>NW_013952436.1:555994-566185 GCF_001266775.1 Austrofundulus limnaeus | reverse complement strand
ATATATATAATATTGAATTATTATTGCCTGCTGTTAAAAGGCAAAAGTGGACTAAAGTATTTTTTTATTATTTTATTTTGTGTCTGTCCGTTAGTGAAATACCTCATAAACCACTGAATAAATTGTAATGACCATGCAGAAAGTATCTTTTGGTGCACATCTACAGCTGATTAACCTTTGGAGACAACCCTTTTTAGGATTGCTGCCACAGCCAACTGRCCATAATAAGCACAACAAACCCCAGCTATTATCCAGCCAAGTTTACAGATATTGTGCTAAATTTTGGTGTGGTTGCAGCTGACAWCAAATACTCCCAAGTGCTTCACATTCCACAAGATCTTTGCTTAAAATGTCAACATTAACTGATGTTGTCAACCTTATGTGTCTGTTAGCAAAATAACACACAGTCCACTAAATGGATAATGAAAGTAAGCATTGGTTGAACATCTACAACTCTTTTTTCAAGTTGCTCTATAAGTAATAAATAAAGGCTATAACTCGGTCAAATTCACAGATATTGAGCTACAGTTTGAAGTGGTAGTACCTGAGAATCATCCAAAACACATACTCTGCATGTAACATGACATGTTTTTGATGTCGCATATAATTGTGCATAGTAYAGGTTTGACTAAAATGGGTACAACGTCATCATTTCTCAGCATAAAATCTTCATAGTCTAAAACTCTGGCATTGAACTGGGCAGGTGATATGCATTCTGGAAAGAAAAGGCTAACCCTTTAATTTTTGTTACCATCACTGCTGTTGTAAATGCACTGCTTTGTCTGATGGTCTGACTTTATTCATTGAGAATTCTGCACCAGACAACAAGGCTGGGTTCGATGTGTCATTCAATAGACTGCTGTTTCTGTGTTCATCTGCCAGACGAACAACTACGGTGTAATTAGGTGAACTTTTCCCTTTAGTGATGACCACAAGCACTCTGTGTTTGCTTGTTGTTGTTGACAACTCACCCCTGCAGTTAGTTAGGTCAGTCCTCCGGTGCCCGTGCATCTGTTTATCTCAGCCCAGGAAAGCTCGTTCTGTGTCTCTGTATGAAGAACAGATGGATTCTGCGTGGAGCTGCTCTGATGGCACGCCATGGTTGGGAGCTTTGTTGCGTTCCTTGTCAATTTAGCCAGTTTGCATGATGAGATTTGCTGCATGTGCAGTGGAGAGTAAACATTTCCAGGTGTTTGAAATTATTTTGTGTACTGTTTCTGAAAGTTTTGAATTATTCTAATAAAGTAATCGTGTGACTTGTTACTTTCAGTTGTTATGAAAATACTGCATATATCAAAATAAATTTGACTTTGCATCATAGCTACAGTATCTAAATGCCTTGAAAATGGCTTCTGTCTCTTTAAGAACCCCTACCATTTCTGACCCACTTAATGCTTAGGGGTGCTCTGTGGGGCTGTAGCTCAGCTGCAAATTGAGCTCCAGGGAGGAGCTATATACAAATGGGTGGGGCTTTGTACCAGCAAGCAATTAGGCAGTTCCACATGGCTACCACAGGAAAGTCAAGAACTTCTCAAACATGCATGAACAAGTCAAATCAACTCTCTGGGTGTGTGTTTGATGAAGGAATGACATTATAACATGAAGTCCAAATTGTTAATTTTGCATAATACATTTCCTTTAAACAAAATTGTGTGATCACTTAAAGCTTGGAGAATGTGTTTGAGATGAATCTCAACTACTCCATTTAGCTCAATAGCTATAAAATTGACTGAGAATCAGGCATTTTTGTGTTTGCTCATGTTGATTAGCTGTGGCAGCCATCTTCAATACGGTTGGCTCTAAAAGGTAGTATGCTGTAGATATACAGTACACTATAAAAATGAAATGTTGGATTTACTTAACCATGTTATGTGACCTGGTTCCACTCAACTGAGTTGAGTAAATTCAAAGCAACACGCTCATGTTCTTTGGTTAAAAACCTGGTATATTGCTTTGAATTTACTCAACTCAGTTAAGTGGAACCAGGTCACATAACATGGTTAAGTAAATCCAACATTTCATTTTTTTTACAGTGTACATCAAATTATTGCTTTTTGAGAGTTTCAATAAAATCCATTGACTGGTTCATGATATATTTCACACAACAAATAGATGAACTTGTGTATACTCACAAGCATATCATCACTTGCATTTTACGACACCAGGCTATGAATATATCAGCACTAATAATATGTTGTGGGACTGAATTTGAGAGATTCACTTGTACAGATTCGATTACAGTACAGTATCATACAGAGGACAGTGTTTATGACTAGCATCTGGATTCTTGTGACACAATGTGCATTAGTTGTACACTGTAACTGTCCACCTCACAACCCTGCACAGAATAAGTGGGTAAAGAAAATAGATGACGACACTTGTCGTTTGTTTTAGCCCATCAAAAATAACTGTGCAAATGGTGGTAAAAAAAATTATAATAAAGTTTTTGCACATGCAAAGATTGGAAATTAAGTGTTATTTTGACCATCATCCATCTGAATATGTTCAAACTAGCAGAATAGATCTGGTCAGGGTTCAACTTTATTTCTCCAAACTGACATTCAAAAGCACTTTCTACAACAAATTTGGTTGTTGAAAAGATTGTTCCTGACTTTTGAATAGAATTCCACTTCAAAATGTTCACACTATTCATTTAAATACACCCCTTTGTGTATTTTGGATTGATAAAATGTGCCTTGAAAAGTAAAATAGGTTCTTCAAATCTCRTTTTTGTGATTTTAAGCAAGGATCACACTGAAGAGCAACATTAAACACGAGTTCATCTTATAAATCAGGACCCTCGTGGATCAAACAATCATACTTGTCCACAGATGTGAGACTTTAAGTGGAGGAAAGCCTGCCTATGTGGGAGTTTTCACTCCTTCAGCCACAACAGCTCTCAATAGAATTCAGCTGATTTTCTGGCCTTGGCGTGTGTGTGTGTGTGTGTGTGTGTGTGTGTGTGTGTGTGTGTGTGTGTGTGTGTGTGTGTGTGTGTGTCCTTGTTTTTCCTACATCGTGGGGTCCAGTTTTAAGGAAAACGCAGCCTCGTGGGGTCTGAAGCCTGGGCCCCACAACTTCAGAGGCTGATTTTGTGTGTGTGGGTTGGGTTTAGGACCCAAGGTGTGAATTGAGTTTAGGTTAGTTTTAGGGTCAGGTACCTGTGAGGTTAGCCTTAGGGTTGGTGGTCAGGGTTAGGATATAAAATCACCAAAAAATGAATGRAAGTCAATGGACGGGCCCCACAAGGATATAAAAACAAGTGTGTGTGTGTGTGTGGTGCCAGGTTTGTTCAAGCAGAGAAACAGATATAAATGTGTTTTTAAATTATTTCTTCTCACCTCATGTATGTCACGAATGACTTCTTTTTTTTTTCAATTACTGTGAAAATGAAGTTTCTCATCTGAAAACAACAGGTCTTCCTGCAGGACTGTGTAATGCTGTGGCTGTAAACCATTCACACCTTTTTAGTTAAATCCCAGGCAAGGTGAGAAGAACAAATTATACATTTTATGCAGATCTGGGTTTTACTGTGTAAGTTGTGAGATTTGTCTGTTGCATGTCTGCATCCTCTGCCCACAAACAAATGCTCACAAAAAAAATCTGTTAACCGTTACAGCATTGTGACCAGTAGTTTTAGAGGCTCTGAATTATATTTTACTGCTTAGAAATAATACAAAACCTCCTAGGTCACATTCAAATACAAACATATAGGAGTTAAACATTTTTGACCTTGTCAAGAACAGAATTGTGTGATTTCCCTCTGGGATCAATAAAGTATTTTTGAATTGAATTCATTGGTGGACACTAACAAAGTAGAAATGAAAGCTGTCAGTTGGTATTCTTATATTCTCGTGGTAAAATTAGCTGCACCGTGATTATAAAATGTTCCAGAGATGAAACGAGGGGTGGGCACGTGAGAACACAAATCTGTGCAGCAATATTTCCTTGCTCCTTTACAGAGATTTTCCTCTCAGCTCCCTTAAAAAACATCCAGCGGATTAGCAGGTAAGACAATGTGGCAGTAAATCTTCCGATGTCCCTGAATAGAGGAGTGCATGTTGTTGATCATCCTCTTATGCTACCCTACAGATTCCCTTCTACTCACCTAAAAACCTGGGCTAGTTACTGGTTTCAAGGTTTTTGGTGTTAAACAACTTATTTATATCTGCACAATAAAATTTAATAATAAATAATTATACAAGGTTGGGCGGTATTGATCTTTTTCATACAGCATATAAAAGGTATTATTTGTAGGAAAAGCATCTTCAGAATTGGAAGTTGGAATAAGTTTGCAGAAAACGAGTTGCTTCTCTTCTAAAAGAAAATATTCAAAAAATCTGACTCCATTAAGGCCCACAGCCAGCCAGCCTGCCAGGCTTATTGCTGCATTCCAGTTGTAGCGAAACACAAATTTCTGAAGCCGGACTGATGTCAATCCTGAGTTGAAAGYGTTCCAGTTTCAAACTTGGCAGAGCGTCAGAAAAAAATGTTTCTATTTTTTGCAATAAAACAATAACATTTATTACAACAATAGTGTTGTACGAGRCCTTTTAAGTRTACAAACAGCRTTAAAACATATTTCCTGATAATCGCTATAAAGTACTACAAATWCGATTGACTTCATCTAAAAGAAACAACACAAAACTGCTAAAAACCATAAAAGTAAAGAGTTTTAACTCTCTATTGATGCRAGGAGCAGTCATGTTATCACTTAACGCATGCTGCGACTGGTCAGGTATGGTCGTGTGTAACCTAACTGCAGCATATGAGTGCAAGGCCTTTGATCTTAACACTATATTGCCAAACTACTACACAAACGTGTTGAGCAGGTCTTCCTTATGATGCACAAAAAATTTGGTTCAGATCATKTATGTGTAATTAAGAACCAACCGTGTGCAAAGTAGGTGAGTCTAAAGCAATCTCATCAATCAAACACATTAATGTGTTTAKCAGGTCTCCATGATGATGYRCATTAAATTTGGCACAGATCTGATCATGTATTGGTGATTTAGAGCCAATTGTGTGCAAAGTGAGTGGGGCTGAAGTGATCTTGTCAAACTACTACACAAACATGTTGAGCAGGACTCCCTAATGGTGCACACAAAATTTGGTGCAAATCGGATCATGCATATGTGATTTAGAGCTAACCGTGTGCAAACGATGAGGCATCAGCAAATTTCATGATTTCAGGTCCAACCATGGCTTGGGGCTAATTTTTTAATAATTGTCGTACGTGCTGTGGAGGAATTAGGCTATGTCCCTCAAAAATTGGACTGCATTCCTGTAGTGGGGTGGATTAGGATCGACCATAGCAAATTGGATGCTGATTGACTGAAAAATGTGAAATTTAGAGAAAAATGTATGGCAATAGCGTGATGTCTGACTTCACTGCACCGCCATGAMCACGCCTTTTACCAAAAAGTCTTTGTGCTTGACAGCAAGTGAGAACAGTTTATTKTCTGTGTTCTGACACAATTTGTTGCTGATTAGGGCAACTGGGTCAGAGATGGATCTTTCCAAGCCAAAAGGAAGTCACTTTATTACTTGGGTGTCATATGACCACATGGTATGGTCAGGCATGCAACGTGGATGACTCAGACCAATTTTGATATATTTTAGCCTTTCAATGTGAAAGTTACAGCTTTCTGAAATTGTAACAGACGTACGGAGTGAGCGATGGACAGGCTTTCTAAGTCCCTTGCCTCAGTGATGGGGGACAATAACAACCCCTCTCAGGAGCCCAGCATATGTCCCAGGCTGATCTAACAGGAAGACTAATGAAGAGTAATGAATCACCTCACAGTCACATGTACATCTCCTGGTCACACCCCTGGAGGCGGTACCTTTTACRTCAGGCATTGGAATGTAATACAAACTTTATGTTACAGAGTGGGACACATTGATGGAAACCTCTCTCCTTCTCTGTTTAAAATGTATAACTGCACCTTCACAAAATGTAAAACACAAGACTGGATCATAAATTCAGTTAACAATACACAAAATGTCCTTCATCTGGTTGGGTACAATAATTGAGTAAATAATAATTAACGGAGAAACGGATGCTTGTGAGCATTTACATGCATAGGATAGTCAATGTTAAATAATATGTGATAATATTTAGAATAGAATAGAATAGAATAGAATAGAATAGAATAGAATAGAATAGAATAGAATAGAATAGAATAGAATAGAATAGAATAGAATAGAATAGAATAGAATAGAATAGAATAGAATAGCCTTTATTGTCCCGCCGAGGGGAAATTCAGGTGTCACAGCAGCATTAGTACAGAGTTTCACACACTAGTTACTTTACAAAATATAGATAGTACACACAAAACAAAAATTAATACTGACTAGTCATGATACAACTACTAATAATAAAAATATAATATAAAGAATTGTGCAAGAATAGAAAATGATGTTTTGTTTTAGAGACAGTAGACTATCAGAATCCAACATCAGAATCAGAAATTGCTTGTTTTCAGTGCAAAACAATCTCAACAGACCAATAACTGTAAGGTGAAGTATCACAATGCAGACAARAAACACAGATGTGCAATTACAGYAGAGTWGTAGTGCAAATGGTTGTTCAGATGAGTAATGACAATGAATAGTAACAGTRCAAATTTAGGCAGCTAAATTAATAGTAGTTGCATTTTTGTTATTAAAGAAGAGCAAATAAATCATGTGATGCATTTTTTAATTTAGTTTTAATTCCATAAAACTGAATAAAATCGCATACCATCGTATTTACTTGTGTTTTAATTTTCTTTGGATTGCAAACAAACCCCCAAAACTTCTATTCTGTCATTTTTCTTATATTATGATCTGCATGCTTTGTGTTCAAAACAGACACTCTCCCTCATTTCTCCAGCTGTGATTTCACATCTCCAGAAGAAAGTCTTCAGCTATGCAGTGTGTGCTGCACATTCTGCAGAATGTTTCACCCTACAGGTGTGAACACAGCTATTCTGAGTTAGAGTGCTCTTATGGGAGCTTACTTTCTACCGTCAGAAATACTGTTATACTCATGGTGGATGTTTCAAGATGAGTCACATAAAATAGAAAAAAATAAATAAAAAATCATAAAGTACTACTGGAATGTATCTTCACGAGAATTTTAGTTCTTGCATCACAGTAGGTGTTTTTAACAACATATTGATCTTCTTGTTCAAAAGATAAACCGGCTCTTGAACTCGCTTGAAAGGAATTTTGACATATTGCTCCAGCAGTAAAAAATATAAAATAAAAAACCCAGAACATGCACAAGTTGCTGCATTTATTTTAGAATATGCAGAACTGTTCATTTCCATTTGAAGAAATTTATATGAACAAAATGCAACAGTTTTCAAACATTTTACAAAAGAACAATATAAAATATTATATATTTTGATCATATTTGAACTGTTTGCTTAGTTTGTTGGATTTTATAGTTGAATATTAAAATAAAGAAGTGCAATCTAATTTTTTAAAGAAAAAAGCTATGTTTTGCTTTAAAACAGATTATCTGAAGGATGTTTATTGTGAATCCATCCATCCATCCATGTTTTGAGTTTAATAAATAAAAAAATTGATAAAATTCTAAAAAAATTCCTCTTAAATGTTTTTACACAGAACAGCTGCATGACTACACGCCACAGCTAGTTTAAAAACTTTGTAACAGCCACAGTCGATTGGGCTGTCGAATGGTTCATTTCTGATGGTTTATTGCTTTTTTTATTTTCACAGCAAGCTGACTGTATGCACCTCTTGTCATCAGAAATGACTTTCCTTTTTTACACGTGTTTCAGCTCTTTGACTACCTTGGTTGTTTTCTCAGAGGCATATCAGCATCGACTTCCTGTTCCAACCACTGTGCAGTAGCTACACACAGGATGCCAGTGTGCAAAAACAACATCAATTCTATGAAAATAACTAAAAATGTTCAAATTTAACTACACTTTCAAGGAATACAATTAAGAATACATAACACACACACCACCCTGTGTGTCAGAGTTTCAGACTAAAACCATCCTATGTTGAAAAGTATTGAAGCTATTGAAGTTGCTGTTTTGTATGGGACATTAAATATGAAATGTAAATGTATGAATCTAAATGTAAAAGTTAAATGTAAATGTTGCGTCCCAATATTTACGTTTACATTTAAGCATTTCAGAATAGAATGCTGCCTTTCATATAGGTGCGTAGCTTTGGCCAACATTCTGTGACAAAAGCAAAGCCTAACATTGCTAATGTTGCTAATGCTGCTAACGCTTCCCTACAAGACATGAAGTTTGCAGTTGGGGCCAGTGTCTGAGCTGCACTAACAACTGTSAGACCACAGGCACCATTCACATTGTCTTCAATGAACACATCTCTAATTTAAATTTTAAATGTCATCTTTAGAAGCGTTAGCAGCGTTAGCAGAGTTGGCAGTTGCTTTTGTCGCAGGATGATGACATCACAGCAAAAGCTGCACACCAACGGTAAAGGCTGTGCTCTATTCCATAATTCTTGATGTAAACTTCATTATTTAGCTGCAACATGTAAGATTTCTTTTTGACATTTAGATTTAGAGTWTACAGTCAAAAAGTGAGCTAAATAATGACAATGCATTAGTGACATTTTAAAGCATTTTATTATACACCTGGTGCCCCATAATTTTGGACAAAGCTTAAAAATAACAATGTATGCAATGTCATGCAATATTGTAAGGTGCTGTGTGAAGTGTTAGCAAATGGGTGCTAATGTTGGTATTTTTTCTCACCTGTTTTAGCCTATCATCTCAAAAACTGACTAAGATAAATGTATTTTTGTGTTTCCTAAAAGCAGTTTGTTTTGGCAGCCATACTGAATTGGGTTGGCTCTAAAAGCTAGTAGCTGTGACGCCAATAGTTTCTTTTTGTTGCAGCTGTGACTCAAAGCTATATTCACTACAAATCTTTATTTAAAGCATGCAACAATCTTCACCTGCAAACCTGTTATCTACTGGCTCAGCTCACACTAAACACTGACGTAAAAATAACAATCATGCTGCATCTTAGTTATTGTAATGCTGAGTCATAAAACACAGGCGAAGGTTTTTCGTAGTTCAATCGTCCTCTGCAGTGTTCTGGATGTTGACAAACCCATATGGCCYGTCACTAATCTTGATCGATGGCCACCGCTATGAACACTCTTCTCCCCTTTGCAGAGGATAATGAAACGTAAGGCAGTATTTCACCAAAATAATTTACTAAAATTATCATGCACTGTAATTTGTTTATTACATATTATAAAACATGTTATTGCTTCTGCCATTTTTCCAGTCGAGAACATTATGCAAGGAGTGTTTACTTTCCAAACGCACAGCAGTGCAGAGCGCACATAAAAACGTCTGCACTTGCACAGTGAGCTATTCTTAGGGCTCCCCTCAGAGTCACTATCTAATTGGAGCCTTGGTTGTCCTATCGTGAAGCGGTCCTCCCCGCAGACTTTTATGAGGGATGAGAGTGACTGAGACTTGATGTTTGGGTGTCTGTGGCTGTTGTGCGGCACGTCCCGGGACTCCTGTTCATCGGTGAGGGCTTCATTAGCCGAGGATGGGAGGTGGCTGCAGAAACAGAACAGCTGTTTAGCTAACCACTTRCTTTGTTAGCCAGCCTTCTCCGTATGCTTAACTGCCTAAATCTGTCCCCTAGCTGCTAATAGAATGCTCATTAGGAGCGGAGAGGGGAAGCTGTGAAATAGCGCCACTGTGCTACAGACTGAGCTTCTCTTCCTCTGCTCCCTCTGGTCTCTATTAAAAAGCTGTACAGCGTAAGCCTTCCCTGTAGATCCGGCATGTTTCCACCCCATCGTTGCCCCTTTGACCTGGACCCATAGGGAGAGGCAAGCAGCTCGTGGGTACCAGGGTTCTCCTCAGAGGCAACCACCGGCATCTGCCGTATCAAATTGTGTTCCTTGCTACAAGAAAGAAACACAATAACAAAATCCCAGAGGACAAACAGGTGATTGTAAATTCTTTTTTTTTCATATATATTCACCTCAAAGCAGCAGTTTGTTAAATTATTCAAACAATGTTGATCGTATAGTCGTAATTTGTCAGAAACAAGTCTATTTCGCTATGCAAAAACTGATGAAGCTGGCAGGGAGGGTGGAAAGCTGAGACATCAGAGGTGGCGCTGTGAATATCTGATGTCATTCATTGAAACTGCAACAGATCAGAGC
>NW_013952436.1:554495-555884 GCF_001266775.1 Austrofundulus limnaeus | reverse complement strand
CCCGCCAACTTCCCCACTCCCTCCCTCCCCCTCGCAGCCAAAAACACATCCCTGGCAGTGAGAGGATGGCCCGTGTTTGATTAAAATTCAAACAGGAAAACATGTTACCATGGAAGTACTTCACTGAAATAACACAAGCACAAAGTGGTAACATTGTTCATGCAGGAACGCTGATAAACAACGAGCACAGCTTCGTGGTGAAGGGGCTGGAGAAAGTCGGCGTGTGGTGGAAGTGATGCGCTCCAGGTCGGTCGCAGTCGATGACAGAATCTGTACACTCGACTGTCACATGGAATCACACATTCGCACACTCGTGTGTGAGGACACACAACTTGTTTAACGTCTTTCTTTCAGAGTCGTTTTGTCTAAACAACAAAAGCTTTTAAATCGCTAAATACAACAAAGTGAAGATCTTTAATTTACTTTAAATTACAAAGCCTCTTTTGCATGTGACCAACCTGTTTGTCCACATGTGGAGGCAGTGCTTATAAGGTTGAGTTCACCTGAAACTCCTCAGACTGAAGAAGTCTCGTGGAGGAGAGATGAAATGTTTCATTAAAGAAAAACCCCTCCAGAGGACATACTTGTTTTTTTTATTACATAGCTGAAGAAATTTTGTAACTGATTAATTGAATATTAGATTCAGTTTTGTGTTTTATACTTTCTGATCATTTCAGTCTGTAAGGTTGAAGCTGACAAAGAGTTGGTGTGTTATCATGTGTTCTTTCTCTTAGCCTAAACAAAACTGAGTGACGTTCTGACGTCTGACGTAAAAGGTAACACCTCCTGGGGTGTAACCAGGAAGGGATGAACATTATAAGCTCAATTCATTATTATAGTAAGGAGAAGTTGTCAGTGTTTTTTGCAGAGTGTCTGCTCAGAGCAGAGCTCCCGTGTTTGTTTTGGTTTGGCCCAAGGTTGTACGCTGAGGYCTGTGCTRCTGAGAGCTGAATGAAGCTGATTGGAGTCAGAGGACTGAAATAAAGTTTTTAACAAGAAATCCAGCTGAATCCTGTTTATTCGGACATACCATATTAAAACACGTATTTCTTACAATTTGGTGACCCCGACGTGATGGATGATCTTGAATAAGCAGAKAACATTGGATTTTGTTTTTGGCTGTTGAAGAACCTGAGAAGATTTTTGAAACATCATCTGCTGAGAGTGAGTACAGAAAAGCTTCAAGATGCCTCCTTACTTTTCCAAAGAGGATTTCTGCCAGCTTCTCCAAAAGGTGACGGTGTTGGAGCTCAAGATTCATTGTCTGGAAGAGATGAATGCTTTGGAGRACTCAACATGCATTCGAATGGGTGAGAAGGCTGAGATGAGATATTCACTGGACAAGGAGATGAGAGCTGCTTCTGAGGGTGAAGCTGTATGGAACTCTCT
>NW_013952436.1:544595-553059 GCF_001266775.1 Austrofundulus limnaeus | reverse complement strand
GATTAATTGAATATTAGATTCAGTTTTGTATTTTATACTTTCTGATCATTTCAGTCTGTAAGGTTGAAGCTGACAAAGCATATTAAAACACGTATTTCTTATAAAGCCATAGTTTGCAGTTATGTAATTTTCTTTACTTGTAGAAATACAGTAAACGCACCGTTGCTACAGGGGCTATAGAGTTTGACGACAACAGTAAAAGAAAACATAAAATAGAAATAACCACATAAATAAAAATAATGAAAACGGAACAAAATCAGTACAAAAATAGACATCAAAATAAAATGTAAAATCCATCAAAATACATGCAAAAATAAGAAAAATCTAAAATCATTTGAATAGTACATTACAAAATCAACAGCTTGATTTTTAATCTATTTTTATGCACAAAAAGAGATGTTGAAGGTTCCACAAGCTTGGAGTAGAGCTGCTGCTCGTCTACACGTGTCAACCCCTTCGGAYGTTTACCTGTGTCTTGACCCTCAAAAATCCATAAAAAAAAAATTTAAATCTGTAGTATTCTCACTCAATACAATGTGGGGGTGGGAGGACAAGCAGACTGCCAGCTGCAGAGATAAATGTGTCTACAACAGACGAGAAGCAGAGATGGAGGATGAGGAAGTGGAAAACCTATTTCCTTACAGCCTGCTGGCTTTGAGAAATACATTTGAAGCAAAATTGGTGAAAAAATAATCCGTATTTGCCTTTATGCAAAATGTGAGAAAATGTGTATAATTTACAGACACCATACAACTTGACATGTGTCTCTGTGAAAAGTAGTCCACTGAGGTGATTGAATGTTTGATTACGACGCGTCCTTCTGGATGTTTTCTTGGCCCAGCGCACTGGGAGGAGATCCCAGAGTGGACCCAAAACTTTCTCAAGGGATTGTGTTGTGGAAACACCTTGGGAATCCCCCAGGAGGAGCTGAATGTCGCTGGGAAGAGGGATGTCTGGTTCTCCCTCTCAGACCTGTTGCCTCAGAGCCAGCATCACACTACAAGAAAATCAACCCGATTTTTGCCCTTCCGACAATCTTAAGGAAGTCCAGATTATCATGATGGCTCTAAAGATAATAACAGATATTCCCGCTGTGGGTGGTGAGTTAAGAGTGATCTAGTCAGCTCGGAAGGACGTCGGGACTGTGCCGACCTCAAATCGGGGATATTCAACGTTTGATTTTTTGGCCCGATATCACAGTGTGTGTAGTGTTCAGCCGAGCTCTCAGCCTGTTGAATGAGACGTGTAGCCAATCAGAAAGCGAGGTGATGTAAACAAAAACTGTCATGGCTCACCAGAAAGTCTGCTGGATGTCAAAAGTCCTATGGAATTGTTTTTCCTCTGGTAAAAATAGTCCACAAATGACCAGCATTGTTTCTTCCTTGTTGCAAATGTTTATTTACTCTGAACTCAAGTCTCTGGAGGTCACGTGAGATTTTTCCTCGGACATATGAATTCTCGCGAGATTTCAGGAAGTCTCGCGTGATTTAAAATCTGACATCTGAATGTTCATGAATGAAATATATTTTCGTGTGTGATGTGTTGTCTCTTGCCGTGTGGCTGTACACCACACACTGTAGGACCAAACCTGGTTCATCCATGATTTTTTATCCTCACGTGTGGGCTCTATCAGTCTTTGAAAATCGGCCGACTGGTTTAAAATCTTGTAGTGTGACTCAGCCTTAACCGAGTATGGTTTAGTAGTAGAAAAACACACAAAAAAAGTGTTAAGCTCCACATCAGTTTTGGTACAGCAAAGCTCGCCTTATTTCTAAAAGTTCAGATCAGTGACAGCTCAAATTAGTACTGTTTATTACTGCTTCTTTGCAAACATATAAAACACTCAAAGCTGCCAAAGATTAGGTCCGTTTCGCAAAATGAAAGCATTAGTGTTTGGGTGTTATTCTCAACAAAACTCTTATCCAAAATTTCCATTAACAGGCTTCATTAATGTGATTCTAACGATTACTTTGCTGCTTGTACTTAAAAAGGTTTTCTATATTTTAAACATTTCAGAATAGGTCAACTCAATTGGTACCTTTTACCAGTCAGCAGATGGAGTGTGTTCAGTTTTCATGGTGATGGATCAGTGGTTGTTTGACATCATCTTTGGTGGAGGACTGYGTGTCATAGTTGGACCATTATGGTTATGGTAAAAGAAAAAGTAAAATAGTTTACTTCAATCTTGCAACAATACCTGGCATGTTGCTTAAATCTAGCATTTATTGCTTTTTGTAAATTTTAAGACATTTGTACTATGTAAAATTAAAGCTTGACCTTTTAAAAATGTAACTGTGTAATAGTTACGTTTCAATCATTTTAGTATGACTTTGCAAACACATCTCTTGAGGTCTCTTAGGCTCACARATACCAAAAACCTAAACCAAATTTTATCCATGAGCTGCTTTACCACTTGAATAACCGTTATTAAAAACAGCAACATTTCATCATGCTAGCCTGGCTTTTTTTATTATTCATTGTGTAGTTGAACATCCAAAATTCAGTTGTGTTACTTCGTTGACACATTGCTTCACACATCTACTCCCAGATATTACTGATCAGTTACAAAGTTTTAAAATCCCTTAGCTGTGAAACAACCCCAGATCATCAGCCCACCACTACTGTGCTTAACAGTTAAGATGTGTGTTCATTAACTTTTTTTTGTTTATTTCAAAGCAAAAGCTGTCAGGACCAACAAAATAACCCAAGGCACAGGCAGATGTCAAAAATAAAAAAAGCACGAGGYTTTTAATAAAAAAAACTCAAGGAGGCTGAAAATACAGCAGAAACTCACTATGACTTGAAGAACAGGACACAACCAGGTAGACAGAACAATGATCTGACAATGAGACAGAGACCAGACTGAGCTTAACTACACAGAAAACTAATGAGGGAACAGAAAACACCTGGGGAGAAACACAAGGGTAATCAGCAGAGTGATGTGGGGCAGCTGAGCAGAGACACACAGGGGAACATAGAAACACTAGGAAAAACCAAGGCATAAAATGACAAACCATGACAAAACAACACAAATGTAAAGGAAAAATCTTAAGCTGTGTGATGTATTTGCCAAACGTGACTTTAGATGCCATTGGCTTTGTGTTTGTTTGGTGTTGAGAAGATAAAGTGTGGCAACATGTGGCCTAACTGATACACCAGCACACTCAAACATTTCACCAGAGACTCACATCAGTACTTCTGAAACACATATATACGTGCTCAAACATGGGGATATTCGTTCTGAGCACACACTATGGTGGATCAGAACGCAAGAGATTGAGTGGCATTAAAGGTTGTCCTGTGTAAATAGCTCCCCATCCACCCCGAATGCTTAAATAACCTTTATATCTGCCTGCACGCACACACACTCACACACACAGTGCATGTATACAACTAAGTCCACACATTCTCTTTCTCTGGGGTATTTTATGTATCTGCAGACATGTGCCTACTGGCTCTGGCTGCATGAGGAACAACAGAGAGAGGAGACTATAAAGAACGATATGGAAACAGTGATTGCAATGAATGGCGTGTAACCATGGAGAAAAGGACAAAAAACACAGAATGGAAACTGTGCACACTTGTACATGACCGAGATTTTCTTTTTTTCCCCCTCCCCTTTTTATTTCCTCTTCTGTGCCGTGCCTACAGACGGGTTTGAATGTAAAAGAACCGATAATCTGAAGTGTGACTGCTGAGGCAGAAAGAAAGGCTGCTATTGAATGCCTTTCCCAGTGTCGCGAGGCACAAGTCAGGGAGCAGCTCTGAAATTATACCAGAATGCAGATGGATGTATACCCACAAGGACCCAAACAACGTGAGCAAACACATACACAGAGAGAGAGAGAGAGTAGTGAGAACATCCAGCCTGCAAACACACACACACACACACACACACGCACACACACACACACACACACGCACACACACACACACACACACACGCACACACACACACACACACACACACACACACACACAAACAACACATGCATGTGCAAATAAATAGTGAATGAGGCTGCCAGGACAGAGACTCACCGTAGCTCAGCTCACAGCTCTTTGCCCTTGTGGCGGGACCTCGGCCTGTCACTCTGTGTTTTACTCCCCGTGCCGTCACTCCACTGTAAGCAGCCAACACAATTTTGGGTATTGAGGTGGTGGAGGAACTGTCCACCACTACTCATTTGGCCTTTTCAGAGCTTGACAGGAAGGACTGGAGGTAAAAATACATCGCTGCCTGTCCTGCCAAAACTGAAACTGGCTGGAGAGCTGCAGTGTGAAGGGAATGTACAGTCCTGTATATAGTGCTTGTTAATGGAAATGAGGTTGTCACTGTGGGCAAACATTGAGAAGCTCTCTGTTTGTTTGTTTTTTTCCCCCTCTGGATATCCATATGACACATTTGTGTATACCATATGGAAGTGTTTACAGTAAATATTAAGTACATGTCCATTAGAGTTAGATGGTATTCCTTTTTTAACCCTTCCTCAAATTCTACCTTAATATACAGCATTGCTGTCAGCCAACTTGTGATGTCGTATTACTTCTTGTAATTTAGCATATTTTAAAAGTTTCAAATTTTTTAACCTCACTTTCTTAAACATCGAGCAGACAAGTAATATGCTTCATTGCCAGTGCATCACAACTATAACATAAAATAGCATTGGTTTGAATTAAAATGTCATAATGTAACAAAATCAACTCATTACTTCTGAAAGTTTATTTAATGATTGATTGACTGATTTAGGTGGCTCACTCGTGTTATAACCTTACCAAGTCTGAGCAAACTTTCTGGCTGAAGATAAAATCTAAAGGTGTGCTTAGAGCTCGCAGAGACGGGAGGCAGGTGTTGTATTTCTGCCATCTTCATGGATTCCCAGCTTTCTTCAGGATCCAGTCAGCTCCGGTTCTGCTCATTCTTTCATTTTGTCTCTTGCTGACTCCCCCTGCACCAGTTTTTCATTGGAAAAGGCTACTCAGCRTTGCCTTTTCTGGGTCTACCTACCTACTTCCATCTTCTCGTCAGCCTCTAATGGCTAATGCACTATAGGTTGGGTGGACAATAGAAGCAGCAACATATTTTTATRAGTAATATCATTCAAGACAACTTTTGGATCACTCTAAATGAAAAGCTAAATGAATATGTAACATTTATATTCAGGCTTACTTAAAGAACACTGAGGAAACAGAGTAAATGCAATTCACACATGTAAATGGAATTTACTCAACTCGGTTTGGTGGAACCAGTTAACATAAGTTGGTGAAGTAATTTCAGCAATTTAACTATAGAGTGCATAAACAACTCCTTACATGAGTTCCAGTTTTATTTTAACCTGTAGCATGTAAGGAGGTGTTAAATTTTAAAGTAAATAAGTAAAATTGTAATTTGAAATAAAAGTAAAAGTTAGGATTTAAAAAAAATACAGATCCTCAAAAGCATTAGTTAAGTAGTTCAACAAAGTAAATGTACTTTGTAACACAGAAAATGTACATTGTTACTATGCACCTCCGCTTATGTTTAATGTAGCACATTTGACCCATATGCAATACAAGAGGCAAAACTCCTGGTGTAAACCTGGGGTGGAACTTGGCCAGTCCTCTATCGATGATCACCAGGACTCTGAGGCCTTGAAAATAAAAGTATGTGTAATGTTGCACAATATTGTAAGAAGTCATGTGATGTGTTAGCACTAGTAGTTTGTGTTAGGGACAGTTCTCAGCTACAACTACACCTGATTTTATTATAGTAACTCAGCAGAGACTGATTTATTACAGAACCTGYATATATATCATATTATAATCATATAACCATAATTTTGCCAAACTCTAGTATACTTTGTTCTTGACACTATCAATTTGTTATCACCAGTGGCTGAAATTAACTGTCACTTTTCAATCTCAAGTAAGACGAATGTCATCCTAATTTATCTTCACAAAGTTGGTAAATATCAGAGTAAATGTCACGAGCGGCATCAAATACCCAACAATCAAACACCTCACAAGGAACACAAATGTGTTTGGAACTGGAGGAAATGGGACTGTAGTCGTATCWTGATCCTCTGAACTTTATGTATATTTGATGGGACCTGCCAGATGTGGCCTCGGATGTGTAGATGGGTATGGCAGAGCGATATCGCTCCCACTGAGCTCGCAGAAATTAGATTTTATCTCAGGTTCAAAATCTAATACACAAGTGTTTATTTACTCACGGTTGCTGAGCATCGCGAGCCAATATGACCCTATGGAGGGGTGGTGGAGCTGCAAAAGCGGTGTGATGAAAACGCTTTGAGCAAACTCTTCTGAACGCTCAGAATGGGTTCAGACTGCAACAGGACAATAAAACTGGCAAAAAGTTACAGATAAACAAAATATAATGATGTCAGTTTTCCTGGCGTTGTTCTGATTGGTCAGTGGAAAGAGGAATGATGTCGTCTTTTTTTCCCCGCACAAACCTGAAGTGGTTTTTCTGATTTGTTCTGGTAGGAATGTTGGGAATTTTAATTCTGCTAAATCGCTGAAAGCCCTCATACTCAAAAGTGCCTATTTAAGATGAAATAGGGACTGAAATCTTCGCATGAGTCACCCAGTACATTCCGATGCTTGTGCCTCTCTCACAATGAATGCAAAGTCACAGTTAGCATGCAGAGCRCCATTTTCCTAAGCACAAAGCCTGCGCTTGTCTTGAATATTCCCTCAGGGACACTAGCACACACTGAGGAACTTAAAGAGTGTTATCATTTTTTTTTCTTTTTTTCCTGCTCTTTGGTTATCCTTCCATGACCTTCCCTTTTTCTTCTCCCTCGTCTTTTATGTGCAACAGTGTGAGATACATGATGGATGTTGGCAGCTCAGTTCATCCACACAACTGTTTGTCTTGCCAAGATGTGTCTCCTAGTTTGTAGACAAATGTGTAGTCAGCATGCTTTTGTTTCAAGGGAGGTGGGGGCACACATGAAGGGTCTCAAATTGATGAAGACTCCAGTCAACACATTTTAATCTCTGTTACTGAAGCACACATCTCAGCAAAACAGTATTTTCCAATCAAAGACAAAACAAAACATTTTATTGGATACCTCTGAACGCTGACTTCAGTGTTGCAGCACAAATAGCTCTTAATTCTTGAGAATTTCTAATTGATTTCTTTGAGTGGAGCCCGCTGCTGTCAGTGGAACTTTTCCGAGCCATTTTTACAACAGAACATGTCATAACCCAATTGTCTTAACGTCCACTTACAGTAAGTGGCTGTAGTGGCTAAAGCRTTTTCCACAGTAATTGACTCAATGGGACTTTACAGTATGAAACATGAGGCAGGGGGAGGGCACAGTACTCTCCAGGGACGGGCTGTTGTGACAGTGTTGTTATCTCTCCTCTGCGTGTTGATCTCAACACGTCTCATCTCAACACAACCAGATGCACACAAGTGCACTCGATAAATTCACACAAGCCACTGCTTTCCTCAAAGTGGGTAATTCTAAAGTCCGGTGAAAGGTTCACCTCCTGTCTCAAACCTGAGTTTTGTTCTTGATGTTCAAAGATGCACTTCAGATGTTTTGAAGTTTCCTGGAAAGGTTAGGACTAATTTATATCTTACCTATTTTATATTGCTTTCTGAATGACCTCATTTTAGGGAAATRGAGATTAATTATGATCATTTTGAAAAGCTTAGCTAGTCAGAGCGAGGCTAAGACCAAAATACATCTGCCATCTTAAAAAAGATTAGAAAAATTCTCTGCAGCTCTTGCCAACGAAATTTTTTAAACCTCTACATCACTGTTCATTTAGTATTACAGTTATTTACTAGAGATGGGCAGTGATTTTTGAATATCCAACATAAAAATGAGCAAATTCAGAAAAATTATGCAACCACCACAATGTTTTTTATTTATTTATTTCTTTAGTCCGGCACCTGGTAGTTACATTCTGAGTGCTTTACTAACTGTGCTTTTCCCGTCGGGATGTTTTTTTTTCCTTGAAAATACCAGCACCTCTTTCAACAGGGAAAAAAAAACAACTCTGAGCATTACAGCTTTTGATTTTTGTCGTAGATTATTTTAAAAGGATTATAAACTGGAAATGATGGTCAGAATAAGCGCATCCCCTCCAGTGAATCCATTGATCATTCCAACTGGGAAAAAGGAAAGGAATGTACTGTACATTAGTAGCAGCACATGTTTCTGTACCTGAATCCTCTGTTTTTTGTTTGTTTGTATGTTGTTTGTTTGTTTGTTTAGTTTTGGGTCAAAAAATCATATTTTCACCAGAAGCCCCAAATGTGCCAAAACTTAAAACAGCTGGGGGCTTAGGGGCAAATATTTCAACTGAAAAACATTATTACCAACAAATTCTCATATTTATTACTTACATAAAATAACATTAAAGCATTTGGTATCCATCCTTTTACTTTCCCCTGAGTTTGAGTATTTACACTGTCACTTATTTTACATTTCACATTTTTACTTAATTG
>NW_013952436.1:530740-544205 GCF_001266775.1 Austrofundulus limnaeus | reverse complement strand
CCCCCATGCTGTTTGCATGGTGTGCCGCCTTGAATTAAACAAAGCATGTGTGGCTTCTGTCTGCAGGGCGACTGGCACAATAGGCAGAGCAGGGTGGAGTGGTGTCAGAGGAACACACAGAGTGGCACGGGCACAGCTAGAAGAATATGTTTACGCTGCTGGAGCTAGCACCCAGGCTGGCACATTCATGCATGGTGTAATAGTTAATCAGCTCGGATGCCGCCGCTGTGGTGACCACTGACCTCAAAAGACATCTGTAGCAGAAAAAGTCTTTCTACATCGGAAGGACGCTATGATTTCTTAAGGCAAGTGGGAATTACAGCACATCCAGAGGCTTTTTCTTTCTTTCTTTTTTTCTTTTTAAAAGCATCATCTAGTTCTAGATCATTAATGGTGGTTTAGATTAAAAGAGTTGTTGGCGTTGCTGCCCACTAGGTGCTCTGTGTGTGGTGCCTAATGAGCTTCCTGAACTTCACATGTGTGTACTGTATGTGTGTGCGATGAGTGTTTAGGCGGGTGTGTGGTGGAGCACACATGCCTGTAGGTTTTCACTCCGTAATGCCAGAGTAGGATTTGACTTTCCTGGAGAAACAAATTRTGTTTGGAGGATGTACACATGTGGCAAGGCCAACATGTTTGAGTTCCCTGTGTGCGTGAACACCAGGCACATTTGTTCCAYGTGCATATGCAAGCCTCAGTCAGTTCAGGGACATTTTCTTTCCGAAAACAAGCTCAAAGGCTTGTAAGCAAGTGGGTTTTGAAAGTCAGTGAAAARGGGCCAGAGTAAGAAGTAAGTTTCCACCCACGTCCTGCTTTTGGACAAGGCTGTGCGTATCCATCTCAGCTTCACCTCCGTACCCCATACAGCTYGCAGCTAATTTGCTTCTGCAAGACTTAAACACATAGACCAGGATCTCTTTCTCTTCATCTGTCACACTCTTTTTATTTCTTTTCCCCTTAGGGAAAGCGGGGTGCCCAGCCTTTCAGAGTCATTTGTCTCTCACAAATATTTGATTGCCCTCACTGGCCATCTTTGGCTCAAATTGAATTTTGTTGTCCGTCCTATAGACAAGATGCCACCAAAAGTAGAAGCTTCCCACTGGGAGTCCGGGGACAGTTGCAACACGTTTTGTATTTGACTCTGTTACACAGAGATGGTTTGAATTAGACAAACCAAATTTTAACACAATAAACTTGCATCTGTCTGTTAATAGTCAAAACATTTATAGATGATTAAAGCATGTACATTCTCCACAATTTGCATTTGAAAATGAAAAGTCAGATGTTACAACTGACCCCRGGGCTGGGGACAGTTGCAACATTGTTTGGGGGTGGTTGCAGCATGTTATTAATACAATATATTCAACTTTAAATAAAAGTTTTATTATTTTTATATTTATATTATTGATAAATTAATAAAAACTGTAAGTTATAATGACATTGCAGTTATTTATTTATTCTTTTTGATCAAATGACAAATATAGATTTGCCTTGATGAGTAAACCTTATATACAAATGTCAAAGACTCAAATCGATATAAAATGCACTTGGCTTTTAGAGATGAGGATAATACAACAATTGTTGAGGCAATTAACTTTTGTTTTGCCTATTGTCACTGTACGCCTACAGTATGCAAAATTTACATTGAAAGGAACTGGGATTTTAAAACCATTGTTGAAAACCACAACTGTAGAAAATACATCTTAAACCCATTATATACCCTTAAATACCCTTCTAAGTGTAAACTTAATTTCAGCATCTTAATATCACCTGTATGTGCTCTGTTTTTTATACAGATTTATATATTTTTATTTACATAAAAATATATATTTTTATATACAGACAGGAAGGGGGACAGTTGCATCAACTGTTGCAACTGTCCCCCTTCCTGTCAGCCATGATAAAATCTCATGTGTTAGCTCAATAAGCTGATATGGATACATGTTAACTACATTAGTTAAAAGTCAACATATCACTTGTTTAAACCATATAAGTTTGAACTGGATCACAAAAACAGTGACAACAGTATAACAACAATAAAGCTAAGCAAAGAAAATACTTTGGTACATCAAAAACAGTTTTTTTTTTTTCAAATAAATCCTGGAGCAGTCTTTGAATCTGCTTACTTTTTCTTTGCAAGGTGGGGCATCTAACTGAGCATGTGCAGTGTGAGTGTCATCACTCTAGCTTATTTCTGTTTGGAGAAAAATGACGTGTTGCAACCGTCCCTTGTTGTTACTGTCCCCGGTCTCCCCTACTTCTGAATCGACATATTTATGTGCACTGCTATATGTTTTACTCCATTATTTCCAACTGCCAAATGTGAAAAACAGAAGATCATACTTGTCTTTGTCGGTGTGTATTTGTTTTTCCATAAAAATATCTCATGAACCACTGGATTGACATTAATGAAACACCCAAAAACTAATCATTGGAGGTACACATACATCTTATAAACTTTTGGAGTCAACTCGATTCAAGATGACCACCACAGCTAATCGTAGGAAACACGAAATGATCAGTTTTTATCATGTTTGTAGGTAAATCCAAAYCCAAATGCAGAACCAAGACTCCAACCAATTTATTAAACACAAAGCAAAAGGCAGACGAGGCAGCCAAAAATGATCACAGGCAAAAACTACAAGACGTCTCAAAGGAAAAAAACATGAAGGGCTAATCAAGCACAATGGCGCTGGATGAACCAAATGGCAAAAAGAGACACAATTTAAAAAGACTCTAACGGCCACCACAGCTAAATGTTCTTAGTCAACACAAAAAGGTCTATGAATCGGATCTAAAATTTGGTGTGGTTGTTGTGGAATGCCATCCATACCACATACTCCAAGCTCTAACAGACCGTGTGTAACTTTCCTTTTCAAGATTTGCCTAAATTGTCTATAACTTCTTCATTTTTCCACATGAGATGATCTCAGTTTAAATCTCAGACATAAAAGGTGGTGAATGATATGCATTCCTTCTATACAGTAAATGAAACATTCATGAACTTGCAAAGTTGTGTCCTTGAAGTAATGGAATTTTTTGTCTCCAAGTCACTGTTTTTTATAYATATAGAAATGAGCCAGGCTTTGGGGCTGCAGATCACATATATTTAAAAACTGCTACCACTTAGCAGCTGCACAATTCTCCAGCAAAAATCCAGTTTCGTGTGTGAGCTAAAAGCACTAATCATTTCCTCTCACCGAGCTGATCCGAAATCTATTTGTGGACCCAGTAGGAGAGGAGAGGGTGGAAATCAGAAAACATCTTTAACAACCTGTCTCACTTAATAAGATTAGCAGAGGCACTTACACAGTCCTGACATGGAGATGCACAAAGATAACCCTGTAATAACTCATTATTCTCTAAATTTTTCACATCGACAGCCAGTCGAGGTTCACTGACGGTGTGTGTGCCGCTGCGTTTTGTGTGGAGTGAGCTTAGTGAATGCTACCTAAAAAACTGCAGCAGAAAAAAATAAATAAATAAAAATCCAGGACTAGAAGGACACAGAGATAGAATTCTCTGCTTTTCACAGGCTGCAGCATTTGTGACACATGCATGAGTGCAAATAGGGGAAAAAAATCACCATGGTTCTCTCTTTCTATTTGGGGCAGTGTTTGAGTAGATAAAGGGGAAGAAATCAATTCATGGTATATGCATGCACACATGTAGTCATGACCAAAGTCAGTAAAATACAAGAAACTGCTCAAAGGACACTGTACAGGAAAGACCATGTATTTTGGTTTAAGTGTGCCTAAGTTCAATAAAAAAATAAATAAAGTTCAATGAGTCTTTCTGTTCTTTGTTGATTTATCTCAAAGAAACATTTTTTTCTTAATAAAATAAAACATTGTTGCATAATTCCTCTTTCTTCGAAAATGTCAGCTTGAAAAAAAGGTAGGCGCACTGTGATTGTTTCATCCATTAAACACATTCCCACATGCTCCTCTGACTTCTGACAAGCACAGCAAAGTGCTTAAAAGCCGCCCCAACCTTCATTTAAGAGTCATAAGAGATGTGTTTTAGTCTGTAGTAAAGATTGGGCATGTGTGTATTTGTGCTTCTTTTTCTCCCTGTGGACCCCATAACTTAATCACAGGGGACGCTCAAACAAGAGGCAGCATTTTGTATTTTTTTGCTGAGAATGCCAGATCCAATATGCTGTATTGGACAATACAATGCAGAAGCATTAAAAAGTTCAAAGAGCATTAATAACATTCAAAGAGCGTAGTATTTAAAATTCAGGGTGTCTGTGGAGTTGTAAATGAAATTAGCAAAAAGTTACGAGCATTCATGGGGAGTGGGGGACGGGATTTCACAAAATTGACCTTTTTGAGCTTAATATCATGTTATAATGACATTCCCTCATCAAAAACATGCCCAGAGTGTTGTTTTGACGCATTCATGTATGTTTTATAAAGCTTTGAATCTCAAGTGGCAGCCATTTTGAGCTGTCTTATAACCGCTTGGTACAAAGCACCGCCTATTTGTTCGAAGCTCCTCCCTGGAGTTCAGTCTGYAGCTGAGCTCCCGCCCCACAGAGCACCCCTCCCTTGAAGCAAGACGTGCTGAAGTGGGAGTGTCTGAAATGGTAGGAGGTAYCATAAGAGGCCAATTTCAAGGTGTTTATACAGTATAAGCTATGATGAAAAGTCTCATTTACTTATATACAGTTTTTTCATAACAACTGAAGGTAACATAGTCACTTGATTGTGGTATAAAATTGGAGTATATGCTTGGAAAATACATAATACCCCCTTTKAAATAGTAATAAACATCATCTGACAAGGCATTGTTGTTTTTAACAACTACCCAACTATACGTTCCCCCCGACACATCTCCTAAATCCTGCAACAAATATTTATAAATAGGTCAGTATTTATTGAGGTCAAAAAACTATATATCCAGTAAATGTAATAATACTACCCTTACTCCAATAGTTAAGCAAGAAAATGACACTAACCTATTACTTTATAACTTGTTAACCCCCMCMCCCCCACACACACACACACACACACACACAATTGAGTTCAAGAAGTCCTCGCTACAACTGCAGCTTGAAGTTGTGTTAGTAATACAAAMTATTGTGATGGTATTTAAAGGAACTTGAAAGATGGTAGATGGTATTAATCTTAAAATTACCTTGAGAAATTCTGTATATCCTGAACTTTCTGCCTAATCTTTTTGTGAATGACATCACATACTGACTGCAAAATGTCTTGATACAGTCGTCCACGCCAGCCCATAGTAAATTACATTTCAAGAATTGGTCAAGCACAGTCAGGTGCGTTGTGTCCAGTAACCCGACTGACGGGTGCGCCGGCCCCGTTGTGTTGCACCAGAGGGAGGTCAGCCTGTGTGATGATGACGCCTGGAGTGTGTGGTATCGATCAGCGGTTATCACCTTGTGATTAGTCAGAGATCTCACACTCACTGGGCTCAGAAGCTTATTGATTCTTTACCCGGGGTACGGGCCGTCACTGGGGTCATTTTTATCCTCTCCTCCTCTGTTATCACCTCCTTCCTCCTTTCTTTTTTTGGTCATGCCACTTCCCATCCCCTCCCCTCCCCCTCTCCTTCTCTGCTCGCCGCTCTTCCTCCTCTGTTCCACTTTCTTGTTCCCTCCATCTTCCAACCACCCACCCTCATGGATCAAACTCTTTATCTGGTCTAAGCCACAGCCTGCAGGCAAGCAGGCAGTCTCTACAGAGGCTAAAGCAGAAGGCCGACAGCTTCAAACAACATTATGTAGGGCTGGCATGAAGCATGTCTCACACTGGTAGATAAAAAAACACTGGCCGCTCAAACTCTGTCTCTTTTATGGCCATGATGAAATACAAGCAGGACAGTCCCCCCGTTTCAACCATCGCTGCGCTTTACTCAAACATTGCTCCAGTGCCTCCTGGAATGTACGGCAGGCCTCGCCGTTTTCTACAACTTAGGCAACGGGGCGCATCTGGGCTGTGATCAATGCAAAACAAAATAGTTTATTTGAGGAAGATGGATTTMTTTTGGCAACTATTCTGTCGGACCAACTGTTATGAARCATTTTTCAGCGTAAATCTGGTTTGGAGGAAACAGATTGAGGCACCAGTAATACATCTGAGGCCATAARAGAAGAGGAAAACAAATGGCGCATTCAATCAAATACAAGTCTTGGGCTATTTTGTGTCATTTTTCATCTTCAACATCTAAACAAATAGGTACTGCTTGATAAATGCTGAGACACGCTTTGCCTGGATGTGTTTGAACTTAGAGGCTTTTCCTTTAATCAAGGGGAAAACAATGTTAAATGGCAACCAGGAGAAAAGCACAGACAGTAGTTCGCAGCTCGCCTTTTCATTTTTTTTTCTCCAGATTTCATCTGCATGGCTTTGAAGAGGACGAGCTTAGTGTTTGGTGGAAAATTTAATGGAACAGAAAAACAATGTAGGTGTTGTTTCAGGCTGCCAGACCAATGTGAAATTACCCATGGACTAATGCATRATCAGACCAGAGGCTCTGTTTAAGTGGATTCAGCCTGTAGGCTGTAGCCATGGAGACAGCAGCTTTAACCCTGTGTTTTGAGATTGCTAGTAGCCAGGAATATACAATTAGGGAAATTTTGTAAGTGTTAATATCCTAGCTGGCACTGATTTTTTTTTCACATGGGGTTAAATAGCTTGAAATATCCTCTTAATTTAGAAAAAGCTGTTGCATCGTGCCTTCTTGTAAGAAGCTGAGCGTTAAAACGACAAATGAAAAGGAAGGAAAATAAGAATTTGAGTGAAAAGCAGCAAGAAAAGCAGAGCAACACTTTTTGAGTGTTTTCAGCTGAGTGCCAGCCTAGATTGCCAACAGAAATGCTTTTTAACGCTGGTGGGGGGTGGGGGGGGGTCTGCCTAGTCCACGAGTCTGTGGAGATTTGCTTACAGTGAAGATGGTGGAGGTAAGATGGCTCAAAGGATTCAAGCTCCGCTGAACGGCGGCTTATGTCTAATAATCAGCGGGGAGGGACTCAGCATGGCCCCTTGGAAGGAGAAAAAAAKAAGGAGTCGGGAAGAATTCCACAGTGAGCAAGAAAAGTAGAACAGAGGAAAAGATCGGAAAGAAGATGATGGGCGTAAAGAAATTCATTTTCCCATGGCCACCTTATTTCTTTCTTGATGTGGCTCTTWGGCGTGTCAGAAAATGCTTTTTACAAGATTCTGCCACTTTGCCTATTACTTTTAGGGGGGTGGGGCTGCTGTAACTTGGGGGTCAGTGCTGTGGTCTTTTAATCTTGAGGCTGTGGGTTTTAGGCCAGGTTGTGTCAGGAAGGGCGTCCAGGATAAAATAAATCCTTCGTGCAAGTTTACTCGCTKTGGCAACTCCTGCAGAAGGGAGCAGCTGAAAGAACTTTTGTTTTCATTCACAAAAGAAAAAATAAATAAACAATCATAATAAATAACTTGAGGCCATGTGTTAGTGAATGTGTGACATTTTTACATGCCACGTCTTGAAACCTTTGAGTAGGTTCTCAATTTATTTGTACGTGTCAGGGCCTCGTTCTCCTGTTACTGGTATTTTAAAGAGGCAATATTATGTGTTTCTCAGGCATAAATTTAAATTCTATACCATAATAAAGTATCTATGTCAACTTTGGTTGTTATTAAAATGCTGTTTTTAAGTTTAAATAGAAAATAAACTTCTCTACTCATCATTTCCATTTCTAAACACCTTGAATTTGGCCTCTGTCTCTTTAAGAACCTCCTTCTGCTTCTGCCCTGCCCCTTTTCAACATGGGGGGGGGGTGCGATGTGACATGGAAGCTCGGCGTAGTTTACTTGCTGAAAGTACATTTCCTTAAARGTGTTTTGACTCTGAAAAGGACTGCTGCTGAGAGCCTGCAGGAGTCACGAGCGGGGTGGGGAGGTGTGCTCYGTGATGAGGAAGCTCAGCTTGGAGACACAGCCCGGAGGAGGAACTGGTCCCAAAATGTGGTTCTAGTCCTGACCAGTCGTTTTTGCTCCCCTACCTGGCTGCCTCAGGACAGCACAGGATTTCTCAAACATGCATGAATGAGTCAAAGTAAGACTCTGGGCATGTTTTTGATGAGAGGATAACATTATAACATGATATAAAACTAAAAAAAAGTTGATTTTACACGATATTGCCCCTCATGTTTTTGTCAAGTATTCAGAATATATCTGTAGCAGTTCTCAAATCAGTTTCTGGTAAAAATGTGAGACCACTATAAAGGGGGCATATCAACCAAATCCGTTTTTTTTTAGCTGTTAATTGCATTTTGTTGTGTACTAAATAGTCTCTCCAGGTATTTTGTAGATATCTTTATATTGTATTTGGTTCATATTTTTCAATGTGTTCAGTTTTCTTTGTTCTCTATTACATTTTCTGAACTATTATGTCACAATATTTGTTGCAGAAATTCTAAATCTAGTCAGATTTTGGGCAAAACAGTTTTGAGAATCTGAGGTTCTGCAGGTTTGTCATTTACAGTCTCCTCTCACTCTGGGTCAGACTCTGGGCCCAACATGTACGACTGATAAACAAGTCTTCCATTGTTGCCATCGTATGATGCATTTATAAAATGTTTATGTGCCGCTAGTTAACCATATCTCTGCTATCAAACTAAAAAAAAGGCTGAACGGGGTGGAGTGGGCAATAATCATTGGTAGTGTCTCTTGCATTTAAAGAGACAGCATCAAAAYGGGTTTAACTTCCATGCACCTCAGAACAGGGGGAAAAAGGGGCCTGTGGACCTACAACAACCAGCAATTCTGACCAAAGCATTGCAGTTCCACTTTATATAAATCACAAATATATGGCTTAAACGTGATAAGGAAGGATTTCAAATCATGATCAGTCCCTATTAAGAGCATTTGACAACGTGTTAATCCAATTTTTAGTGACTGAAGACAAAAAAAGATAAATTGAGACACAAATAAGAAACTTTGTGACTGAATTTTCATAACAAAAAAATAGCACATCTGTCATCTTTACTTTCCTTTTAGGGCCACAGGGGTCCTTACCCAACAGTCACTGTGTGAGGGGCAGGGGACAGTCTGGACAGGTCGCAAGTCCATCATAGGGACACATAGAGACAAACAACCATTTATGCTCCCGTCACACCTAGAAACAACTTAGAGTTACCAATTAGCCCAACAGTCATGCTTTTGGTCTGTAGGAGGAAACCAGAGTACCCAGAGAAAACCCACACATGCATGGAGGGAACATGCAAACTACCCAGAAAGGTCCCTGGCTGGGATTCGATCCAGCAACCTTCTTGATAGGAGGCTCTACCAACTGAGCCACAGTGCTGCACAGATCCATCACAGAAATGTCAAACTAAAGCCACAATGTGTTTGCAATTGCATAGATATTGTCACTTTCCTAAAAAAAAACATTGCCTAACTCGTTTTTTTTTTTTTTTTTCAAGTTGTTCAGGAACCACAAAAAAACCTGTCCAAACCTTTAACATATGACCTCTTTTGTGTTTCCTGAAAAACTTGAACTTGAAAAAAAAGGAGGTGATAATTTTAGGACTGTGACAAAATGTAGCAAATGTGTCCTAAATACTAAGCCAATTTGAGCCCACCCTGGAAAATTCACAAACTTTGCATCTCAAATACGGCCACCTACAGTCTCTTCCCAGGGAGATCCTGGCTCCACACAAACTCAGTTGCCACATCACGTTATTTGCTCTTCATTGGTGTCTCATTAGTATCAGCACTTTATCTAAATTGCTGTTGTCAAAACAAAACCCAGAGAGGTTTTTTTAAGCCTCCGGGTGTGTGAGTGTGCGACTATTTAAAAATACAGTGGTCACCATACCACAAGGTCAAGCTTCCCCCAGCACCCCGCTTTTTATCTGTGAATTATCTCCACCWGCCTCTTTACCAATCCAGGCCCTGAATTTAACAGGTGTCTAGCCGCGCCGGGCGAGGTCAACACAMTGCAGAGCCGAGGCGAGAGTGGGGGCAACGCGACAGCATTTAAGCAGGGGCCCAATGAGTGATTACCTTGGAGCTCTAGTCATAATTCAGCATGACCTCAATCTGCCTGCRACGCTGCGGTTTGATGGATCTGCTCACAGTCTGGGTGTCAGGCTCTCGCATGTCAAACACAGGCAGATAACGATAGGGCTATCTGTTGCTTTTCCTTTTCTTTTTTTTTTTCCCTCACAAAATGAAATGCAGCAGATATGAAATGTGCCACACAGGTTGACTGTTTTGCGTCAAGCGTCCCTTCCATTCAGTTCATCTGGATTTTGAGTGAGGAATCATTCGCTAAGATGTCAGASTGAGACAAAACAATGACAGAAATGGTTAACCCCTCATCATGATGACGCCTACCTTCTGTCTGTATTTATCATTTCTGTGTCTTATCAATCAAAGTCAACAGACATGCACACACACGTGCACTTGGAGACACATGCACCTCCCAGTGTGGATAATTAGTGGATTCCCTCAGTGGGCGATAAAGCCTCTGCTCTCTCTCTGACCTTCCCCCATGAGCTTCCTATCACAGTGGGGCTCATCGCACACAGCTCTAATACTTATTGGCCTGCTGACAGCTTATGTGTGCTGGATTTATATGTTCATTGACAAACAATAGTGAAACCTCAGTCACTCTTCTGCCCTTTCATCAACYGAGGCAGAAATAAATCTAGCCGTGTCGAGCTTACTGTGCAGCCTCTTCCTCGGTTGGCCATCTGCTGGTTTGAGAACRGGTTTGACACAAGACCCGGCCAAGCTACAGGCAAGAAGCTCTCTTCAATTACAGCAWACGGATTTGATATGTATGTCAAACCACCTTGGCAATCACAGAAACAGGAACTTCTCCACTGGAAGCCGTTTTCCTACAGCAACTTCTGATCAAAGACATTCCAAAAGTGTTCATGGCATCGCTGGCAGGCATTTGGATTCAGGACGCTCTCCCTGCTCTATGACTGCCTCTGTTTGCGCGGCACAATATGAGCTGAGACGTGAAGTGGGAATAGGGAGGGGGTGAAGAGGACAAGATGGGAGGGACGGCAACATTAAACACCCCCCCACCCCCCCCAGCCCCAGCATTCTCTCTCCTCAGCCTCTAAGCAGCCATCTTTCATCTTGTCTCTGCCCCTCTAATGCCTTCAAGTGGGTGAAATCCTCAACATCTGCTTCCGCTCTCTGGGATGTAGTGCAGGCCACCGTCCTGCTGAGCTGCACGACCACAGACAGCTTGAAGGGCACTGTTTGGGACAAAAAAAACGCTGATGGCCTTATCTGTGAAGAAAGAAACATGATACAGAAATCAAATATTYTCTTGCATCAAGGAGAAGTGCAAAGTAGTTTAGAGAGAGAGAAACGTGTTGGAAGCCATCAAGTCATGTTCACACATGGAAAATCTGACGAACCGATCGAGCACAGAAACCTTTGATGGTTTGCTCACTCAGACATATTAAGTCTACTTACTTGTGAACAAATAAATGTAAATAGCTCCGTAAATAAACACTGTGTCGATGCCGAGAAGAAATAAGTCCCCCGCTGCTTTTGATTAGACTACCAAAGTGGGATGTTTGGCGCTTAAGTCTTTTGTTTACCTCATAAACACAAAGATCTGAACACAACTACTCACACTCAAGCTAAATACTGAGTACTCACACCGGCTGGTCTTTATGGTTTCAATGTGGGCTTGTCTAGTGACCTTTTGCTTTTCTGTTCCTGATATTTTGTATGTGTTTTATTGAAAGTGGTTTTGAACAAACTGAGTTCAGAGGTGCTCGTTGATGTAAGTAGTCAATAGGCAATGTTTGATTTTCTAAGATTGATAAGGTGGCACTTACAAACTTTAAAAGTGCATCAGGAGGACAGAGTGTAAGAAATAATGTGGCTGACCAATACAAAAAAAACCACGCCCATGTTCTTTTCACTTTCTTGCCTGTAAGGAAAATTTTCTTAGGCAGTTTTTTCATATTTTTGCCATGTCCTCCACATTCACCAGCGTTAGTTGGGATGTTCCACAGGGTTCTGAGCTTGGTCAGATTTTTTTCTCTTCTGTTCTTCTTTACATGCTGCATTTGGGTAACGTTATCAGGAAGCAATTTGTTTCCTGGATATTAAGCTTCAGACTTGTTTTCTGGACATAAAAGCCTGAATGAACTCCCATGTTTTTACTTGGGAATTTAGGTTAAACTGCGGTTGATGTATTGCTCCAAGAAGAACTTGCACAATTAATTTTGATTGCATTTGTGCTAATGTTAAGAACCTCTGTCATTTTTTTTAACCAAAGCTCATGTCTCTAAGAAACTAGATGCTCAGAATGGTCTTTCATTTAAACAGTATATTTTAAATCGGGTCATTGGTCCCAATGTGATACTGAACAAAAGAAGTTTTAACTGGGTGTAACTCCCCTAAAGTCTTCCTGTTGATTCAGAATGCTGTGTCAGGAGTTCTGATAAGAGCTGCGAAAAGGGATCACACTCCCCCTGTACTGGCACTGCTACACTCGCTGCCTGAAAGGTTTAGCAATAAATTTAAAATATTTTTATTACATCCAAAGCCCGTAATGGCTTTGTACTGTCTTCTTTAAAATAATTCATTATCTATTACCCATTTTCATCCCACAGGAACACTCTGCTCTCAGGTTGTTGATTTTCTTGTTTTTCCCAGAATCTACAGAAGTGCAAAAAGAGGAAGTGCTTTAGGTTTTGGGTCTTGATGATCTAAAATCTGCTTAATGTTTGGATGCAAAACATACTGTTTATTTTTAAAACAAGTCTCACAGCATGCCTTTTTGCATAAGTTCATGTCTAATATTTTAAGAATTCTGTTTTACTGATATGCCTTTGATGCACCTGTTTAAATGTGCCACTTTTACCTCAGTAACAGCTATGTCTGCTGTAATAGAGTTTGTGAACATATACAGTATATAGGCATCATCATCATCATCATCATCATCATCATCATCATCATATATAGTTTTTAAATATCTCAATGTACAATTGTTTTTTAGTATGGTGAGTCATTCTGTACTTTAACACTGTAGCATTTTTTCTGCTTGTTTCTAAGCAGAGCCTCAGATTATAATGTAAATTTGCTCAGTATGGATTCTGAATTCCAGCCCCCTTAAAACCAAAACCATCTTCTGAACAAACACCGAACAATCATGTAGCTTCATATAATACATGTTCTGACTCTGAGTTCAACATTTGCCTATTTTTGTAAAGTACAGAAGACCAGCAATCTCTGGTGGCCTTTTATTGTGCATCACCGTGTTGCTCTTCCAAAATGAAAAAATTGTGCCTTTCCGATTCTACTGCAATATCAGTTAGTAGGAGTATAATTTTATTTATAGCAATCCACCCACAAACTCCTACAGAATTTTCATTATTGGAGTAAAATAAAATGGACTTTTAAATTTGATATAACACATCTAATACAAAACTGTGTGTGTGTGTGTGTGTGTGTGTGTGTGTGTGTGTGTGTGTGTGTGTGTGTGTGTG
>NW_013952436.1:527089-530719 GCF_001266775.1 Austrofundulus limnaeus | reverse complement strand
GTGTGTGTGTGTGTGTGTGTGTGTGTGTGTGTGTGTGTGTGTGTGTGTGTGTGTGTGTGTGTGTGTGAAAGCAAAAAGGAGTATGTGTATAAAATGAAACCTGGACAACTAAATAAGTGATTTGTTTGACATTAACAGTAAAGTTCAAACTTACATTACCCATCAGTCAGAGTACTAAAGTGTGTGCTTAGAGTATATGTATTTTGCGGCACTACATAGAAGTGTGTCAAAATACTGTAATGCATAAATAATGGCACATGAGTGATTTTTGCAATGTTTTCCTGCAATGAATTTATTATGGGAATCATCTACTGCTTTAACCTTCTCTGATTCACAAACTGAAGTAGCTAAAGTGACAAGTTTACCAACATAACCTTTATTTTAAACAGCAGCTGAAAAACTGGTAAATGATTGTCATTTTAATGGGTATTAACAAACATCTTAACAGCTCAAATGACAAACCCAAAACAGGTATCACGCCAAATGTCATACTGTGCAGCATTTTGGTTATTTTTTTTTCTCTAAACTTTGTTTCAGTTACTCTTAGACTTCATCAGATAAACAATACATCTTAAGATTCTTGAGATCTTATTCTGTTAATGTCTAAAGTGATGCAATAAACATAAATTTTAGAGATGCTGCTGGTCTGAAATCAAATATTGACGTGTGAATGTGATTACTGGATGCCAAGAAAATGAATCAAATGCAGAAAGTTTTATACAATCTCTAGTTTTGCTTTCAATCAAACTGCAGAGCATTTCAAGCAAGGGGGGAATTCATATATTTTGYAGTATTGATTGTTTTGCCAGTTTTGATGGATTGCTTTGTTTGCAACAAAGGTTATTGACCCATACTGGTAGCATTTGCTCCAACAATATACATCAAATGAAAATTTTAATACAAGTAACATTTCTAAGATAGCACATATCCACGGATGGCAGAGGAGAGTCTGACAGACAGATTGCTGATTTGTCTCTCTGTCTGGGAGCTGTCTGAGAGGCTGGGCCATCTGCACATTTATTATCGCAGCAATGATTCCATTATTGTTCTGTGTGGCAACGAGGACTCGCTCTGTCTGGCCTTTGTTTTTCTTATCTTCCGTCTAGCTGACAGCCCCCTTTTGATCATAGCAGCAACAAAATTAACATCTTCATGTAATGTAGTGCATRAATGAATCATCATCTTTAATAATAACACACTAAGCATGCTCCTATCTTTTCTTCCTGTGTCCTTGTGCAGGTCTGTTCCACAGAGCAATCATTCAGAGTGGGTCAGCCCTCTCCAGCTGGGCGGTCAACTACCAGCCGGTCAAGTACACGCGTCTCCTGGCYGAAAAGGTGGGCTGCAATGTCCTGGACACGTCGGACATGGTGGACTGTCTACGAAAGAARAGCTCCAGGGAGCTGGTGGAGCAAGACATCCAGCCTGCGAGGTACCACGTAGCCTTCGGGCCTGTGATTGACGGTGATGTTATTCCCGATGACCCCGAGATCCTGATGGAGCAGGGCGAGTTCCTCAACTACGACATCATGCTGGGGGTCAACCAAGGCGAAGGGCTGCGATTCGTGGAGAACGTGGTGGATTCTGAAGACGGCGTGTCTGGAAACGATTTTGATTTCTCCGTGTCGGATTTCGTGGACAGCCTATATGGATACCCTGAGGGAAAGGACACGCTTCGGGAAACCATAAAGTTCATGTATACAGACTGGGCAGACAGAGACAACCCAGAGACCAGACGGAAGACCCTGGTGGCTCTGTTCACCGACCACCAGTGGGTTGAGCCATCGGTGGTGACGGCTGATCTTCACGCTCGTTATGGCTCACCCACCTACTTCTACGCCTTCTACCACCACTGCCAGAGCCTCATGAAGCCTGCATGGTCAGACGCRGCCCACGGGGACGAAGTGCCCTATGTCTTTGGAATTCCTATGATTGGTCCCACTGACCTTTTCCCATGCAACTTCTCCAAAAATGATGTCATGCTAAGTGCTGTGGTCATGACCTACTGGACAAACTTTGCTAAAACTGGGTAAGTAAAATGATTATACTTAATTTGGCATGACTATCTAATTGAGTGTGGTGACCAATGACTTCTTTGTTTTCTTGTTRGTAAAATATCCAACTTTCAGAATCTAATCATTGGATGAATATCAACAACTAATTTACTTTTAGAGTCACCCTGATTCAAGACAGCTGCCGCAGTTAATCATCTCAGCAAACACAAAAAGGGTTATACTTCAGAGGATTGTACAGATGATGAGATAGAATTTGATGTGGTTATACAGTAGTTGAGTCATCCCCAACAAATGGTCTGAGTACTTGAGACTTTTGTTTAAAACATTGATTTTGAGTTTTAGAGTCAACTCTTTCAGTGGTAGCAAAATGTTTCATGGAATACAGCAAGTGTTTTGATGCACATCTACAACTGATCAAYCTTTGGAGTCAACCTGATTCCAGATCCAAATTTGGTGTGGTATTACCTAAACTTCATTTACACAWACTCTGAATGCTAACAGATCTCACGAGGAACTTTATTTTAACTTTGCCATGCATTACAACATATACATATTTGTTTGAGAACCACTTTAGTTTAATAACTGGGAGTCACCGTGAAGCAAAGATGTAGCATGGTATTTTTCCATTGACCTTTGCAGTCGTATATGACAGGACAATATTGCACTGCAAAAGGCTTGAAAGTGGCAGGCTTTGATTCTTACTGTAAGGGTCTACGAGATTATGAAAAGGATCTCAACTGGTCTCCCTGAAGGAAGAATGGCTTGTTRAAATCTCGTGGGAGGTGAGATATTTCAGGAAGACAGCAGTCTACACATGAGTGAGAGGTGGCTGCCAATKGGAAGAGTGAAATGGCATTACAAAATTGAGAATTGCAGCATAATGCACAGCTTTCTACAAACCAAACAGAGGTTTGTATGCTTGTGCTTTCTCCAGAGAACGACAACAAAATGTCAAGCTGCATTTCACGAAGCTTTCAAGACTGCCTTTGGGGGATTTGTGCATTCTAAAGTTGTTGTCTGTGCACAAGGAGATGTGAACAGTCATGTTGATATGAACAAGATGGCTCCAGTGAAATAAATTTAAGACTAAGGTGTAGCGGAGGATAAAAATTCACCAAGAGATCGGGTATGGATTTCAGTAATGTATTTTTTCACAAACAGTTTGCCAGCATGAACAGCCAAAATTGTTGAAAACATTGCAAAACAGCACTGACAATACGCATTGCTTGGCCTGCCTAAGTTCTGGCTGCTCTGCAGRTGAAAAGGAAAACACTTTTATACACATAGATGTGAAAAACTCCTCCCTTGCATGTKAGTGATAAGGCCAAAGAGGCTAAAGAGAAGAGCTTTTCACCTTAACATWGTTCATCACTGATGAAAGACTTTCCACAAGAACTTTGAGACAGAAAGGACACCGATRTTTTACTTCTGATTCTGACCTAAAAAAACAAAGTATTAGACATAATTGTGACTTTAACAGTAATGAAATATTATATTAATAATGACTGAGCAGTTAATATGCAACTAAACACAAAAATGTGTGTGTGTGTGTGTGTGTGTGTGTGTGTGTGTGTGTGTGTGTGTGTGTGTGTGTGTGTGTGTGTGTGTGTGTGTG
>NW_013952436.1:520960-527079 GCF_001266775.1 Austrofundulus limnaeus | reverse complement strand
GCCCAGCCACTGAGGGAAACTATAAGTTGATCATTGGCTTCTCTTCAAAAATTGTGTGTTCATGCGCGCGCGTGCGTGCGTGCGTGCGTGTGTGTGTGTGTTTATATTTATATTTATATGTATGTATATGCACATATAAAAATAAAATACAGTATAAGCAAGTATATTGAGCTTGGTCTTATTGAATGTATAGAACTTTTAAAGGAGGAGACTAAAATTAATAAGTCAGGCTTTAAAGTCAACCCTTTATATTACCAACCCTACCTGGTACATAACTGCAGTGGTTCCATGTAAACAGGAGACTTTTTTGTRTGTATTCATCCCAGTAAACATCAGCATTTCCAGAGACCGGTCTTGTGTAAAGAAGGCCTATGTCAATGAGTGGATTTTTTATATTGCATGTACAGGACCATTTCACAGGTCTGTGAAACTCATGAAGTATGCAGAYGGCATCACCCTCATCGGGCTCATCTCAGACAGAAAGTCTGCTTACAGGAGGGAAGTGGATCAGCTGGTGTCCTGGTGCAGCTCTAACAACCTGCTGATCAACACACAGAAGACATTGGAGTTAATCGTGGACTTCAGGAAAGTCACAGCCCCTCCTTCCCCTCTGGTTCTCACCAACTACTCCATCCCGACTGTGGACTCCTTCCACTTCTTGGGCTCAACCATCACCCAGGACCTCAGGTGGAAGCCGAACATCAGCTCCCTCATCCCAAAGGCCCAGCAAAGGATGTTCTTCCCACAGCAGCTGAGGAAGTACAAACTGCCAGAAGAGATGATGGTGCGGTTCTACACAGCCATCATCGAGTCCATCATCACCTCCTCCATCACTGTATGGTACACTGAGGCCACTGGCAGAGACTGCAGCGCATTGTGCGCACTGCAACCTCCGATCTATAGAGAAGCTGTACTCCTCTAGAACTCTAAGTCAAGCAGGCAGAATCACAGCTGACCCTTCACACCCCGGTCACAACCTGTTTCATCCCCTCCCCTCAGGCAAAAGACTACGGTCCATTCAGACCAGAACCTCCCACCACAAGAACAGTTTTTTTCCCGTCAGCCATTAGTCTAGTGAACGTTTAATCAGCTCTTGCCCATCGCTATCGGCTGAGCTTGTATTTTTGTTCTCATTCTTCGTTTCGTATTCTGACTTGTCTTCCTTCCTCACTTCAACCACTTAGCAGTTCTCTTTTACTCCTTGCTTATGTGCACCATTAAACCAGAGCAAATTCCTAGTCTGTAACTTGTTTACTGACAGTGGCAATAAAGTGTTTCTGATTCTGATTCTTTACGCCTTTTATTTAATCATACTTTGTGTTCTGGTAATGCTGCTACCTTTCAAAGTACTAACTTGCTAACTACAGTATTTAACAGAATATCCCTTTAAAAATCACCAGATCTTTACATTAATGTTCAGCCAATCCGTTGTAGATATTTTCTTTTTTAATCAATCACTAGCTGCGTTTCCATTGACCATGAAAATGCGCAAATTAGAATTTCGAAAATAAATTTGCTCAATGGAAACRCATCAGTTTCGAAAAAAATTACGTTTTTCGACAAAATGTTTTTGCGCTAGGATGAGGTGGTTTTTCGGCCGTATCGAAATTGKTGTTTTTCGCAAAACTGCAGTGGAAACACTTTTTTCGCATCACGGGAATCACGTGATCACAACTGGCTGTTTCTACTGGCGAAAAAGACGATGACGAAGATAACAGGAAGTAGAAATAATAATATCACAGGGSTAGTATTAAATAGTAAACTCACCAACTACAATTTCCCAAAAACACAGCATACGTAGCCGCTCCCAAGTATAAGGGGCTTGTCGCTGGAAAGCCTCGATAAAAGATGCCGACGTCTCCTCTGATGATGAGCGCTAGTGTCGCGGTAGCAATATGCTATGTGTTTACATCCATTGCCGCCATGTTTGTAATGACTTGTCGCGAGAACAAACGTATTCACGCATGACTTTAATAGCATTTCTTACTTAATGGAAACACSGCAGTTGCGAAACTGTGTTTTTCGACATTAACAGAATATCGACAAAGTTTTGCGTACATGTGCAATGGAAACGCAGCTACATAAGGCATCACAACAGCTCAGTGGTTACCGACGCCTCACAACAAGAAGGACCTGGGGTCTTTCTGTGTAGAGTTTGCATGTTCTCCTCGTGCTTGTGTGGGTTTTCTCCGGGTACTCCGGTTTCCCCCACCCACTAAAAAACATGTACAATAGGTTGCTTTCAGGCCCAGACCTCCCTTGAAAAAGATATCTGCGACCTCAACGGGACTTGCCTGGTTAAATAACGGTAAATAAATAACTGATTTATCCATATCTAAATTATAGTAATTTATGCAACACTAGTATACAACCAGTTTCTCACCCTTGAAGAAACAGTGAGTTGAAAATTTTGTATGCATGAAACATAATAAACCATCTGCTTAACATTTGTAAAGAGCAGTACAAACAAACAAGAGTGGGCCTTTACTGGAAGTGTCACGTCCTAAGGTCATTACCTGAGTTGTTTATCTGATAGACTTTTAACTCATTAAAATATTTTGCCCACAGGCTGCAGTGATAGCCCAACACTCAGGAGATGCTGTAGTTTCCTTACCATGCAACAGTTTTAGCTCACTCTTCACAGACCCATAGTGTAGTTTATTGTACAGCTCACTCGATCATTTTCACCAGCAGCACATTCATTAATTTTTTAAGAATCAAATAATCATCAACAGCTCCACAGTGGGACGTTAAATTGACAGTGTGAGCCTCAAATGCCAAACAATATACAAATAAATCTCTGCTTGGATTAGAGAGGATTTAGGCTTCTTGGTTTTAACAGTGAGAACACTTTCCCATTATCAGGTTGCTTTTACACCAGCAGTACTTGGAAATTAGTAAAGCCAGTGATCACACAAACTCGCCAAGTTATTAATAGAAGTTTTCAGAGAGGAATTCCATCTMGGCTGTGTTAGAAACACTTCTGTGCAGTAGAAAAGAGGCAGCTCTCAAATGGATGGTGTGGCAAGGAAAAAGGCATTTTTCAACTGTGACTTTTTTTTTCTTTCGTTTGTTATTTGGAGGAGTTTTTCCTCTGGACTTCTTGGGTTTCAGTCTGAAGACCGAAGACATATTGAATCAGAGGAAGATTAAAAACTCCAGCTGAGTGTCTGCTGTGCCATTAGCCAAGTGTCTGAGCTAGGTTTGTGTGCATGGTTTTTGGCCTTTCTGTGCACTTAAGTTTGTTAGGGTTTAGCTCGCGGTTGTGTCTGTTTGCGTCTTTGGCTTGGATTTTATCTCCGCACTATCATCCGGGGGCCTAAAAGACACAAAGACTTATCAGGGAGGAATATCAAACTCTTACTCTTGCATTATTGATTCCTTCAGCTTAGGACCAGTCGATCACTCGTGCCCTGGGTGACTCCCCACCATGCTCAATTTCACACATACACACACCCCATCCTCCTTTCACCCCGCTGATCACGAATCATTTCTAACTACTTAAATTTAATTTGACAACCCCCGTTACCAGAGAAGTATTGATCCCATCCGCTGTGGAATGCGGACTGAAATCTTCCTCTGCCTTTTTTTTTTCTTTTCTCTTTTTATCTGTCTTTTTATCTGTCTTTGTATCATCTGCTGTCCAGCGAGACGGCATTTATATTCAGTCATCTTGCTGCAGTAACCTTGAGCTCTAATAGCAGACTTGTGCAGATGGGCTGATATGGACTGTTGTGACTTCTAAAAGGACATAGGTCCATCAGTGTCACTCGGGTTAAACAGCACCCTCCGCTTCCTGGCAGACATCTCCTGTCAACACACACAGCTGTGTAGTGCAGATTTATGGACTCGTTTATGTAGTTTAAATGATTAAATATTATATACATTGGTAGACGGCATGGTGGAGCAGTGGTCAGAGCTGTCTCCTGGCATGGGGTCTTTCTGGTTGGAGTTTGTTTGTTCTGCCCATGCACATGGGGCAGCTGTGGAGAAGTRGTAGGGCCGCTGACTTGGGACCAGAAATTCCCAGGTTTGATTCCCCACCATGCTGACATGTTGTAGTGTCTTTGAGCAAGACAGCTGATCTCCAACTGTTTCCCGGCAGCTGCCCGCCGCTCCACATGGGCGTGTCTCTCGTGTGATGGGTCAAATGAAGAGTGCAAATCTCACCATTGTGTGGCAACATGCATTGATGACAACACAAAGTGTGTTTACATTTGTGTGTGGGTTTTCTTCAGGTCCTCGGGTTTCCTGATTGAGAATGGAAAGTGAGTGGCTCTATGTCTCATTTGTCTCTGTGTTCCTGTGATAGACTTGCAACCTGTCCAAGTATAAAGTGTACCCCAGTTACTGCTTCACCAGCTCCCCGCAAAAGGAGAAAGGAGATGGATGGATGGATGGATGGATGGATGGATGGATGGATGGATGGATGGATGGATGGATGGATGGATGGATGGATGGATGGATGGATGGATGGATNGGATGGATGGATGGATGGATGGATGGATGGATGGATGGATGGATGGATGGATGGATGGATGGATGGATGGATGGATTAGATTGTGTGAAACTAAAGATTAACTGTGACCTGACTGCACAACCCATTCTCACTCCCAGGTTGTCACATATTGATACTTTTCCAAGATTCCCTCTGCATCCGATTTTGATGTGTCAGGTACCCCCCTCGTGTCAGTTATTGACGAGATGGGGCAGAATCTGTAATAATTTCAGAAAGTGTAGAAAATGCACAAAAACTAACCGTCCCAAAGCCTAAAATTACCTTTATTCGCTCTAGACATCTTGTCCGAGACCCTAGGCAACCCTGATCCCTGAAATTAACCATTTTCAGAAAGTGTAGGAAATTCACGTCAGCTACGTGTTCCAAAGCCTAAAATTACTTAATATTCGCCCTAGACATCTTTTCCCTGACCGCACTACCAAAAATTAACCAGGAACCCCGATCCCTAATATTAACCGCGGACCCCAACTCAAAGACCCCTATATTTTGCATCCCAACGCGTCAAACCCGGATGCCGAGTGAACCCGGAAATGCCTGGTGCGTCAACAACTGACGCGACAAGTGTACCCRACACATCAAAATAAGACGSAGAGGGAACCTTGGAAAAGTGTCAATATGTGACCAGTCGGGAGTGAGAATGTGAATGACTGTATTAGAATTAACTGGACTGTACAGAAATTAATCAAACTAAATTGGACAGTATTAGAGKATTCAAAGTTACTCAACTTAATAGTTATCATATTTRTTTATATATAMTGTGYTTCAAATAATGCARCTTTCATATTTTGATCTYAAAAAGCATAAAAATKTGAATTCACTTGTTTAATGCTRGAWWCACATTCAAAAAARGGAGRACAAAATTTACTCCTGTGCATAATACAACCCACAWAYACACACACTTTATGGATGATTTTCTGGGGTTAAATTTCTGGCATTATACATGCATAAATGCAGTACTCAATTTAAATATGCAGATCATTTGCTTGACTGTCTTGTCAGGTTTCTGAATGACACAACACTCAACTATTCAGTTTTTGGTGGATTTGTGAATGCACTGAAAAGTAACTACATTTTTTCTGTGCTAGCAGTAGTGCATCCTTCATGTGCTTTTCAAGAGGTAAAAAAGATTCAGAAAAGGTTTGCTCTTTGTTGTATCGATAAAGTGCTGAAGCGTAAAGTAGACATAAAAGTTGAAAGAATTTATTATATAAAGGATTTTCTATGAAGATATTGCTACTGCTTTCCCGCTCAATGACAATCAGRCAAGAGTCCACTCAAGTACCAGCTGCCACCTGAACTAGTGACATTTTCAACTCCAACATTCTTTGTGAGACAAATTAATTGTAAGCAAATAACAAATTTAATTGAAGATTTAATAGTTGTCTTTTAAGTGTCAAGCTGTAATTTGCCATACGTGTAATTGCAATAAAAAATAAATGATTTAAGTTTTTAGACATTTAAAACTTAATCAGTTTATTTTCTTCCAAAAGTTGCATTAAAAGCAGTTACATTTTGTTTTAGGTTAAAGGAGACATATCATGCTAAATGCACTTTTTTGCATTTATAAACTATTTTTTTGTGCAATTATAGTGTCTAGGAG
>NW_013952436.1:504365-518018 GCF_001266775.1 Austrofundulus limnaeus | reverse complement strand
GTTGTCAGTACATCATCATGTCACTTTCCAATTAGTGTTTTCTGGAGACGTGAAAAAGAAGGATTTAAAAGCATGATATGATACCTTTAAGATCTTTTAGAATAAAAAATATCATTTATTGTTATTTACGTATGCAAGTTTTTGTAGAGAAATCGATCTTCCCAAAGCAGACCCAGGTGAAACTGGAAACTGGAATAGTTTGGCTTTATGTTAACAAACCGAATCAAATGTATTTTCAAGGACCGGTTGCTGCTGTATAACATTTGCTGTTGGGTTTACCTGAAGACTTACCATAGCAAAGCATGCTGGTTATCTCATGGTGTCACCAAAATTACTTGTGTTGGTAACCATACCAACAACTCTGCTCATTCAACACAACACTACAGGCAGTAAGTCTGCTGTCATCCAGAATCTTTCTTTCACACCAAGAAACAGCAAACAGAGGAAAAAAATGCTTTGCTTTTTTTTACTGCTGACCCCATGTCAGTTTTGTGGATTTTTGTGGAAGGGATTTATTAGGATTATAGGAGCCAAACAGCTGAAGGATAATGGTTTACATCCATACTTATCATGTCATTATCGCACGCTGCTGAAGGCAAAAGGGCAATGATCCTTAAAAGTTAACATTAAAATGTGGTGTGGTTGTAGCTGCAGGCCAACCTCAATACATACATTGAGAGATAACACCGTGTGTGAGAAATCGCATGAGCTTGTGTGTAACATCATTTAAGGTTTCACCAAAAYGGTCATGAATCTGTGCCTTACATAAAATGGTTTTAATGTAAAACTGGCATGAAAGGCAGTGAGTGATGTGCATTGCTTCAAGGAGTTCATCTTTTAATGATAAGTATAACTCACTACAGGCAACYCACAGTTAGGCCTTAGAATGGTAAAGAGGTCGGGTTCAAAGGCCTTCATAAAAAACAGTGTGCTGCTATAGATGCAGCCCATAAAAAGGAATCTACCCTCAACTTTTAGAGCAGCGAGAAGATGTGAGACATTTTCCCCCAGATTTTGAAGTTCATTCTCCTCATTTAGACYCCACCAGGGACTAAAGATCTCTGCTCCAACACCACCCAACCCCAATTTGGCTCTGGAGGACGTACTTTTTAATTAAGACCCAGTTGAATTCCCTTCGCCTTATTGGCCTGTCCAACAACGATCCTGCCTATGTCTGTGAAGCTGGATTCCCCCTCCCCCTCCCTTCACAGATGTTTGTAATGAGTCGACCCAGATCTCACTTCCTGTCCGTGTCTCTAAATCAGCTGTAGAAACATGTGTGACACTGTGTTGAGACACTTGGGCTGTATGTCAACAGTGTGTATCATAAAGCATTTTCCTCCAAAAGCTCTTCCTGTYCCTGGCTTTCATGTGTCATTTTTACATGGCAAATCCCTTCCCCGTGCTCTTTTTTTTTCTCCCCCGTACCGTGACAGTGAGGCATAAAAGCATACAGAGCGTGCACACTGTCAAATCACCTTAGTGTGTGCGTGTGTGCATTTACACTACGAGACTTTTCTTTCCTGAGAGTTGGGGATGTTTCAGCGGCTGGGGATTTATTTGGCTTAGAGGGTTTTTTAGTGTATTTGCTTTACTAATGATGCAAAAACAATCAGGTTGTGCTTTTATTGTGTTAATGCTGAGTCAGCATTCATACAATTATATTGTAGTTTCATCTGTATTTTAAAATACAAACATCTTTCAGATACTTTCTGTTATTTTAGCCATTCAGATACTAAAATGTTTATCTATCAATTTTTGTCTTCTACTTCCTGCTTTCTATGTTCTGATAATTTTAGCTTTTAGCTATTATTTTTGCCACATTTACAATTTAGCTTCTATTTTRCTACTCTTGCTTTTTAGTTACACTTGAATTATTTCAGCTTTCAACTAAGTTTTTGCACTGTATACTTATTTGTTACAACTTTACTAATGTTAGCTAAATTTTGCCAATTCTAGCTCCTACATACTTTTTGCTTCTGCTTGCATGCTTTCACTTTATTAATTCAGTTTTAGCTTCTTTRACACTGCATTCTCATGGAAAAGGCAATTTTCCTAGTTGACTGAGCAACTTTTTCTGTGAAAATTCTCTGAAACTTTTGCAACAAATCAACAAGCAGCAACAAACACTAAAGACTGAAGACTAAACACTTGAAAGGGCAGGCTGATGGAAAGCTTTAAAAAGCATCAATCATTCCATATCATTAGTGTTGTGCATGTTTTCGTCTTTTTTTTTTTAAATATCAATTTTTTTACCGGCCTAGTGATGCTCTCTGCCCCTGCTTTCCATGCAAACCAGGCCACATACTGTGCAAGGCCCTGCTAGGTTGTTAAAGAGCAGAGTGCTGTCATGTTTTGAGTTTTTTTTTCTCAACTTCCTCAGCACGCTCCACCATTCCTCTCTCTCTCTCATTATCCCACACAAAAGAAATCCAGTCATGTATTACATTTGCAACATGAACTAAAATATGCAGTATTGATTGGTTTAGTGACAATGGCTGCCAACCAAACAAAAGTAGCGGCGGTGTGTCTACGGCGCAGTTTTAAACAGCCCACGCTATGATTTACAATGTGGCGAGTTGATTTATTTATTTTTTTAATCCTCTTGTTTCCCCTCCTACTTGTCAGTCGAGCCGCCTTCCTCTTTGGGATTAACAACACTTATACATCAGCTGTTTCTCCTATTTGACCTCATTCACGGACAGCTTTGCCCCCCACCCCCCACCCCACCACACACACACACACACACACTTTCTTTTTATTTGGCTTCAGTTGTTATATCACTCATCGTGACCTCTTTCCTTCTCCTTGCTGTGGATTATTCCCACCCCCTCCACCAGCCCTCCATTCTCAGTCATTCGTTAAACTCAACCCATACCTATATAATGGGAATGCTTTGCGCTGTAAAATCACCCAGCTCCCAACAGCCGCCCACCCACTCCATTAAATACGCACTCACTTGATGGGAGATTTGTAGCCAATATCCTGATTTGCATTACAGAAGGTAAGGAAGTGGTGTGGCTTGTTAAAGCACCGGCAGGCCATTGATCGGTGTCCATGTTGTGTGCTGAATGTAATAGGAGAAAAGAGAAGAGACAAAGGGAACTAGGACTCGGCATGGTTCAAAAAATTATAGCTAATGTTATTTTTTTTTTTCAAAAAGAGGATTTAAATGGTAAAATTAAAGGTCTATAATGTAGTAATGTAATGCATTTCACCTGCAGCCTTGAGTTGAATGCAATCTAATGCAATATAAGAAGTCACACTTAAAGTGTTTTAAAAACTAACTGAGTTATAGCTATATAGCTATATTCATTTTTTGTGTTTTCTGATGTCAGTTATGGGGCGGCCATTTGAATTGTCTAAGAACAGCTGTAGGTGTTGATCCAATGATTCCATTTAACCAAAAAGTTAATACATTTAAACAAAGTGTTTGTGCAATACGCTCAAAGTGTGTGTTGATCCCTCTCATCTACTACCTCACCCAGTTTTAGGTCAATAAAACTACTTGACGTATAGCTGTTTTTGTGTTTTTCAAGGTTGCTTCTGTGTGGCAGCCATGTTGAATTGGGTCGACTCCAAATGTTAATCAGATGTAGTTAAATGTCCAAAGATTATTTTCTGAAACATTCATTGCAACCCGTCGAGTGGTTCRTGAAATATTTTAGTAACACACACAGGGAAAAGTGTTATCGCTCACCTTTCACCTTTAGGGAGTGGGTGTAATAAAAAAAGGCTGCAAAGAGGTAGAAACTGCATGCAGGGAATGTTTTTTTTTTTTTTTTTTTTTTTTTTTGCTGCCACTTGTCTTATCAAACAAATCGATAGTGTCCATAATAAGAAGTGGTGCAAGAGCTTTGTCCTCTAACACCTCCCCACACCTCAAAGTCACAGCGCCTCGCCCTGCATCGCTTCAGCCTGCTGAACTGAAGGCTGCCATTAAATATGACCCACACATCACTCAGCCTTCTGCAGCAGTGTGTGAGCGCACGAAGGRTAAAGGGGGTGCAGCCCGATGATTCACCTGCTCAAAGCCGAAGCTGTTCCTGAATGCTGCTCTCCGAAACGCACACAGAACGCAGACGAAGAAAAGCCTGTGTCAGAGCTCAAATTAAAATTAGCTCCTTACTTTGTGTTACCTGGTAAGTAGATAAACAACTGCARGGGATGAATTTGTTACACGAGAGTAGCGATAGAAAAGGAAAGAAGACAATCTTTCCATATTTTGCAGCTTAGCAAAAATCTGTGTTGCTAAATTAATGCCAGTTTTATGTTGAGCAGCTATACTCTGCTTTGGATTCACAGACCCTGAGTGCAGTGAAAATAGATTCTCGTCTTCAGCCTCGGGGCACCTAAACGTGTCTTTTCAGATTTGGTGATGGCTAGGTCTATGATCATTGAAGCGCTTCAAATTACATCAGGATGAAAAGGGGAAGGAGGTACATGGGAAATGAAAAAAGAAAGAAAATGATATTCATTCTCTCCTTATCTACCTTTTACATCAGCGCTTGTAGACGGGGCTCAGAATGGGTAATGAGCTTAGGTCCCTTTCTGTCACATCCTGCCGAGAGCCAAGAGTTGTGTCTGTCATTCAGGTGCCACGGCGTTTTATAGAAAATCTGTTTAATACTTACAGTACAAAAAATGTGTTTTTTTTTCCTCACATGCCCTAGGAGAGCTGTGTTTCATCACCACAAGGCGCATCAAGCTTTGTGAAGCGGGACATGTTCTGGGGCCAAGTGTGTGTGGTCGAACATGTCAATATGTCGCTACAGGAACTGCATTTCCTCTAAAAATGCAATGAATTCTGAATAGTGTGTGTTTGCAAAAATCTGCTGAACAAGCTTTTACTAAGTTATTAAAGCTAGCTAGCAGAATAAAAGTAGAAAAGGGTTAACCTAAAAGTAGCAAAATACTACTTGAGAATAGGATAACGTTGGCTAAAAATAGCAAAAGGCCAGGTAAGTATAGCAAAATGTTAGCTAAAGGCTAAATGTAACAAACAGATAACTAAAAGCTAAAACAAAAAGGTAAGGGCTGTTTAAAATGTAAAACTGGCAATAGCTAAAAATTAAAAGTAGCAAAATTCTAGTTAAATGTTGCAAAAAAGTTTGAAATATGTCAAAATGGTGACTAAAAGATAAGAGTAGCTAAAGGTTAAATGTAACAAAAGGATAATAAAAAGCTAAAAGAAGTAAATAGCTGGTTAAAATGTAAAAGTGGCAAAACACTAACGCTAACAGTTAAAAACAGTGAAAGATTAGTTAAGCATAACTAAAAGGTTTGCTGGAAGACAAAAAGTTAAGCAGAAGAAAAAAGTAGCAAAAGGCTAGCTGAATGCTAAATGTAACAAAATGATAACAAAAAATTAATTATCAAAGACAAATTAAACACTATAACCATAGACTAGCAAGAAGCTAAGAAGCTAAAGGTAGCTAAATTCTAGTTACAAAACCAAAAGTAGGAAAAGACAAAAAACTTAAATGGCTGGCTAAAAGGAGAACAAATCAAAAAGCTAAAATAGCTGAATGGTAGCTAAAACTAAAAGTAGAGTAAGTAGAGAAAAATGAAGGGAGTTTACTGAGGCAGATTTTTTAAACATTTTTCAGCAAATCAAGAATATCTCAGTGTATTGTTATGGGTATACAGTTTTTCTATGAAGTTAAATATTTTAAGTATAAAAGTTACAAAACCAAAGATCATAGCACTTCTTTCCTGAATGAGTGGAACATTTTTTATACAGTTTGAATGGCTAAAATATCACAAAGTATGCAGAACTTGTTGGCTTGCAAACAAAAGTTAGAAAATATTTTTAAAATTAAGATGTAACAAATTCAACACAAACACACTCAGGACCTATGTGGAGTGATGCACACACCCACCAACACCYCATCAGTCACAGACCCAAACACATTTCAGCTCCTAAACACACATGGCAAGTCAAGGTTAGTGGGGGTCAACAGGTCCTTAATGTTGGAAAGAAAAGGGCGGGYTGTGAGGCAGAGATGAAGGCGAAGGTTTATGGCAGCTCAGCCATATGAACACATCAGAGGAAATCTGAGAGGCCATTAAAACRCTGGCTTTTATGGGTGTAATAATCCCTCTCCTCTGCCGGGAGTCCAGCCACGGCTTCACTGAGCATCCAGATTAGGAATGGAGCTCTGACCGGTGGCATGCCATCAGCTCGGAGGGCCCAGTAGGACCACAGACAGCACTTTCTGTGACATTCAGAACACGGACTTTACTCCATAACGTGTGTACCGAACACAGAGACACATGTTATCACTTGTTTATTAAAGTGTTTGGATGTTGAAAAGAAAACGGTTGTAGAGACGAGGAATATCAGGCCCACTCATCCARTCCAAGTTGGTGTCATGTTTCTTCCAGTTTCTGTGTGTGCATGTGTACATTTGTCTTTTGTGTTAGCAAAATATTTCATGAACCACTTGACTGGCTTTAATGAAACTAAGTATTTATAGGAAAACAACACTGAAATAACTCAATCAGATGTAGAGATGTTGACCTAAAGCTTTGTGTGGTAGTAGCTGAGACCATCCCGAACATAATAGTTGGAGTCATTTCTGTTTGTTAGCTAAATAATTTTTGAACCACTGGGTGAATGTTAATAAAACTAGCAGGAAGTAACCATTAGACCCACAACTAATTAGCTAGCCAATTCAAGATGGCTGCTACAATTAGACAACTATAGCCTACACAAAAAYGGCTACAACTTATTGAATTTCATCAATTTTGAGAAAAGATTTGGCATGGTAGTAGCTGTGAGTCATCCCTAGCACATACTCTGAGTTCTGACAGGTCTTATGAGATTTCACATGAAATCGGTTGATCTTAGCTTAAAACTCCAGAAGAAAATGCAATGGAAAATGTGCATTCCTTCAAGGAATGCTGAGCCGTTAATTAATTCACATTTTCGTTCATGTCTCTGGTTCATCCCAAACACTAGACTCGCGATTAAATTTATCTCCTCTGTCTGTTTTAATATAATTTTCTTCTTTCTTTATCTTTGAGAATCTCACTGCGACAAGTCTCTGCTGACAAAATGCCAAAACGACTTTATRTTTCCATTTACACAGACAGAGCTCAGGAATGACATTTAGAAATCCCATATTAGCTTAAAATCTTATGAAGGTTTTTTTTTCCTTTTTAATAATTTGTATCACCGCACAGGGGTTGATACTGTCATATGCAAACGTTTATCTGCGACAGTGATTGTAAGAAAAGACTGTGCACTTCGTTTTATTATTGCTACTGCATTACATAATAATTTGGTTACATAAATTGTTCAAATTACTGTGTCCTTGCACACTTAGTGAGAAAAGGGAAAAATAGGAGCTACGATATTGTAGATTCTATTCTTTTCACTCTTGCAATCCTCATTATTAGACTGCAGCTTTAGCCACAGGCAGGTGAAGTACGAAGCATAAATACTTTTGTTACAGTGCAAGGTACTACAGGGAGGCCTTGAGCACTAGCTTTTAGTTCAGGGAGGCTTTACTTTTGCCTAAACTGTCCAACTAAATCCTGCTACAAAACAATGTGGGAGAAAATATTTTAAAAATAAAAAAGGCTTGGATTCTTTGAAGGAGTGCATATCACACACTACTTTATATCCCAAAGTTTTGACTGAGATAATCTCGTGTCAAGATGATGAAGTTGTAGCTGTTCTGGCCCAAGCATGAAAATATCATTCTGAACATTTTAATACAATATCACGAGATGTCACATTCAAAGTTTATGTTGAGAATGGCTCTCCGCTACTATCCCATCCAATTTTAGCTTGACAAATTGACCGAGTTGTGGCCATTTTTGTTTTGGCAAAAATGGTCGGCTGTGGTGGCCATCCGCAATTGGGCTGACTCCAAAAATGTAGCAGTTGTTAAAATCTGTCCAATGATTCATGAGGTAATTTAACAGTTAATGCCAAAGTTTGGAGCAAAGATTTTCCACAGGCGTGGACAACCTTTATGACGGAAGGGGACACATTTTTATTTATTTTTTTGACACTACCTGATGGTCATGTAGTGCTGCACACTTAACAAAATGTAATAAAATTGCCATTTTTAAAATGTTAGTGTCTATATATGTTTATTAAACCAACATAGAGTGCAGTAACTTAACATATTTTATGCTCAAATTCATGTATAACAGTTATTTAATAAATATGAATACAAAATGTTTGACGCAAAGAAAATAGCGAGTTGAAGCGCTACGACATAATGGTTCTGGTAAAAAGTTGTTTATGTACTTGTGACTTCAGTAAACTTCTCATATTTAGCTTTGTGCAACATGTCGTAGTGGTGACATATTAAAAATCTTCATAGCGGGCAGCGTCTAAGCAGAATAAACACAAAGGTTTGACTGAAAATTCTGTGTAAAGATAGTCTACCTCCCATTTCACCTGAAACATGAGTTTATCTGTCCGGTTTTCCTTTCCTCCTTTCTTAGCCATGGCTACCCATCTCTTCCTAAATTGGTTGCCATTACAACCCGTTTACTGCCACTCGTACACTTATACATTCTTGTAGTTTTCAAAAGAGCTGCTTTTTTAATCTATTAAACTGACTGGTTTGTTGCCATTCAAATAAGCTTCAAAAGTTGTTGAGTAGTAGACATTTATTTAGTGATTATTTCCTGAAAGTTTCATATTTTTATAACAATCTAAATTGGCTTCAAATCTTTAATGACAGAACTTTAAACAAACTTCTTGTGTAAATTGTTAGTTCTCAGTATATGTGCTGGGAATGACTCTCAGCTACTACCACACTGAAGATTTGCTCAGTATCTATGAAACTGATTGTATTACASCTATTTGAGTGTTTCCTAAACTCAGTCAGCTGTGGCAGCCATCTTGAATCATGTTAATTACAAGAGTTCATCAGCTGTAGATGTACATCCAGTGGTTATTGCTCCAAGTTTTCTTCAAATTTACCCTGCCTCGTACGAGACACGTATTTTGCTACTACACAAATGCGTGCACACAGACACGGGTATAAACACTATCGCTCCAACTTTGCCTTTCAGCAGCAGGGGATAAATACTCCGAGACATCATGTGGGAACTGAATAAAAGAAAAACAAAGTGCTGACTCAGCAGTTTAGTCCCACAACCCTCAGGATCCGAAAGTTTCAGGGTCTTTTGCATCAGAATACATAAAAAAAAACATCCATTAAAAACTCCACATTCATGGCAAAATCATTCAGAAGATTGCAGCATTTGTTTTTAATTGCATGGCTTATCTGTGTGTATTTCTTGAGAAAATATGCAGCAAATATTTCTGCATATGCTACGTACAGATTGATGCCTGCAGAAAACAGGATTGTTTTGCCAAGGAGAAATGAATAAGATTACTTACATGGTGGCGTTTGGTCAAACAACCTGACTACTCGACCCGACAGACAAGTCTCACAACCCCTGAGTGAACCAGAGCCGAAACCTGAAGCTCCTCCGCAGCTCAGCTCAGCAGAACTTCTGAAACTTCCAAAGTAGCCCAAAGTTTAGCAGCAACGAGGGGAACCATTCAAAAGAATGTACCCTGTTTACTATTGAGTTTGCAACAATTACCCAAGCATATGTGTGTGTAATTAGATAAGGCAGCCAGTTGTTCTCTAATGCGGCAAATCAAATTAACTAAAGATGCCACATTGATTTCTTTGTGTTCCCTAAATTATTCATCTTCACTTGCACTGAACCAGTCAGCCAGCCACCGAGGAGCTTTTTCTAACTCCACTGCACCACTGCGCCTTCACTCCATGTACACACACACACACACACACACACACACACACACACACACACACGCACACACACGCACATTGATGGGTTTTGCCAGACCTTTCCAAGCACCTTTGTGATTTTTTTTTCCTGTTTTTGTTCCATCACAACTCAGCTAATTGACCCTCTCGAAAAAGAGAGCGTTTGCAGCGTTGTGGAAAAAACAGAATTCTTATTATCGGAGACAGCTCTGACCTCCATTACTGCCATTTGCGTTTGAAATCTAGAGGAAGGGGAGAAATTTACCTGCGTGCCCGTGCGATGGCACGCACGGCGCCGCAGTAAGAATTCATGAGGCACGCCAGCTGCAGACAACCGCACGTCTCAGACTGCTCCGCTGACATCCTGTTCCCTGGCATGTTGCGCTGGGGGAGATCAATATGACCTTACCTCCATCGCCCGCTCCTTTGAAACTTAATTACTGATATTCAGCTACAAAGTCATCATAGTCAGGATGTCAATATTCATCGGGGATCATTACAGGCCTAATAAAAGAGGTTATTTACGGGGGGCTACTCCACTGACACCAGCCCAGGTTGGGGGATTCAGCTCCAGCCATCTCAATTTGCTTTGCCTCCACCCCACCCCCTCCTTCTCCCAGAAGCACTGACCTGAAAAATAAAAATTGACAGCAGAGAAACTAACAGGAGAGAGGCACGGAGGGTGAACTCTTCTGGCATGTCTTTTAATTCTCTTAGCTATGTTTGGAGGGTTTTCAGTCTCTGCCAAAAAAAAAAAAAAAAAAAAAAAAAATCACCACCTGTTTTTAACTAAGGTCTATGAGGGGAAAAAAGAAGTTGCAATTTCCCAAAATCCCCAACTAAATTTGAACTTTGCTTGCTATCAACATTGCATTCAGAACCACAAAGAAATATGTTATAACATATTTAGAAAAATAGCTGATTTTTTAATTTATTTTTTATTTTGTTTCTCCCACTCTTCGCTCTTCTGACATTGTGTTTTCAAGGCCGCCAAGCTAGAATTCACAGAAAGTAATTTAGCAAGAGCGGGCGCCTCAGAGCTCCCAATCCCGACGTCGTATACAACAACAAACCAAAGCTGTGTGATGGTTGGAGATTGCTATATGTTAATTCGCTCAATAAATCAATAGCTCCACTGTAATTGAAAAGCTTGGCTTTTTGACGCATCGTGTTTGATAAAAGGGGAGAAGTGGAATAGTGACCTCTGTAGGTTAAATTTGGTACTGCATGCAGCGGTGGGGTGGGGGGGGGTACATTTTTATCCTCAGTCTCATTCCCAGAAACATCCTGTCTTGATTAATATGGTCCACTTTACATCAGTGCAAGGGATGCCGGTGTACGCTGTGATGGCTTCCCCGAGCAATTAGCCAGGAGTGGGGGTGGGGAGGTGAGTGGCTTTCACCGGCGTTGGATTATCCACAGCAAAATACCTCCTGACGCGAGCCCTAAAGCCTGCTGACTTATTCATGAATGTTTATTCTAAAAGCCTCGTTCCGGGTTTTGCGGCAGAGCTGACATAAAGATCAACATCTGGGAAGAGGGGAGATGAGAGATCAGCTGTACAGGGAGAACAATGCCCACAAAGAGGAAGAGCAGGAGGAGTGGAGGGCGTGGGAAAATTACAAAAAATATGAGGAATCTGTGTCAGACAACAAGTACACCTCTGGAGGGCTCAAACGTCTTTGGTCATGTGTGTTTGTCTGTTAGCAAAATATTTCATCTATCCATCCATCCATTATGGGCAGATTTTAATGAAACTCAAAAGCTGTCATTGACCGCACATTTTTAACTGGTCATAGTTTGGAGTCCTATCAATTAAAGATGGCTTCCATTGCTAACTGACCTTACCGAACACAAAAATGACCACAACGCCACCCAAATTTACAGTTAATGAGTTGAACTTTGGAGTGATTAAACTTTGTTGGTCTGTAAGTAAAACATCTCATGAACCACTGGATGAATTTTATCATCCAGTGGTTCATGAGATGATCTTAGAAAGTAATGACTGGATGTATGTCTAAAAACTGATTGTCATTTGGAAATTGGAATGAATTCAAGATGCCCACTGCTAATCAAACTTAGCAACTTGATGTCGTAGCTGAGAGTCTGTACTTTAAGTGCTAACAAATGTCATTATGTTACATGAGATTATAGTATAACGTCAAGGTTTGACCAAAACATCTATAACTTTGTCTTTTCTTAATGTAAGATGGTCTTAAGCGTCCATACGRAGCCAAACAGGTGACACACAACACCTTTCATAGCCCCTGAGGCACACTGCTCTGAGCTCCTGGGAAACCCCTCCCACTGTGGTACACGTCACTGTCCAGAAATCTGTTCAGTTAAAGCTCTACACTTTTCTTCATGCACAATGTATCTTTTCTTGTTTTTTGGCCATTTGACTAGCTTTATAAATGTCTGCTTTCGGGTACAACGCTTGAAATCTGAAAGCGAGCAGTTTTTTTTTTATTATTCTTTTTTGAAGCAAGTAGTTGACACAAAATGCAGCGTCCAAGCACTTTCAGCAAAAACAAACATGACCAATCACACAATAAGTCCTCATGCGGAGGGGAGTGTAAAGATTTCCCGACAGGTTGTAACAAGAAGGGGTGAAAGAGACAAAGCTGCGAAGAATATGATGCAATTTTTGTTATAACACTTTGACAATAAGACACAATTTTGGCAGTTCAGAGGGAGTGTGTTGAGGCCATCAGTTTAAACTCCAGCATAAAAAGCTGGGGGGTAAAATGTGCTCCTTCAGGGAACGCAAGGCCTTTAATTTTTAACTACAGTTGTGTATTTATGCTTTTGTTGTTTGTTCCACACGTTAAAAACCCTTTCAGGTCTAAATTCAAGCTGTGATTCAAGTGGAGTGTTTTCTTATTAGCTGCATGTGCCTCCTGGCCCTAAATGAATGTCAAAGCATGAATAATTAAATGTACCGTCAAAATCTCATTTGGCTCTCTGTTTGCTTAATCCCCTTCTCGACTGCAGGGATCCCAACAAACCAGTTCCCCAGGACACCAAGTTCATCCACACCAAGGCCAACCGCTTCGAGGAGGTGGCCTGGTCCAAGTACAACCCCCAGGACCAGCTGTATCTGCACATCGGCCTAAAGCCGCGCGTGCGAGACCACTACCGGGCCACCAAAGTGGCTTTCTGGAAACACTTAGTGCCCCACCTGTACAACCTTAACGAGATCTTTCACTACACCTCCACCACCACCAAAGTGCCACCGCCAGAGACTACGCAGAACAGCTTGTCCACCAAGAGGCCCACCGGGAAGAGCTGGCCCTTCAACACCAAGCGGCCCCCCATGTCTCCGGCCTACAACAACGAGGATAAGGACACGTGGAGTGACGAAGACGAGTCCGGGCCTCTTGTCGTGGAGAACCCGCGGGATTATTCCACGGAGCTCAGTGTCACCATCGCAGTGGGGGCCTCGCTGCTCTTCCTCAACGTGCTGGCTTTCGCTGCGCTCTACTACCGCAAGGACAAGCGGCGGCAGGACTCGGGCCACGGGCAGCCCAGCCCGCAGCGGCAGACCACCGCCAACGACATCGGCCACCACGCGCCCGAGGAGGAGATCATGTCRCTGCAGATGAACCAGACACACCACGAGTGCGAGGCGGGGAACAGCAACGAGGGGGCGCTGCGCCTGGCCTCGCTGCCCGACTACACGCTCACACTGCGCCGCTCCCCGGACGACATCCCCCTCATGACCCCCAACACCATCACCATGATCCCCAACTCCCTGGTGGGCATGCCCAACCTCCACCCGTACAACACCTTCACGACCGGCTTCAACTCCACTGGCCTGCCGCACTCCCACTCAACCACCCGCGTATAGCTTTAAGGAGGCCGGGGGCGAGGCCGGGGG
>NW_013952436.1:493934-504310 GCF_001266775.1 Austrofundulus limnaeus | reverse complement strand
GCCGGGGCCGGGGCGAGCGGGCGGGGAGTTGAAAGAAGAGGCTGAACCAATGTCGGAGAGGATTGTGTTTTATAAATATTGCAGGCAAAGGAGGGATGGCGGGTTGCGATGCGGGGGGGGCGGATAGGGGGCAACATCGGGATTAAAAACGTACAGAGATTGAACCAGACTTTTACTATTAGGAGAGCTGCTGAGAGCTCTCCGGGGATGTCAAGTTGTGCAGAGCTGCCAAAATCAAAACTGCTTCACTTCTCCTCCTGACAAAAAGGGGGAGGTGGTCTTTCTGCAGTGTTTTTTTTTCTAAAATAATCATTTTAAAAAGCCTTTTTAAACAGACTTGAGGAGATATCAACACTTTATTTCTTGAATTCATAACAAAAAAACAGGAAAAAACACAGAAAAAAGAAAAACAGAAGTGCTTTTTATTTCCCTCCTCCTGCGGGAGACACATCCTGAACAATGGCCTCTGCGTTAATATTCGCAAAATGTTTTTAATTGCTTCTTTGTTTTGTTTTTGATGCCTTACTTTTTTTTTTACTTATTATTATTATTATTATTTTTGTCATTATTTCTTACTCCCTGAGACAATTCTGTGTGGAGTGTGTTACAAGCAGATAAGACTCTAAGACAAGAGAACTGAATCCAGGATGGGAATCTAGAGGACAAGCAGATGTAGAGATTTTAAACCCAATTTGGGCTTTTTTTTTTTGGTATTTTGTTTACTTTTTTGTTGCGTACCAACACAACAACCACACAAACAATGTTATCTTGTTTATTTTTTCCCCAACTTGTGTAGAGATGATTTGTGTGGGACAGCTCTTGTCAAGAGATGAGAAGGCAGAGATAAATGCTACGTTACTGTGATTGTTTTAAGGGRAAAAAAAGTGCATCTTTTACAGCCAATTTATCTGTTAAGCTAGCTGATATTATCGCCACAGAGTGTGCACGTACACATGCTGCTCGAAGCAACAGAGTGTCTGTGCGCATTTGAAAATGATTTCTTGATTTCTTGCTCGTGAGCACGGTCGAGAGGCTGAGATAAAGAGAGGAACAGATGCGSTGCTGGAATTTGCAAATGCAGGACTTGTAAGTGAGAAAGTGAGAGTGTGTGTGTCCGTGCATTAGGTTCTTATTATTTTTTTTTATGTTTTGCATTTTATTGTTTGGTATATAGTATTTTTTTTCAGTGTGGGCGGGTTTTTTTTCCTCATGTTGCTGATTTTAGTTCAACATCAGTCATGTTTCTGCAGCGTCTCTGGCTGTCCGCTTTTGCAACATAGCACTTTTGTTCTTTTCAAAGTTCTATATGTCTAATTTTTTGCTTAATGAATACAAAAATAAATATATTATTTTATGTGTAAGAGAGAAAAAAATAGCTAAAGATTCAACTGAACTAACTGACATGATTCCATTGACTTTGTAAGAGTTCTTCAAATGCAGACAGTGGCCTGTTTGCACTGACTAAACCTACATCAGTGCACACTTGTATTTCTTTGAAAATATATATATAAATATGGGCATACATACATATATGTATAGGGCTTCTATGGAGATATCATTCCCACTTACAGAACAATCGAAGCGCCATTCAGAACGAAACGTCCCGGCAGTTTTGTTGTTGTTTGAAACAAGCCAAGAACACTCGAGGTGTCTTTGTAARAGCTCTATATGTGTATTTATGTATAAAATATTTAATATTTATTTATGTATACCAGATGCATACATGCTGATTGTGCCATGTGCCAAATTAAAACTGTAAAAAAATGGAGACTATAAAGTTTCACTAAACTTTTCTTCTCTTGATCAAAGTTCTTTCCCTTTCATGACGTCTTCTTTCCATTTTCGATGAGCTACAGTATCTTTAAACAAGTATTTACATTTATCGCATAGCAACTTTACCCCTGATCAGTTCGTTGTGTTCCTTGGTCTTCATGATGGCTCACGCCTCAGTAATGCTGAGATTAAATTACACACAGGAGGATGTTACTGTTTTGGTGACTTCTGAAGGCAGTTTTAGCTGCTTGTATCTGAGTAAAGGGAAGTGGATCCACGCCACACTTTTCAGATAAGTTCAGAAAATAAAATCTCAGTAAAATACTCTGAAGTTTGTTGTAACGTCACAAAATGTGGGAAAGCTCAAGGGTTATGAATACTTTATCAAGGCACTGTACACTTCCTGTGAGCACAAGACTCGCCCTCCCCAGRACTTCCTCTCTGCTCCTCCTCCTCCTGCCTCGCTTCTTTTCTGTTGCCGAAACCCTTTTGGGGTGTGGGGAAGAGGCTAACAGCTTGGGGCCTATCTGCGTGCATAACTCCAGATTTTACTGTAATTCATGCAAAGTAGTGCTGCAGCTCTGGGAGATTGTGAAAAGATTGCCTTGATGCACTCGCAGCGCATCCTATTATATGTTAATCTCATGGAGAAAACTGGAGTTGTTGATTCTGTGAGTAAAACTGACTATTTTCATTAGGTATTGTGGTGCAGAACAGATTGTCTGCGAATCGTTGCGATGCGACCTGACCAGCAAACTTAGATCAGCTTTGCAGCTCTTAGACGCTCGGTGCCATGGATGCTCAATGTTTATATGAAGTAGGCCATTAGAGCATCTCCTGGTACTTAACGATTGGGAACGCAGCAGAGCAAGAARCACATTCTGGTCAGCTTATCTGCCAGCTCCGAGAGGGGAAAAGAAGGCAAAGGGGTTTTATTTATTTATTTCTTTTTTTTTTTTATTTTGAGGGAAATCGTTTGGAAGCTGATTTATAAGACTCATCTTGTTTTATTCATTTTCCTTTATAAGGAGATCACTTCCTAATCAACTCTTTTAACAGACCCACATCTAGAAAGGAAGAGTGGAGAAGATGGTTTCCACTGGAAGCTGTTTTTTATGGACTGAAACAATCCTGGGGGGGGAAATGTTTAGAAGAAAGCAGTATAAGTCAAACTTGTTTTACTAACATATATTGGCCTAGAAGTAAGAAATTAGAACATCTACATTATGAAACATTATGAAAATATAAAACTTTAAATGTCCTATCAAAATAAAATGTGAACCACATCATTTGAAAATTTAAAGGGGACATTTCATGCTAAATCCACTTTTTTAACTGTTAAATACATTTTGCTGGTAGYCTTTCAGACTCCTCTATAAACCTGGTGTGGAAAGCTCTGGAAGCTTGAGGGGGGCGGGGTGTGAAGTAAAGAGACAGCATCAAAATGGGTCTGAAACACACCTCAGAAAAGGGGTGAAAGACGGGTTTGTGGAGTTACAAYAAGGAGGAATTCAGAACAAAGCATTGCAGTTCCACTTTATATAGACCCCAACTGAATGACTTAAACATGAAAAAGTTTTAAAAGCATATATCTCCCTTAAAGTGTTAGCTTAAGCTAAATTTCATTTTTTATTAGGGTTCTGTGGAGACATTTGAACAACCACTGTCTTACCTGTACTAGATAACTTGTGGAATGAGCTCAGTTTGGAGAAATGACTAAATTCTGGCTCAACTAATGAGCTAACAGCTAGTCTAAGCAGGGCCAAATCCAAAGTGGATAGCTGCTATCAATGAACAACAATGGTAAATCCTTGCAATTGTTATTTTATAAACCTTTACTCTGCCTTGAATTTGTAACTATGTGGTTACTGCAGTGGGAACATTTTGATATGCTTGGTCTGAAAGTGCTACATCTAGCTGCGTCTACTACTTTTTTTGCACTTAGTAAAAACTATTTCAGTGCAAACAACAACGCAATGTAAAATTCACACAAAGATGCAGGCTTCTAAGATAGCTGTTATATGATCTTTTTTTAAAAAATGGCAGCTTGTTTTAAAATGGCATCAATCTACTCTGGTCCTGATCTGCTTGGGTTCACCATTAATGCATCAGTCCTGTTAGTAACAAACTGTTTGAGTTCATTTAAAGAACAATCTGCAACAGGTAAGATATTGACTGTTTCCATAAAACACTTCTTCAACGCATAAATGAGTTGTTTGCTGTTAGTTCACTGTAACAAAACTAAAATGTGTTATTTGTGCTTGAAGCAGCAAATATATTGTTTATAGAGTAAACCAAAAATGGAAGACATGTTCTCTTTGATTTACAAATTTTACCATTTGAACAATAAACAGTATTGTGGATTACTGTGTGTGGCTGAAGGTGATACCTTTGGAGTATGGTGCAACAATTTTATACTCAGTCATCAAATTTCATTTTTATTAGTCCCTTTCCTGTTGGCACTATTCCATTTTTTTAAAGGACAAGTGGCCGAAAACACAAAGAAAACCTCCACGTACCTGCAGGATGTGTGAATAGGTGTCAGTGTGTTTGAAAAACCTTTTTCTAGTTTAAATGTTGTAAATACTTCTGACACCACTAACGTGCTTCTAATTATAATTCCAGTCACCGCAATATTTCTTTTTTCCTTTTCATTTGATCGGTGCAGACAATCTGCTGAGGAAGGTGGCGAGTTCCGGGTGAAAGCTCCGGAAACGTTGACAGTAAGCGCACGGGGCATTGTGCCGCTTGTCAAAAGTTTTATTGTAATTAGGATGAACGAACCCTCTGAGAAGGAACGTGAAGGTGGATTTATTTGCAGTGGCAGGAGGGTCAGTTTTTACTGACGCTCGCCCTGGTGCTGCTGCATAGAGGTCAAATTAAAGTGGGACGCGTGTCCCTGTGGTGGTAATGGTGCTGGTGCTGGTGGTGGTGGGGGTGAGGGGGTGGGGATTCTTTGGCCTCTGGGATCTAGTTTAAAATACACGTGCCTGGAGAACCACATAATCAAGTGTAAAAAAAAGGGTTGTGGTATCTGCTGTGCAGCAGAAGAAAATGAGGTCCGACTCCTTCTGTAATCAGATGCTTGAAAAGTTTGACGAAACCAGCCCAAATGTCCCGGATGAGGGGGGAAAACTAATAAAAAAGGGGGACATTCAGGAGCGGGACTCATTACAGCACAGTCAAGATTTGTTTGCAGCTCTGCGAGTGTGTTTCCAAAGTGACATTATTCAAGGATGGCGCCGGAATACCCCGATGGGGGTTTGTGACTGCCTCGACAGCACTGAAGACAAACCCGTTCTAGGAAATGGATGTGCCAAATTACACAGTGCCACCCGCTGGGAGAGAGCTGCAGGTGTGTGGGTTTCTTTTTTTTTAACCCCCTTTTTTYCTAGATGTGTGAAGACACTGAGAATTGTATTTTCACTGAAGAGACCGTGCTGTTTAACCATATTTCCTCTCCCCCCCTTTTTTACCCTCATCCTTCTCTTCCTCCGTCTCATTTACTTTCATTCTCTTCTTTTCCCCCCTTTTTACTTCAACATTGATTTTGTTTTCTTTCCTTTTTGTAGACCTCTCCTTATACAAGACACATTATAACCGACTCCATTTCTGTCTCATCCAGACAGGACTCAGCCATTTCCTTTTAACTTATACTTTCTAAGTGCCATAATCTGGACTCCTGACTAATTTCCAGCCATTTTCAGTTTAATTATCCTGAGTTGGTATATTTCTCTGTGGACTTAGAGGCTAATGAACAGTACTCATTAAGAAACAAAGAAGAGACAAGTTACTGAACCATAACTTATGTACTTTAAATTCAGTCGGTGTGTTTTTTCCTTTAGAAAGAAAACGGGGAAACACAATCATTTCCATCCAAACATTCATCATCTTAGCTTTTGAAAAGTGCACTCTTGACAATTTTTCTCTTTTCAAAACATGTATTCATAGTTTTCAAAGAGCGTCTTGTGTTTTTTTTACAAGCACTGTAATCAACGAAAACAGTGTTTTTTGAGTTGAAGCGCAACATGATAAATGTGTTGTCTGCGTGTACAAATGACCAAAGATGTTTTTTGTGTTCAGACTGTTTTGTGTTTAGTCGTGGTTCTGGTGACTATATAAACCATGTCGTCTGTTTTCTAAAGAGCTTCATCTTAAAGCTGATTTCACATTTTTACATCATTCCTAGGACAATGATAAATTTGTACTCCAGGAGCTCATCCAAATAGTTTTGGTTGTGGTGTGAAAAAAGATGAGTGAAAGCAAAATGCAGGAAATGAAATGTTTAAATTGAATAAATCGCAAAAAGTCAGCAATTTTTTTTTACATATTTCATTGGTTTTGCTATTCAAAAGATTTGTTTTTTGATTAATACAAGCTTGTTTTAGTTCAGTTGAGAACCTTAACATAAAAACACTAATTGTCTGAAGGGATTTTTGAAGTGCTGTTCTGTAAATAATCTTTTTGGTCCTTTGATTTATTTTAGGAGGGGTATTAAAATTTGACTGTTATGAGCTTTACGATATGTCATCCCTTCTTCAAACATACATAGTGTYGCTTTGACTCATTTGTATGTTTGAGAAATCCTTGAATCTCCTGTGTCAGTCATTGAGAGCTGCCTAAACACTTGCTGGTACAAAGCACCGCCTATTTACCCAAAGCTCCCCCCTGGAGTTCTATCCCGAGCTCCCGCCCCCATAGAGCACCCTCTCCTGCACCTCCCCCACACAGCTCCACCAGAAAAGCAATGGTGGATGCTCGTGATTTCATTGCAAAACATGGTTTCATAAGGTTCTGTATTTACAGTTTCTTTGCAAAAGTAGCTTAACACTAGCTACGTTTACATGGACATAAGGAATCGGATTAAACGGCCATTCAGAATAAAAATGCATCATGTAAACACCCCGTTTGGATTATTCTGATCTGATTCACCGCGATCCGAATGGAAAAGGAAAAAAAAACCTGCACATCACCTACAGCTCAACCAGGGAGTGCAGTAACGTCTCCACCATTATTAAAACCTGTCTCRGGTCCATTCTGAGCTCAGAAGCTGTTTGTTTATGTTCGTCATGGAAGTAGAACTTTTTTCTGTGTGTTTTTATTAGGTTAAGTTAACAACTGCGCATGTCAGTGCTTCTGTTCTTAATCAGATCTTGGTGCATGCAAATGTTCRTCATGAATGGATTGTGCCCGTGTAAATGTTGCATTCGGATTATTTAATCAGAATACATTTCAATCTGATCAAAGAATTTTGCCCATGTAAGCATGTGTATGAGATGATRACTGGGMGATATACTGGGGTACTAAGCTGAAACGTCTTGTAAAGCCTCTGTACTTGCTCCAGTTTTTCCAGAAAATCTACTTTCAGGGTCTGACCTGGGATTAATCAGGTAAGTTTGTAATCATATTGTCAATTTACAAAACTGATATTATATACTGTTGTTTCTTTTTCTTTTACAACAAAATACAGTGTTTCCATGAAACGTAGTAAACAGCACAAAGCTCCGTTGTGATGATGTGCTGAAGTGGGAGTGTCGGAAATGGTAGGTGGTTCTTAAAGAGACCGAGGCTAGTTTCAAGACGTTTAGGCTATGATGCAAAGTCAAATTTATTTTTGATTCATACAGCCTGTTCATAACAACTGAGGGTGATTGTTATTTGATTGTGGCACAGAATTTAACTGTGTGCGTGGAAAAATCAAAATCCCCTCCTCCCCCAAATTCCAAATTATTTCTTCCTGCTTCAGCCTTCTACTCGAAGACATGTTTCTTTGATTATACCCCAACATTTCTGTATGCTTTTATATAAAACATTTGCATCAAGAAGAAAATAAAAAAGATAAGTTCTTAACTGACATTCTTAAGCTGCACTGATTTGTTGGAGCTTGTTTCGGCTGAGAGGAGAGCTCCAGTTTGGAGTGTTTCCAGAATTCCCCAGTTTAACTTCCTCTGGGAGGGTTTCCGGAAATTTACCAGAAATATTGCTGCCCCTTTGCAACCTTATTACACAAATTTATGTGTGCTGAACACCTGGTCAGTTGGTTCACGAGTTTACCCGACTCCTGGCAGACTGATAGTTTATTTGCTGACTCAGCGCCATCTGCAGACACACCAGCTATTTCAACGAGCAGGTGCTCCACACATTCATTTATGTGGGAACACAGACTTTCTTCAGTTGAGAAAATATTAACAAATGACAATATTGTACACAAGTGTAGAGGTTTAATAATAACTAATGTGACATTATTTCACATCTGTGTGTCATTTCTGAGAAAAGGTGGTTTTCTAAGCCTGAAAAACAGTTTTTTTTAAAGCAGGCTCTCATTTAGTTATCCATTAGACTAGACTGGATGAAGGCTGTTGCCTCATTCTTCATATTCAGCTCTCTGTGACCAAAGTCAAAGCTAATGACTTGATATTGATAGCTATTTTACAGAACATCACTTCAAAATGACCACATTATCCCTCAAAAGTTATCAGTTATCATTTTTCTTCAGTAATCAACAGTTTAGAGCCTCTCCTCTCATATTTTACAAATTCGTATGCATCGTATGTTTTAAGCATGTAACTATGCTGACCTTCAACGAATCATATTCGCCTTTGGACATGTTTTCTGCAGATCCATGCTGTTGAAATCCACAGAAATGAGTTTTATATTGGTCTAGCTGATACAAGCAGGGTCTTGTCTGGCTTTGCTGTATGTTGATCTGTATAGCTCAGTATTCTCAGATTTTACATGCACCGACACAAAACGTGTCTTCCAGAGCTCTGTTCTCTCCCAGGTTTATTTTAAATGAGCTTCGGCAAAGAAAAAGCATCTTTTTTATGTTCATAAATAGGCTGGGTTTCTTTTGAAAGGTAACTTGAATTTGTAGATGTTGCGCTTGTTAACTAACAATGGTTCTCGGAGATCTCCCTAAGCTAATGCAGTGATTTAGACTACAGAGGAAAATGTGTTTTTGATCTAGTGTTGTCTGAAGGTCTGAAGAGTACAATCATTCATGTCCTCCGGGAGATTTCTTTTAATTTTTTAATGGTATCTGTTTAAATGAGCATTAATAAATAAGTGCATGGCTGTTTTTGTAACAGTTTTTTTTTTATTGCAGAGAAGGCCTCACTATCTTTTATTTCTGACAGATTTGTTCATCCGTATTTTTCCATACTTCTTCAWGGTTACCTTTTCTACTTCCCAGATTGTTCCCATGTCATCAGTCCTTGTGTTTTGGTTTAAGAGTTGCAGTTATGGTGTTAGGTTATGATTTAGTCTCCTTTTATTTTGGTTTTCTGTATCATTATTCATGTTCATTATCACTTCCTGTGTTTTGTACTTCAGTTTAGATTTTATTTTTTGTGTTTTGATTTCATCATCTTGTAGTTTCTGTGACTACGGTATTCAGTTCCAGCTCCTGCCCCGCCCACTCTCACCTGTTCCCTATAGGTGTTTGTCATCTTCAGTCCATCCATCTCCTTTTATACGCTCTCATTTGGTTTGTCCACTGTCTAATCTCTTCATGTTTCTGAGTGTTTTTGTGCTTTTTTTTTTCTTCTAATTATTTTTTGCTGCCTGATCAGCTTTTTTGTTTCCCTCTTTTGTATATAAGTTCTTTATTTTTACATGTGAGTTCTGACTTTTTGGTTCTGCAATTTTTGGATTCCAACCTCCTCCAAACACAATATCCCAGGCCAGAGAGGATATATGTATTATTCCTAAAGTTTATTGAATTCTGCACTAAGAGGAAAAATGTGTGTTTAAAAAAAACATAGAATTTCATGGCAGAAAATTACCAGGACATTTTCAATCAATTGTATGGACATTCTTGTCAACTAAATAACAGATTGTTTGCATGATTTAACATTTCATTATGATCACTGTTATTTAAAGTGGATAACTGTATTTTTACAGTATTTTATTGTTACATTCACAAACACTTTTTGTTAATAAATGGTCTAATATCTCATTATATATTTGCAATAGTTAAACATCAAAATGTGAAGACCCATGGATCTTAGGGTCTCCTCCTGGTAGGAGCCAGAAGGAGGTGTTCAGGAAGCATCAAACCACCTCAGCTGACTCCTTTTTGCTCTGGAGACGTAGCAGCTCTGCTCTGAGCTCCTTCAGACCTCCTTACCTTTTCCATAAGGCTGAGTCCAGCCATCTTATACAGAGGAAGCTCATTTCAGCCTTTTATACGTGATCTTGTTCTCTTGATCATTATCCATACCTCATGACTATAGATGAGGGTATGAATATGGAGCAAGAAATCGAGAGCTTCACTTTTTGGCTCAGCTTCTTTTTTTCACCGCAACAGATCGGAGCAGCGCCCCCCCCCATTGCTGCAGCTGAGGCTCTGATTGGCTGTTCCATCTTTTTCTCATTCAACTATCACTTGAAAAGAAGACACCCATAAAATTTCCCAAACAAGTTCCTTCATACCCATTATGTTTGTAGGCTTATGTTGCTTCTGTTTGAAATTTAAAAAAGTTAAAGTGGAGATAACTGAAAAGTGTGTGCATACTTTTTCTGATTTAAATTGAACGATTTCAGGTACACGCTTTCACACACACACACACACACACACACACACACACACACACACACACACA
>NW_013952436.1:489506-493924 GCF_001266775.1 Austrofundulus limnaeus | reverse complement strand
ACTTTGAGGATAGGCTTTTATTTCACCTGCATTAAAAGTAATGTTAGACTAATAAACTAACAACTAATGTTAGACACACACACACACACACACACACACACACACACACACACACACACACACATATATATATATATGTGTGTGTCTCTAGGTCTGAAAATAAATACTCGTGTCTGAAAACTGGATAATTTGGTCTTTCAATTAGACAGGTTTTTGAACATTATTGTTTTGATTGTTTTCTCTAAATTGTGTGGTTATTTTTTTCACTTTTATAGCTATTCAGGCAAGAATGTTTTTTATGACTCCTAACAATTTACTCAAGTTGAAGTCTAATGATGTTYCTTTATGTTGCCACAATCAGCAAATGCCTCAGTGCAGCTAAACTTACTGCTTGAAAATTAAAACAAGGCCAACAAAAGCATTATTCACTTATAAACAACATACACTGTGACCATTTACAGTTCAGCAAATCAACAAAAATGAGACGCAAATTTGATCAAGCATGTAAAAACAACTCAAGAAAATGTTCTTTTATTAGGTTTTTTTTTTTTTCATCATACTGAGTTGTGTTACAGCGACTACCCTTTTTAAGAGTCTGATTTTTTTTTTTTAGTTGGTAAACAGTTTGGAGGCAAGAATGAAGCAAAATAACTTATTCACATACAACTTTTAGAGCAACAGATTGTTGCAGCCATGTAGGAAAATAGAGAAAAATCAAATGTGTTGTCATACTGAGCAGAAAGAGGATCTGGTTTGGCTTTTACACAAGTCCAGTAAACAAGAGTAGATGCCTATAGTTCATCCGGTACAAGCATTCCCACCTGCCCCGCAGCCTAAAGCTGCTTGTCGACTACATAATGATCTGCCCCCTGTAAGATAGATGGCCTCTGATTCCTCGGAGGCTGCCGAGACTAAAGTCTGCATGCTCCCAATGTGCGAGGGAAAGTAGCAACAGCAGGCAGYGAGCACGTTTTAAAGCCTTGACAAAGTGCAGGCACCACAAGATGCTGCATGATGGATCAGATTTCTCATCGGTTGGTTCTACGTGACGGCAGGGTGGGAAAATATTTTTTATCTGCAAGCTCCAGGATGGATTTCTGCTTTTGAATTTCACTTTTCATTCGCAGCTTTGCACGGAATCTTTGGGGCTGTTCGGCAGAGTCGCTCCCTGACAGGTTGTCTTTCTTTTTATTTTACCTTTTTTTTCTGTTGCATCAGCTGGAGTTCACCATCAGATGGCAGTCCACTAATGCCTCTGTTAGATGAGGGTTACTGGTGGAGGAGGAGGGTTGCATCATGGGACTTTTTTGGTGTCAGAACTCAGAACTKGTGTGAGGCTCCTGGATCAGATTACAAAGATTTTCAGTGACGCCGGTTTGATCTGCAGTGCAAACCCAAGCTGCCACACGTACTGTATCTCACATCTTCTAAATTAAATACACAGTGGGTTTAACTTAAATATCTGAGCTTACCAAAAAAAAAATGTTTTTCTTATAAAGAACTGTAAGTGCCTTTTGATGTGTGCTTTTTATTTTACTTTAGGAGGAATTGAACCTCATCATTTGTTCCAAAAGAACAAACAAATTTAAAAAAAGACTGTTTTCAGCCACTGAAAATCAACAGTTAATTGATCTGTCTGTCTGTTAGCAAAATATCTCATGAACCATTGGACCAGTTTCAAAAAWATATATTTTAAAGTGTTAAATACAGTGGTTTGCAAAAGTATTCATACCCCTTGAACTTTTCCATATTTTGTCACATTACAACCACAAACATAAATATTTTACTTTAGGAGGAATTGAACCTCATCATTTGTTCCAAAAGAACAAACAATTTTTAAAAAAAGACCTTAGCTGTATAAGTTTTCAGCCACTGAAAATCAACAGTTAATTGATCTGTCTGTCTGTTAGCAAAATATCTCATGAACCATTGGACCAGTTTCAAAAAAATATATTTTAAAGTGTTAAATAGATGTACTTCTACAACTGATTAACTTTTGAGTTCATCCTGATCCAAGATGGCTGCCACAGCTAATCAACCTTAGAAAACACAAAAATAAGCACAACTCAGCCAATTTTTCAGACACTGMGCTCAGATTTCATGTGGYAGCAGCTGAAAGTCATCCTCAACAAGTACGCCAAACATTAACAGATCATGCAAGAATTTTGTTTAAAACTTCAGCAAAAACTATTAARGTCAACCCTGTCTGTTAGCAAAAGATTTACTGAGCCATTGGACAGATTTGGATGAAACTTTCAGAAAGTAMTCATTATAGAGACGTTTATAACTGATTAACTTTAGGAGTCAATCTAATTTAACGAGACAGCCACAGCTAATGAAATTTATCAAACATAAAAATGGTTTTACTTCAGTATATTTTAGAGATATTTAKCATGAACTGGGTGTAGTAGTCGCTGAGACATATTCTCATCCAACACTCTCAGCRCTAATAAGATCTTTTTTTAACTTTATCATGCAAGGTAGTGGATGATATGTATTCTTCAAGGTGGTTTTGGTCTCCATTTTTTGACTCACTGTATTTTTTTAAGTTGTATATACAGAGCAAGATGTATTTAGGTTGCACTCATGCTGGAGTTTACAGGATGTGGATCTGGTGAAATTAAAAAAACAAACAGGATTTTATTCCCATGCTTTGCTTCAAATACACTTAACCCTCCTGTTTAATAGGCAGATCCCAGCTGCAGTGATTTAGTTGAACACACACAGAAGGCAGCCCGCCTGCCTGCAGTCCAGGCAGAGCAGCAGCCCTCTTCATCTTCGGATCGCGCCGAGCTGTTTCCAGCCGCTCTTCTGAAACTCCTAACAGGCCGGGAACAATTTCACAGCTGTTAAGATGCCCCGAGACCTCCTCGTGTGACTGACAGCTTCCTAGCTTGCTTCTTTACAACACTCTCTGGTTCTGGCCCGCTGGGCAGCCCGTGGCATTTGCTAAAACTATGTTCACTGTCACTTCCATTCACACGTCCCCATCTTCTACTCACAGCTTCAAATCACCCCCTTTTTTCCTGTTCATTTGCTCAATGCATTAACTTTGGTCAAATGAGACTTTTTTAATATAAGTACAGACYTTTTTACATTATCCAACAATGGGACTATAACACTATTGGAGCTCTTTGATGCATTTAACGTTCTTTGCTTGAGTTTCTCTAATGATTTCAAGTAAACTGAGTTGAAAGAGGAAGGGCAAAGTGGAGACCAGAAATCCCAAGTCAGCAATGATGTAATGGCTCATTTAAAGTCTAGAAGGCTGGATGACTCACATTCCACAGGAATGAACTCCTTTGAAAGAAATTGCACTGGTTTCCTCTCCCATACAATAAGTCAGTGAACAGAGAACAAAACAGGAAATGACAGGACCCTGAGCTGGGATTTGGATTTACGTAAGAGCAGCCATAAAAATCCAAACAAACTATTAAAATGCTCCATCATAGCACAGAGTTTTAAAGAAGGAAACGGATAGTCTTTTCCTGAGTCTTGAGTTTTCAGTGGGAGCCAGATGGAAATTTAAATATTTATCTTTTCAGGTACATTCAATTCAAAGGCTTGTTTATACGAATGGAAAAAAGGTGCAGGAAGAACAGTGAGTGCTCAAATWCAATAGGTTAACAAAAAATAAAAATGAAAAAAAGAAATGCAGCGCTGGTATGCAAAAGGTGCTGAGAAAAAAACGCAAGCAGGTCCAGAATACTGAGCTGGTTTAATCAAAGATTTTTACAAATCAGTTTTGTGGAGACCTGTCTCTGCCATGCTGAGGAGGGCAAAACCTTAAACTAATAGAAACGCTAAATATAGCGCATGTTGTGTTTGGGTGCTGGAGAAAAATTGCCTGTAACTTATGTGCATTAGAACCAAGTAGAATTAGGTTTTAACCTTAGCTTAAAAAATTAATACATTTTTAACCAACCACAATGTATGGATGTAAAAATGTAAGAATAAAAAAAATGAAAATTATAAAATTACAAACGTAATTTATTATTTTACCCTGTGATGCTACAATTAAAATTTTAAATAGCAAATTATAGAAAGACAAGTTTCCGTTGTGTATGCAGTTTTTATTTATAATTTTTTATTTTACTGTTCCAAATTTTAAAGGGCAATTCCATTTTTTTTAAATTTAGTTTTGTTAAAGGGGTATGGGGCAGCACGGTGGCTCAGTTGGTAGAGCTGATGCCTCTCAGCAAGAAGGTCACCGGTTCAAATCCCGGTCTGGGGACCTTTCTGGGTAGAGTTTGCATGTTCTCTCCGTGCATGCGTGGGTTCTCTCCGGGTACTCCGGCTTCCTCCCACAGACCAGAAACATGACTGTTTTTGGTCTGTGGGAGGAAGGGAGGGAGGGAGAGAGGGGGAGAGAGAGAGGGGGGGAGAGAGAGAGGGAGAGAGAGAGGGAGAGAGAGAGG
>NW_013952436.1:487409-488980 GCF_001266775.1 Austrofundulus limnaeus | reverse complement strand
ACACATCAGTGAGTAAAACTTATTTGTTTTACTTTTAATAATCTTTCTGTATTTATTTCAGATTTAGTCAGTCATACACTTAGTTCTTATCAGTGTTTAAAAGAGGATGTGTTAAAACTCTCTTTAGTCAAAGTTAAACATGAAACATCAAAGTTCATTACAAGTGGCCCTTCAAGGGCCACCGTAATTCTCATTGTGGCCCTCAGTGAAAATAAGTTTGAAACCCCTGGCCTGGATCATAAATCTTGGCAAAAGTTCAAACATGCAAATAAGGTGCTGACATCATTTAGAAACTTCTTGTGGTTTTAGGACAGGAGGAGGAATTGGCAAAAGGGGAAACAATTCCAATAAAAAATGCACACAAAAGTTTGTGCAAACTATTTTATAAACAATTATATTGTTCATAATTTAATATAACATGGTTATTCTGGTGAAAAACATGTGATCTTCCTGCTGCAAGTGCCGCAGCTTGACAATCGAGTCAAATTCACATCAATTTCTTCAAACTGAGGTCGTTCAAAGTGCTATCTTCAACAGGTAAGATATTAATTGTTTATAATCTTGCCACAAAGTACCACTTCAAAAGAGCTGAACTATCTCTTTAAGATGCTGGCGCACACATAAAACATAATCACACATAAGTAATGTAGCTAAATTCGCTCCGAATGTTTGAACAGTTTACGGCTCATTGATTATAGCTTTTGTAAATTTCACAAGAAACAGAAGTTACAAAGTGAACAGCTGTGGGTTTAAAAAAAAAGGAAACCTCAAGCAAAAATCGTGTTTTTTCCATCAGCCTGAAACCGGTTTGTCTGATTTATTGCAAGAGGTCTGAAAATGTCTCAAATTGATGACTGAATGATTTTATTTCCATGTCTGTCTCGTTCTAAACTTAGCCACAACTGTTTCTCAACAAGTTAAAAATAATTCCGCCTACATCAGCGACATTGCACCTCTGGAGTCGTGAGTGAAAAATCACGCTGGAGGAGGAAGGCGCCGGCTGCACCCCTGTGTGTTTCCCTGACAACTGCAGGAAACACCTGCACATGGATGTCACACGTTCAAAACACTGAGGAACACAGCTTATTTGGCAACAAACCTAAAYGAGTGCAGCTCTGTTTGTCTTTCTTCATAATTTTAAAACAAATATTTAAAAAATGCACAGTTTATGTTATATGTGTGAATGTATTTTTCTTCTATAAGGCAGCGATAGGAAGCCAAATGTTTTACTGGTTTACACAGATCTGTCAACAGGCTGTTTCTCTTTTTTCCTTTCTTCTTTCAAAGTTGTTTTGCTTTTCTCTGAGTGCATCAAGTGCTAGATAAGGAATGTCCAAGAGCCACTTCTGGCCCCTCAGGCTGTTMTTTTACCCATGATCCTGTCCGAGCATCTGATGACGTGTGGTGTTKAGAAATACAACAATGTCATAGGGATCAGTTTATTAGGTCAAATGTGTTTATCCAAAAGAATTCCTTGGGCCAATGGTTGTAGTTATTTTGTATTGTTTATTTGATGGGCAGATAGATAGATAGATAGATAGATAGATAGATAGATAGATAGATAGATAGAT
>NW_013952436.1:484097-486009 GCF_001266775.1 Austrofundulus limnaeus | reverse complement strand
GTTCAGTGGTTTATGAGATATTTTGTTAACAGATGCTTCCAAAATGAAAGACAGACTATAAAAATGTTTTTTTGTTTTGTTTTATTTTCAAATTGCCAATTGGCAGTGAGTCAAGATAATCAATAAAGTTTTAAATTCATAAAATACAAGACGTAAACTTCTGAGGAGCAAAACATTTTGGGGCTGTAGCTAGCTTGGAATTAGGTTTATTTGATTTATTTGCTATTTTCATGCCAGCATCTAAGTTGGACACAATCTCTCTTTTTTATGATCAAGATGACTCTACGTTTGTTTTATTTATAATTTAATATTTGTGGGCCAAATAAAAGAGGACAACAGACCACATCCAGCCCACGGGCCACCAGTTGACAAGTACAAAGAAATACACCAATTTTTGTGTCCTGGTATGAAGCAATGGCTCAACACCAGTTACACTTCTTTTTGTGAGCGCTACGTGAAAAACAAAGCTGGGATCTGAATCCTTCATCCAGTCGCAGTTATTTGGTTAGAATCTGGTCATTTGTTTTGCRTGAGGTGTCCTGATAGTGTGTGTCTGTGTAGATGTGTGTGAGTGTAGGGAAATTGAGCAAATTAATTCCTTGGGAGAGCGTTGCCTGGACCAGTTGTGAGAACTCACAGGGGAGAGGCGTCGCTCGCCTCCCTCATCAGGCGGATGACAGAGGAACGACGTGCTCTGCATCCCGCTCTCGTCTCCTCCATGATAGCCTCAGTGCACAGGCCATATCTCTGCTTCATTTACTCATTGTCTGATAATAGCGAGTGTCTCCTTTTTGCTATACTCAATTACATCTTCATTATCTTTCTAACTAGCTTTAAACAAGCCTGCATTGTGTGCAGACTTTTTAAGCCTGCGGTGACATTTATTACCAGTCTACGCGGAGCCTATAGGTGAAGGCCATAAAGGTTGCAGGTATTTATTATGGCTTCATCCCCCCAGGACCATTCACTGTCTTATCATGACACCAATTCTTTTTAATTCACCAGCTAATGGAGTCTGAACATTCATCATATTGCTGTCTGCTGTCTAAACAATGATCGGCTGATGCGCTGACCTCTCACTTTGGCGTGCTGTCAATCAAAACGCCTGTTTCATAGTAATGAGCAGATAAACAATGAAGAGGTGTTCCCAAATGACAATCTGATAAATTACATCTGATCTCGTGAAAAGGGCCGTCTAATGAAAGTCCTGCGGCGTAATTAGCTGCTTGTTGCTTTGCGTGTTCGTCGAAATGGCACCGTGGATTAGTGCGTCAGCTGGGGGATCAGACGATCAGCGAGCCTTTTGTGTGTCACCTGCGCCACGCCGACACGTTTCCTGCACCGTCGAAGTGCACTSTGCAAACAGGAAGCCACGCTTGTTTTGTGAGGGAACTTCCATCAATTCAGAGCCAAACTTTGTTCCARTCCTGAACAGCTGTGGCCTCAATCAGTCACTCTCTCTTCTTTTTTTTTCTTTTTTTTACTAGAAGTGGAACAGACAACAAAGTAGAAGCTGGTTACTCTACACTACCTCTGTGTGTTTCCCCCACTTTCTCATTTCAACACTTTTTCCTTTCGGCGTCTTTCTGTTCCCATTCCTCCTCCTGCTGCCTTGCCTTTATAGTAACATCAAATATGTGAAGCTCATTTTCTCTTGCGCGCACTCTCTATTCTGCAGCTTTCCGTCCCCCCATACCAGGAGCAGCTCTTGTACCGGTCAGTGGGGTTAAACAGCAGGGCCAGATTTCAGGGCGGAATCATGAGAACAAAATGTCTTTTTAATAAAACATAAACAGACAAGAGACTTTTTTTTCCTCAAGTGTTCAGCCTTTTTTTCCCCTTCTTTTTCTTTCTTTCTTTTTTTTTTTTTTTTTTTTTTTTTTTTGTCTTCTGGGTTCTGACATTCTGTCAA
>NW_013952436.1:476970-484087 GCF_001266775.1 Austrofundulus limnaeus | reverse complement strand
TTTTTTTTTTTTTTTTTTTTTTTTTTTTGTCTTCTGGGTTCTGACATTCTGTCAAAAAATAGGTCCACTCAGGCATTCCATCCATTGTGCTGTATTATCACCGCTGCTGGAGGTTATATCAGTGAGCAGTGTCGGGATTTCTAAAGAGAGAACAATGACGATTGAATAAACTGCTCGCTGTTGACATCTGTTTCCAGCTGGCCAAAAAGAAAGAAAGAAAAAAAAAAACAGCTCTTGTTGGCTTTCATTACCCTGAAACCAGAGGCTGCGTAATTACAATAAGACGTCTAATCAAACAGTTCAAATTAATGATCGATGGGCTTACTTCTTCTCTGAACTAAACTGAAACAATCCCCTCAGCAGGCTAAAAATAATTGTGTCTGTGTCAGCCGGATTGCACTCCTTGGGTCTCGAATTATGAATTTTTGAGTCACAAGTGAAAAATCATACACCCTATGAACACAACATTTACTGCACCCTTGTGTGTTTGCTTGACAACCACAGGAAACACCCGTGGACTGCTTCCTTTATCCACAAAACATTAAAAAGGCTCAGTTCAGATCTTTTGAAAATGGCAGTTTTGAGGAAGTTGAACTCAAAAACAGATGTGTTGAATTTACTTAAATCATGTCAACAGGTTCCACTCAAACCGAATAAATAACAACACTTTTACTTCACGTTCACTTCTTATGTAAAAGGAAAAATTGCTTTACATTTACTGAATTCWGTAGACTTGCTGACACAATTTAAGTGACTCCAACACATCTGTTTTTATTTCTACCTGATTTGGGAAAACTGAGTTTAAATCTGACGGTTGAGCTAATCCAGTCTGAGTAACAGCAAGAACAAAGTGGATTGCTGCTGTCTTTAAAAATTCACAGTGGGCGTGCAAACACTATTTTTTAAACCATCTGCAGCAAATCCCATTGACATCWGTGATCTCAAAATAAAATATATAAATAAATAACAATAAATGTTTCTGTGCCGCTGGATAGTCGTAAACTCTTCTGTCAAACTGGAGCTGACTGCTCTGGAAGCTGGAAGATGGGCGGGGTGTGAAGGGCCTTGCTTGGATTTAAAGAGACAGCCACAAAACGAGTTGATCTGAGACACACTTCAGAAAAGAGGYGAAAGAGGGGCTTGTGGAGTTACAATAAGGAGGAATTCAGACCAAAGTTTGTACCTTTCTATGTGACCCATCACATCGAAACGAGGATTAAGTCCAAAAGTGGAATGTTTAGAAACAGGCAGATATAGGGTTTTGATTTAAATGTGTGCAAAAATTGCATTTTGTCAAAATATAATGAATTAATGCCTTTTCAATGTATCATTTGGATGAACTGTCTGAAATATAATCCTGAGTACAATTTTGAGCTGCAACAAAAAAATTTTTTTTGAGGAAAAGCGCCTTAAATTTTTGAATTTTTCTCTGTGAGCAAGCAAAGTTTTTGTTTCTTTCCAACTGGGAAATCTTAATATGCAAATACTATTTGATATTTCCTTTTTATATTGACATAAAAAAATTACACAAAATTAGGATTCAGACCAAACAGTAATGTATTATTGTAACCAACGAGAAAACTTAAGTCATATCTTTGGATAAGCTTATGATATCAGAATGATCCAGGTATCAAAATGTAACATTTAAAGCCAGGAGTCTGAAAATGCAATTAGGTTATTTTGACCAAATTAAACTTAATCCTCATTTTGATATGATGGGTCACATACAGACTTCAATTGAATGATTTAAATGTGGAAAAGAATGATTTAAAAGTAAGATATGTCCACTTTGGGCTGATCTGATCAGAGTGAAATGACATTTCTCCAGATTGAAAAAAAAATTGAAAAGATTTAAGATTCAGTGCCTTGAAAAAGTTTTGCAATTGTTTTAACTTGTTCAAATGTTGTTACAATCAATAACTTCCAAGTATTTTACTGGGATTTTATGTRTTAGACAATGTAAAGGAAAYGCTACACAATTTTCAACAGTTTGAACTGATGGGAAGATCAACAGATTTAAGTCCTGGAAGAAATGATTTTGGAAACTGCAACAGACTTGAAACTGGAACAGTTTCACTTGAAGCAGAAGTGAAAAATGCAACCGGAGCTATGAATAAATAGTTTAGGTTGAAGCATTTCCAGCTGTTAGAATAGCCTGGTCAAAGCTCAGGCCTGGGTCTAACAGAGAGTATGTGGAAAGACTTGAAAACTGATGCTCAACATCCAATGTGACYGAGCTTGAGCAATTTGATTTTGCAAAGAAAAATAGCTGTAAAATTTTGTGACTACATGTTCAAAGCTGGTAGATATAYTCGAAAAGACTTTTACTCAGGAACACTGTATCATTTTCCCTCCACTACACTATTATGTGCTGTTTGGTGTTGACCTATCACATAAAATCCSATTCAAATACATGAACTTTGTGAYTGTATTATGACAAAATGTGGAAAAGTTCAAGGAATACAAATATTTGCTCAGGTCAATTGTTCATAACCTTTCTACAGAACAACCAAAYGACAAGAATACAACCATCTTCTCTGCTTTATGAGACTAAGCTGTTTTCCCCCTAATCAAAGATTGACTGTGTTTTGAATTTTCAACAAAAGCCCTGCACAGAATTAAACAAAACCCACATGAATATTGTTTCTCAGGCAACAAGTCACGTATTTCCTCTTTTAGCTGTCGTYGTATGGTGTGAGCGACGCATCTGAGCTACATTTGCGGTTTTCCGGAGTTGGTGACAGAAGTGAAACTCCCAGCCTAATCCGAACAGACATACAGGAAGYGGCGATGCAAACAGAACAGAAAGTGTGTCACTATGGTAACAGTCGCAACAGACACATCAAATAGTTGTCAGGAGTTTCAGATGTTTTCTAAATGTCCAATCAAATGTCTTCACATTGTGCAAGAAAAGAAAACAAATCAAACGTATTCAAAATGTAGCTTTATTTATAAACTCAGAAATATGTACAACAATATACATACATAAAATATTAACAATGAATGTACAATGCAAATCCCAGCACACAAGTAACATTTATCATTAAACAGCAGATCTAAAGCCTTTAGATTTTAAATTTGTTTTGAAGGTAAAGTGCCATTTGTACTTCTAAAGTCTGACTTTCAAWGGCAGGGAGGAATAAGGACTATCTTTGTATATAGGAATTATAAATTTAGCCTAAACAGATGGAGGCGTTGTCTATTTTCGGGTGGAATGTGTCACACATTTTGGACCTGATGCTGCAGGGATGTCACGTTGCTGGCTGGACGTGGCATTGCCGGAGGCACCTGAGCCTGTTGTTGCATTTCAAAATGAAGTGTCTTTTTAATTTCTGAAGGTAATCTTGTTCGTGATTTTTTTTTCCCCCTGCCTGAAGCAGCAAGAGAAGAATTAGCCCCATTTGATCAGTGCTGGTGTAGATCTCACTTTCTTGCCCGGTGCCTCGCCCTCTCTATCTCTTCTCACATCTCTGCAGAACAGGGGTGATGGGGGTGGGGGGGGTTGAGAGGAAAAAAAGCAAAGTTTATAAAAAGAATTGCACACAGGCATACATCAACACACACCCACAAACATGCACTGACTAATAGGTTGGCCTTGTAGAGATACAGGGGGAAGTTACGATTAATTTGCAACATTAATTCTCTCCATGTCGAGCCCATCGACAGCAGCAGATGTATGTTTTTATTCTTTACGGCCCCGCGCGCACGCACCGAGCACATTCACGCACCTGCTAAAGCACCACTCTCTTAGCGCAGATAGGAGGATCATGATGCTCATGGAGTCGAGTGCACCATTAACACAAAAGAGCAGTGTAGATAGTCCACCTCAGTGCCCGGGTGTTGGCATTTTCACATAAAAACGGTGCTCAGAGATAAAAAAGAGGGCCACAGTAGTAGGGAGAAACAAGGTGGCTATTGCTGCTCTTTAGGGTGCCAAGTGTAAAAAATGTTAAAAAGTGTAAAATCCTAAAATTCCACTAACATTTTATTATTTAGCTCACTGTTCTCACATTTTGCTCATTTTTACTAAAGATTAAATTTAAATGTTAAATGTTATGTCTAAATGTTAAATTCTGAACCTAAATGTGTAAATCTAAATGTAAAAGTTAAATCTTATGTGGCTAAATGTTGAAGTTTAAACTGAAGTATTTCTGAATGCAACACAGCCTTTGCTGTCGGTGAGCTGTTTTTGTTATGGTGCCATTATCAAAAATACCAAAAATATGTACAATAAGTTGCTTTAAGGCCCAGGCTTCTCTTGCAAATTAGATTGATCTCAGTGGGATTTGCCTGGTTAAATGATGGTAAATAAATACAGTAAATTCTGAGACAAAAGCAACCGCTAATGCTGCTAACGCTGCTAACGCTGCTAACTCTGCTAACTCTGCTTATTCTGCTGATGCCGCTTTCTTAGAGGACATCAAACTTGCGGCTGGTATTCGAGCTGCACTTCAAACTGTCAGACCACAGTTACCATCCATATTGTTTTCAATGAACACATTTTGAATTTATATTTTAATTTCCATCATCAGCAAAGTTAGCCACATTAGCGGTAGCTTTTGTCACAGAATGATGATGTCACAACAAAAGCACCTCACAAACAGCAAAGGCTGTGTCCCATTCTGAAATTTATAAATGTTAGCTTTATCATTTAATTGCAACATTTAATATTCAATTTTACATTTAGATTTACAAATTTAGATTTAGGATTGCATATTTACACATAATAATGTAACTAAATGTAACATTTAGTAAAAAAAATTGCAAAATGTGAGAACAGTGAGCTAAATAACATCAAAATGTTGAGGAAATGTTTGAACTAGGATTTTACACTCAGAAAGTGAGCTAAATAATGTAAATGTATTAATGACATTTTTAACATTTGCTTTTACACTTGGCACCCCATACTCTTGTTCTTTTCTTTTTTTTTCAAAGTGGAGTAAAACATCTCCCTGTCAGTGTCTTTTTGCCACCACAACACGCCACAGCCTGCAGGATCTTCAGCTTGAGAGCGAAAAAAGGAGAAAGATGAGATGAAGTGAAATACGCACCAGCGAGCTCCTGGTCCAACATGTCGATAAAACTCTGGAGTTCGTCTGTGTCTCCCAGCTTGGCTGCAAAAGGAATAGTAGAGAAAAAAAGGAGCAAAAAAGAAAAAAAAACATTATAACAAGTTTTTTTTCCAGGAAAAGAAGCTCAAATCTGTGGTATTTCCTCTGGCTCAAAACTCATCTTAATCCCAAAAGAAGAAAAATAAAAAAGAAGGCCTAGCATATCCTGAAGGAATGCTTATTGCCCACTATCCCTTTTATCCTTAAGTTTTAACTAAAACCATTTTATCTTGAAATATTAAGGAGTTTTAGCCTTTTGGGTCAAACCTTGATATGCTCACCATATGCTTGCATCCAGAATTCCAAGAAAGTCTCTTAGTGCTTGTAATAGTAATGATGCTCAGCTACTACCACACCATATTTTTTTATTTTTATTATTATTATTATTTTAATAAACCTTTAGTTCACCAGGAAAATCCCATTAAGATTAAGAAGCTGTGGCCACCTGGGCTCCAATTTTACTGTACACCTTAGACATTTACTCATAACCTGATAACATTTCCACATAGGAACTTGGGAGTGGGCACTTATGCATGTAAGGGGCGGGATGGGACAGTCTCRCCACTGATGCCTGTGCCCACTCACATTGTTTGCTTTTAGACATTTAGGGTTAGGGTTAGAGTTGGGGTGGAGGGGAAACTGGCATAGTGCTGGCCTCTGCCCTGTCTTCTTCCCCGTTTTAATTGTATTATAGAACATCACACATCAACAGTACATCTGAGGGTGGAGGTGTGTGTGTTGGGGTCTTTTTCCCTCCCCAGTTCCCCATTGGCTGTCTGGGGATGGGGTCGGGGGGGTGGCTGACTGTCTGGTGGGGCCTGGGCTGCGGGCGGACATGGGGCTTGGAGGGGCTCCGGAGGCGGGGCTGGCGCTCCGGCTTCCCTGGGGCTGTTCGGGCTCCCAGAGTCTGGCTCCTGGTTGCTGTGTTTGGCCCACTGGCTGGGGTGGCTGCCGGAGTCTGGGGGGTGGTCGGTTGGGGGTGGGCACCTGGCCTTTAGTAGGGTGTGGGGGTGGTCCGGGGCGTGGCTTTGCTGGGGCGGGGGGCTGGTCGGTTGGACTGGTGCGGCCCGGGCTGGGACTTGGCTGTCTGCTCTTCTCCACCCCAGATTGAAGGGGTCTACCTCCTGGGTTCAGGTGTGAGCTGCCCTCTGTAGGGGGTGGGTGCATATCCTGGACCTGGCGGGTATAGAGTATGTATGGGGAGTGTGAATGGATTGTGGCGTCCATCTTGTGTGTCTTTGAATGAGTGGGTGAGAGGATGAGGGTGGGACTATGTGATTGTGTTTATGTATGCTTATATTTTTGTCAGACTGGGACTTGGGCAGCCCCTTCTTCGGGATCATTTGAGGGCCCATTACTCCCCTGCCATGCTGTCCTCTGGTGGGTTGTGCCTTTGCCCGCCAGCGCACTGGTGGCTCTCGTTGTCCGGGGCTGGGTGCTTGGGCATGTGCCGGCTCGGCCCAGTGGCTGCCCAGTGGGGCTTGGGTCCCTCTGGCTCTGTCGGGCCTTGGCCTCTCAGGGGGCGCCCTGGGGGCCCGGGCCTCTGTGTCCATGCCTGGATCCACTCTGGCTCGGTGGGTACCGGCAGGGCCTGTGAGTTCGTCGCTGCTGGCCCCAGGGGTTACTGTGTGTGGTCGCTGGTGGGGCTCTTCCGGTTTTCTCCGGTGGTCCTCTTTGTGGGGTGGGTGGGCAGCCCTTCCGGCGCGAGTGTCTCTGGGGCTGTGCGCTTGGGGTCCCTCTCAAGGTCTTTGGCGCTGGTCTCCCTTATGTCGGCTTCTGGCTTTGCGGGTCGGGTCTGTGGTCCCCCACAGTCATTTTGAAACATTCCATTGGAGAGATCCATGTATGCTCACAACCACACACAAACAGGTGTTTACATCCTGGGTTTTCTATTCGGGCACTGATGGAATGGTATGTGCATATATGTATGTATGTATGTATATATGTATATATGAGATATATGTATATGTGTGTGTGTGTGTGTGTGTGTGTGTGTGTGTGTGTGT
>NW_013952436.1:453460-476597 GCF_001266775.1 Austrofundulus limnaeus | reverse complement strand
CATATCTTCTAATCTCTCTTTCACTCTTTCTCATTACATTTCACTTTTTTCTTTCTCTTTCTTTTTCTCTTATTAAAAAATGCCGCTGATGATGAAGAAGCTAAGATACTAATATTCAGATATTCAGTTCTGCTTTCTACTGAAGTGGGAAAAAAAGAGATTAAGAAGCTCTTGCAAGGGAATCCTGACCAAAACTGGCAGCAATGCACAGACGTTACAAAACATAAAACAGAAACAGCATCATCATAGATAGATTAAATAAAAGATTCCTCGGTTAAAACATTTACAAATGTAAAAATGTAATTCAATTTACAGATGGTTCTTTCCCAAAATCAATAAGCAAAGCCTTAAAAACAGCCTTACTTACACTTTTACACCATAGAAAACTAACTTTGTTTGCTTGTTTTTTTAAGGTTGATTAGTTATGGCGACCAGTTAATTTGTTGTAGATGTGTATCAAATATTGAACTTAGAAGCRCTTAATTGAAATTCATGCACTGGTAGGTGATTAGAATATTGTTAGTTTGTTTTTAAGGGGCCACAGAAATAACAATAGGCGCCTCGAAAGCCCTGACAGTTTGATGGATCCCGCCAGGATCCCTGTGGTGACTGTGTGAGTGACTGAGCAGGAAAACCACGCAGCGCAAATGACACCTTCTGGGCCGGGCCTCTTGTTTTTTTTACCCATTTTAGTTGAACAGTCTGTGCATTTAAATGCATCAGAATACAACACGTTACACACACACACAGCAGAGTCTGCTGAGTGAATAACAGCAAATAAACTGCAGGAGACTTTGAAAGAGATGTCACAGTCACAACGGGAGGGGCTCTGTTGTGTTACAACAAAGAGCTCCTGGAGGCTCTGAGTGCGATTGTTAAGGCGATCAGAGCAAAAGTGATAGTGATCAACGGTTTAAAACAAAGGCTATCTGGATGGAGATGGGCTGATAGGAGGATGCAGTACCTTTCGGTGTCTGTGTTACGCCTGCAGTGTGGAGCTCCTCCTCGCTGGTGTTCAAACTGTTCCCCATAGAAGTCTCACTGCCTGAAGGGAAGAGAGAGATAATCAACACACAGGGCATTCCACACTGATAATCAGATGTTAGCATAAAGCAGGGACTGCTCAGAATAAGAATAACTTATAAAACAGGAGAACATGTATTTTGGCAATGTTGTGTGCTAAATTTGCTAAAGAACCTGTAGCAACTGTTAGAAAGAAAAAGAAGCCAAATCAGATAAAAAAGCAAAACACTTTCTAAAACCTAAAAGTTGCAAAAATAGAAGTAGCAAATCACTATAAAAGCTAAAAAAAATAATAATAATAAAAAACAGCCAACTAACGATTAGGTAGCAAAGTATCCTGCAGCTAAAAGAAGCAAAGAGCTAGCTATAAGCTTAATATAACTAAAGACTAGCTAAAAGTATCAAAAGAGCTAAAGATATTGAATAAGCCAGCTTAAAGCATAAAAAGGCTACTTATAAATTTAATATAACCAAAGGCTAGCTAAAATCTAAAAGTAGCAAAATGCTATCTAAAAACTAATAGAAAAAGGCTAGTTAAAAGCTAAAACTGCTATTTTTTCTGGAGTTAAAAGTAGGAAAGGTTTACCTACAAGCTAACCTTTTAGCAGAACACTAGCTAAAATTTTAAAGTAGAATGGGAAAACAAAAATGCAGCAAGTATGTTGAAATGAATTTTATAAACAACACTGTTTTTTGAWGTAATTAAAGAGCTTTTTATGTTGTAGCAAATAAAGTCAAAAGATTTGAAAAGTACAAGTGTCTTTAAAAATGACCTAATGAATGACCTAAACATTTTGACATATGACTCATGTGCGGTTAAAATAGCATCATCTATGCAAAGTAGTGAAATTGCAAAATCAAACTATCAAATTATTTTAATAAATAAAAACAAAACACTGAAACTAATGAAGGTAAACGCCTGTATGTGTGTGAGACTCCCATGTGCCAGCCTGAAAACTTGAAAGCAGTTTTTTACTGGGCCAACATGCTTTCAGTAATGATGCATGGGAGCAGAGACAAACATCTCGTCCTTTATCTCATAACTGTTGACAAATGAGCAACAGTAGGAGGAAAAAAAGACCATTAGTAAAGATGGGTTCTCCATAATTGGAGTTCATTCTCAAACATGGCTGTTGTCATTAGCAAAACAGCCACTTTTGTAGAGATGTGGCCTCTTGTGCTGTGAGCAAATTATAAGTGTCAAACCACACTTGTTTAAGCTAATAAAGACGCCTGAGCACGAGGGCAATATAAAAACGTCTTTTTCATGAAAACACACAGWGGAAGCATTGATCCCAATCCCAATGATGTCATCTCTGGCATCTTATGAAACTCACTGTAATCAGAATCGTCCAYGCCGCTGTCATCCCCCTGCCCTTTGCGACTCTTCGCCTCGTGCAGGACGTGCTGGTAAGCATGAGGTTTGCTCTGAGAGGGAGCTTTCAGCTCCTCCACCACATCCTGGAACTCCTGCAGCTCCTCTCCCAGCTCCAACACTAACTCTGTGGAAAATGTGACAGTGGATGAAAAGGAAACTTAAAACTCCTGGAAGAAATCTCAAATAATGGCTAAACTGTTTAGGGAGGGGAAAAATACACGTGACTTAAAATAAGGCTGAGTTTTTTTAATTTATTTATTAGTGCTGTAACATTTGAAAACTTTTATGAGAGATTTTATTTAAAAATACACTTAAAATTAAATCTTTTTCACAACACTCTTTCGGGATTCAGAGTAAACAACATCTCTGAAAAACAAATAAAATTCAACATCACTGGCTACAGCAGATAACTTTAATGAGCCACATGGCATTAAAAAGCTGTGTGTTTGAGACACGTGCCATTTAAAAAGTACAAGGTCTTTTGTAACAATTTATTTTTCTGCATTAACACAAATTGGCTTATTCACCACGTTTAAAGACTTAATTGAGTTTTTACAAGCCTTTAAAGAACAACATTTTCAAATTTGTGATGTTCAAAACCTATGATTAATGTTTTTAACTGAAGATATTAAGCGTTTAGATAAAAATATGTCAAATACACACATTAGGAAACGAGAACACGTGTAAAACTGAAGCAAACTGAAATGAATTTTTCATTTATGTGTAATAAAGCCTTAAAACCATGAATCTAAACAAAAAATAAATAAAAAACAAGTMAAATGTAAACTTTTGAATTATGTTTTTAAAAAAGGATGTTAGGATTTTTGTGATTGATCATTAAAGTTATTGATTGAAGTTGGTCTCACCTGCGAGGATGTCTGAAGACATGTTGGATCTGTGAATAACTCAACCTTCAATGTGTTTCTCTGCTTAAAGAGGCGCTATAAGGCTGCAGGCAGGCAGCTCTGAAGTTTTATTCTCCAGCAGCTCAGTTAGAGGATCTGACCGACCAATCACATCACAGGAAAACCTCAAAGTTTACAGTAACTCTGAGAGAGAGAGAGAAAAAAAAGTGGGCGGAAAGTAAAATGACAGAGATATGAATAAGAACCGTTACGCAACCAGACAGGGTGGAAATAGTTCACATGCTTTTGAAATGAGAGGGATCATAAAGAGTTAATGCAAGGGGCTTTTGTTCTTTGCACATTTTTTTCCCTTCCTTTTCTTTGTGTGTGTGTGTGTGTGTGTGTGTGTGTGTGTGTGTGTGTGTGTGTGTGTGNGTGTGTGTGTGTGTGTGTGTGTGTGTGTGTGTGTGTGTGTGTGCAGAAGAATCTGATGACAGCAATGAGTCACATTACTGTCAAATCTAAATTTAGGTTTGGTGTTTCTGAGTCCTTGATGAATTGCATAGGAAGGGGGAAAAGGTGGTCATTTAGGGAGCTTAAAACACACAAACAAACAAGCGCACACACAAAGTTGTGTTGGGAGCTGTACTTTGCTGTGCCTACAGAGGTCCCTCACTTACGTTTAGTCCCAGGGACACTTTTAAAAGTGATTTTACTAATTAGTGGAGAAGCGTAAATTCTTTAAGCACATAATTGTACAAAACAAAAGCAGAATTGCCTAATTACCACATACATGGCCTTTAGGAGTTTTTATTGTTTTTTTTTTAATAATTACTGCTTATAGACCTACACTACAGTGGGTATTTTACAGCATTTTCTCTTTTTTTAATCTTGTGACCAATTAAAAGAGCTTGATTCCGTATTGTTTCAGTTTTAAAATGATTGTTCAGCCAAAATGAGGTTCTGTTGAAAGATTGGGAGATTTGTGATTTCCACACGTGATGTCTGCAGTCCTGGCGCTTGAGTTACTCAGCAAAAAAAAAAAAAAAACTGTGCAACAAAATTTTTCTCGATACATTCATACTGTCATTATGGATGCCTTGAACTTGTCCAAATTGTGTCTTTGTTGTTTTATTGTTGTATTTTGACACATGTATGAAACTCTGAAATAAAACATGTCCGCATGATAATAGTTATTTTATAAAAGAAAACTGAATCGTGCGTACGGCCAAGAATTTTAATTGCAAGTCATGCACACAAAAATGAGCTGTGGGTTTTAAAACAAATATGAAACTTCTGCCAGGGTTGACCCCTTGCGGCATCCAAAACGTTAAATCTTGCTGCTGCTTTTTGTACTGCAAAAAGTTCTGCAGAATGTTTGTGTGATCTGCTATGAAATTTTGAAGATTTATGTTGTTTTAGCAAGTTCTTCTTTGATCCTGACTGATCAAATATGTTCGAACTAAACTCTGTTTCTCTAAAATGAGGACATTTAAAGAGCTGTCTRTAACAGGTGTGGTGATAATTGTTTATACCCTTTCCACAGACCACTTATATCCCACTTTAAACTTGACACATCCCTTTAAATCACATATTTTAGTACATGATAAGGGAAATGGAGAATGTAATGATGAATTAAATAGTCCAGGTAATTTAGCATTACACTTTAAAATGTTCCTAATATTTTTTCAAAAACAGCTACTTTTCCCATTATTGTTAAAAACAACAAATGTTTGTGAACAATACCATGTCGGGATGCATTAACATTAGAAAGTACTGATAACGGTCAAATTTACAAAAACTCGGACATCACAATAAATTTAAGCATCTCAAATATAAATGCTGAAAGAAAAGTATTGTATGATAAAAGGTTGGTGATAAAAACAGGCAACAACAGTTGCGTGAGTGCACATTTGATGTTAACAAGTCAGGCCTGTCCTGTGTACTTTAGCTGCAACGTGTTTGTACAAAACCTGAGCTCACATTGTTCAGCTGCGATAGCAGAAACAAGTTTTTAGTCTCATGCAGGTAAACCTGTTGTAACTTTAGATCTCATACAGTATGTCTGTTGGACAAGCCAGGTAAGTGTTGTAGGAGGGGCATCAATGAATTACGCCTTCAGCTGCGCAGGTTTAGATTGCTGCCTCGGTGCTCTGTGATCACTCGCTGCCGGGGGACTTGGGTAACATGTGCGAGGGCAGTGGGCCATGGGACTCCCTTATAATATGAACTGGGCTGGACTCCTGCAGGTCAGTGAGACAAAAGATATCATCAATTCTGTTGGTGTCTTATTACTATCTTTGTGTTTTTGAATGAGTGAAAGGGCAACTAAGGTTATTCTCAAATGCACAATTTAAAACTATATTTTATATCAGTGAGAAACTGTTGATTGTATGGGAGATTCTGCATGTTGAGAAGCTCCTGAAGGTGAAGATATGAGCCTTATGTAAATATGTAAGACAAAAATGCCCCTTTTGGTATTTGTTTGGTGTGTTATTTGTTTGTGAGAGTAATAGGTTGGAGATAAATGAAAGGCATCACAACACTACCATTATACGGGTCCTGTTTCTCCGAAAGCTCACTGAGCTGTGAAATGTTATCACTAAGGGGGAAAAAATGCTTTTTAACTTTTTTTGGTTCAAGAAAAACTGAGTTGTAAATACAGGTAGCTTAAATTAAAAAWATGTTTTTTTTTTCTCTTTCTCTTGCTCAGAACTTGCTGGTTTTAATACACATCASTCAGGTCACATGTGGATCCATCCAGTTTTATGTCCGAGAGGAACTGGAGCCTGATACTCTGGTCGGATCGCTGAGCACACATTTTCAACCTCCGTACCAGCTCCTAACCCAGGAGTACCTGTGGATGGACGAAAACACTGGGAATTTTTACACGACTGAGCACAAGCTAGATCGTGAGCACCTCTGCCCTGAGGAGACAAAAGTTGAAGGATGCATTGTCCTGCACAATGCTGTCGTGGGGCCCTCAGGAGACCTCATACAGTTCCCTGTTATCATAGAGGATGACAATGACAATGCACCGCATTTTGAAAACAGTGAAATACACTTGAAAATGTCTGAGGATGTAGTTGTGGGGACCAGCTTCTTCCTGGATGACCAGGCTCAGGACAAAGATGTCGGACGTAACGGACAGCTGAGTTACCATCTGCAAGGGTCTGGTGGCGTTTTCTCCTTAAAGGTTGAAGAGGATGAACTTTTAATGCTGGTTTTACAAACCGCTCTGGATAGGGAGTCTCAGGACCTGTATCAGATGCAGCTGGTGGTCACTGATTGTGGCACACACCCTTTGAGTGCTTCGGCGGCTATAACGGTCACAGTGACAGATGTTAATGACAACTGTCCGAGCTTTCGTCCTGACAGCCCACGCAGCGCCATCATTTCAGGAGATTCTCCAAAAAATACAGTGGTCGCTCAGGTTGTCGCCACAGACCCAGACACAGGTCCAAATGCTGCTATTGTATACTCGCTAAGTCCCCAGGTCTCTGAAAAGGCTAAGAAGCTTTTAACCCTTGACAGTCACACAGGGCACATACGATTAAAACAAGACCTCCAGAACAACAACTCAGAAGAGCTGGTGTTGAGAGTGTTAGCCAGTGGCCCCCTCTGCCCCCCAGCAGACACTTGGGTAACCATATCTGTGCACCCCAAGGCGACCCAAGAGCTCACAATCAAGATCGGGTTCATAGCTGAGCATCACAATCAGACTATGGTGTTACCAGAGAACCAGCCCCCCGCTGTCTTAGCTGTTTTAGAGCTGGAGGGTGACAGCAGCTTTAAAGGCTCATCTCTTGCCATTGAGGGTGACGTGCCATTCTCTTTGAACCCACAGAGCGGCAAATATCTGCTTTCGACTTCAGAGCCTCTAGACTACGAGATAAAAAGGGAGTATCACATTTCTGTGGTAGTGCAAGCGAGCTTCCCTGAAAGGTCTGTGATTGCACCGTCGAGGCAAGTGATCAGAGTGTCGGTGCAGGACGTCAACGACAACGTCCCACGCTTCTCGCAGTCTCTCTACCAGCTGGAGGTGGAGGAAAACAACCAGCCGGGAATGACACTGCTGCAGGTGTCAGCCTCTGATGCAGACAGCGGCTCCAATGGCAGGGTGACCTACGGGCTGCACGAATACACATCTGCCATCTTCAGCATTGACTCTGTGACAGGTCAACTGTCTGTGTTGGCTCCGCTGGATAGAGAACAGCAGGGGGCATACAAGCTTATCGTGTTTGCTCGAGACAGTGGCTCTCCTCCTCTGGAAACTAAAGCCACTGTAATTATTCGTGTTCTGGACCAGAATGACAATGCACCTGTTTTTCCTAGCCCTCACTTTGTCTTTTTCATCCCAGAGAATGCTCTACCGTTTACCCAGGTGGGGAGGATAGAGGTGAAAGACCCAGATGAGGGAGAGAATGGGAACACAGAACTGCGAGTTGGTAACAACAGCACACCCTTCGTCATGGATAACACCCAGAGGACTCTATGGACCACCACCATCCTGGACCGTGAGACTGAAGACCGTTATGAGCTTTATGTGTTGGCCAGTGACAATGGGCACCCGGTTGCTTTAACGTCCACTGCCAGAGTCACTGTCTTTGTGGAGGACATCAACGACAACCAGCCAAAAGTGATTCTTCCCAGCAGCAATTCCTCATGCTTGACCCTAACCCCAGGTACTCTGGCAGGCACTACAGTTACTAAAATCTACGCCATCGATGAAGACTCTGGGTTTAACTCTGAGATCACATATTCTGTCATCGCACCAGAACCGACTCAACAGAACAGCCCCTTCCGGGTAGATTCAAGATCAGGCAACATCACCCTAAGTCATCAGCTTCTCCAAAAAGACGTAGGAATGCATCATCTCTTCATTGTTGTAAGAGATAACGGGAAGCCAACTCCACTTTACACTACTGTTTGGGTTAATCTGCTAGTTAACGAGAGCATGGAGCACTGTTATTTGGACAGAGCACCTACATGGACAGGCACATCTGATTTGGTTCAAAGTCTCTCAATGGCCCCCGTCTGCGAGGTGAAAACTGCAACAGCCGATCTGTACATTTACGCCGGCATGATTTTGATGCTCGTATCTTTAGCTTTGTTTCTGGTAACACTTTGCTTATATTTGAAATATAGAAGATTACAAAAACCCAAGAGGGGATACACAAAAGAGAATGAGATTCCACTTAGGCTCAAGGACAAATATTATTCTGATGAATGACAGAATAAAGCAAACAAAGAATAATCTCACTCGCAGTTTCGAGGATAACAGCCAGAGAATTAAACATCTTTGGAGTGTTTGTCTTGGGCTTCTTGCTTTGTAAAAAAAAAGGGAAAAAAACACCATGATTCTGAAACATTGTATTTGGATGTTTGTTGAGTGCAAAAGACAGACACTGTGTAGAAATGAAGTCCATCTACTTTCTGATAAGGATCCCTTACATTGTGATTCACCATCAAAGCATGGAAGAGGCTCTGATAAGACAAGTTTTTTCCAGCAAACAGCAAAGACGACTGTCTCTTGGATTTTAGACATAACTAGTCATGGACGAAGTGCACTGCACAGCCACTAAAAGATATCACATATCCCAGTAAATGCCAGTACTGACATCATTAACTTTAAGAAATCCCAGGTTAAGTCGGAAAATTGAGGTAATCGTCTGCTGAGTAAATTGGACCGCTCTCAAATTTCTGACTCAGAGTGATGGGGAGCCTGCAGTGTTTAGACACACAAGGGTTTGATGTTCCTTCAGTGGAAGAGTGATGAAAGTCTCTAAAGAAGTAACCCTGAGACGAGCTCGGGTCTGCGCACAGGTGAGAGGCGGCAGAGGGAAAGCGCACAAGCGTCTCAAGTCTCCTCAGCACAGCCGTTACTTGATAACACCGCCTGTCACCCACATTGCTGGATTTCACCCAGAACTGAGACAACCAACTGTGCTGAACTCATAGAATCATAACAGGTGTGCCTTTTTTAATAACTAATGCACAAACGGAAATCATGCTGTGTTCAAAAATTAAAAAGAGAGAGGGGGCAACAGGCATCTTGTTTTGATGCATTTAAGGGAATGAGTCAGATCTAAAGCAGGTTAAGTGATACATTAAATATGAATAAGTCAGGATACAATGTGTCTACAAATCTGGAAGCACAATTACACAAGGAAGGGAGGGATGAGTGTTTTATTTATTTAAAAAACAAAACAACCTTTTATCTGCACAGTATTGCGAGCTGTTCATTGCACGCCCGTATGGGGGGAAAACTGTGCCTGTAAAACACAATGTACAACAACCTGCCTGGAGTGGAGAACACGGCTTGTATGACATGAGTGGCGTCTCTGAGGACGTCTGAGCTAGCAAAATAATAATAATTTAATAAGGCTCACCATGAGGCTCACTATATTATGTGACAATCAAATAAAAAGCCATATTATAAATTAAACAAACCCTCTTTACAGGTTTAAAACCCTAAACACATTTAGGTTATTGTATTTCTGATAAAGAGGTTTTAACCTGCCTGACAAGTGAGTCTGCAAAGTGAAACTAAAGCGTCTTAATTATAGATGATGATTGCCTATTTAAAAGACACATGCATGAGTGTGTTGCTTTATGAAGTTAAAACTACTGCTTAAAATCCAAAGCTGTGGCAGGAGAAAGTCTGCCATCTATTGGACATAGACGGAGCTAAATGTGGTTCCTTTTTCTGGTATTTGGCCAGAAGGAAAGGATGAATCAGAAGACAGTCTCTCACTTTGCCACTGTCGGGTCACTTGGGCGTACAGTGACGTGTCCAAGCCGCTCTTCTCCACTCATGTTGCATCTTTTTTTTTTTTGTAAGTTGTTCCTTTCGAGCTGAGAATTGTWGCTGGAATTGATCATGTTATGCAGTGCATCAATTTTTTGTCTATCTTTTGTTTTGCTGTTTTCATCGAGGAAGCTTCAAGGTGCAGGGACACTTGCCACCCCTCACTGCCTCTCATTCTACCCCCTCTTGCAGAGATCGTTGTCTGCCTTTCAATAGAACTCAATTGCGTTTTGTTTGCCTCATTTAATTTGTGTTTCAGCACAACATTCCTCGACAAAGCAGCACATTTAAGATAGCGGCGATAAAGCAGGTATCAGGTTCGCCAGCTGCATCAGATCTTTTCTGTTCAGCCAAGGGTTCAGTCAGATAGGATCTGACAATTTCCTCAAAACTAGAKAGCCACATCTCACTACTTACTGGATATAATTGGTTCTCCTAAGTGTTACACTTCTAATCCACCCCCCCTCTCACAAAGGGGGCCAATGCATAAGCAATGAAGCGCCCACTATTCTTTTCACATGCTTTGTCTGTTTGTATGCACCGCTGTTTTGGGGAAAAAAATGATAATAAATCTTGCAAATTATGCATCAAATTGTGCAGCTCAGATTGAGAATAACTGTGACTTTTATGTGCAATGCTTTGTACAAAATGGACAAAATCTACAAAAAAAAAAAAAACTGAGAAGTTTCTCCATACAGAACATTTTCTGATGAAAGAAGTGAGAAACCCCAGCCCTGTTTTGGAGTTAGACATATCAGGCACAGTTCACAGTAGAAACATCATTAGAAGCTTGAAAGGATCACAAAAAGTTGGACTTTACCTATATCTGAATTGGCATTTAGACATCTTGAATTGTTTTTTACACAATCACAGCATCAGTTGCAGGATTTTTGAAGATTCTTGTAGAGCAGGGGTGCCCAAACATTTTCCCTGAAAGGGCCAAAATAAAAATCAATCTGAGGGTGGTGGGCCAAATTCAATAAGATAATACACGAAATGCAAATACTTCAAAAAAAGTTGTATTTTTTATGATTAAGCTAGCAGCCAGTGGGGTTGCCCACATTTTTTGGTTTGTGTTTTTTTTTTTTTCAGCCCATGGACATAGAGAAAATTCAATATTTTCTCGGGCAGCAAAGGCTCATGAAACTTTTCATAATTTAAAATTTGAGTATATGTGGTCTTATAAGGTGTGCAAATCTAGATGTGCACTTAGATCTAATATAAATGTCTGTTGAAGTTACTTGTATTTTATGTTTAATCTTAACATTATTCAAAGATAAAGTGAGCACCACGAGTTAAAACTATCTGCATGACAGCTCCTTGTACCTATAGTTGGACCAATGGTTGAAAAGACTAAGTGTAAATATAGTATTTCTTCATAAGACAGGAGATTACAATCTGGTAACCAGGATAACTGCTAGTGGGGCCAAATTTGGCCCATGGGCCCCACTTTGGGCACTTCTGTTGTAGAGGATGTTTAGCTTAGGGCTGATTATGTTATTTYAACATTTGAGCTGTCTGAACTTTCCAAAACTTTGTAAAACAGACTGTTCCTACAACATTCAGATTCTACACCAAAACACAGAGGTTTTAGTATTTTTCACCCAGTGTCTGTTGTTGTTGTTGTTGTTGTTGTTGTTGTTGTTGTTGTTGTTGTTGTTGTTGTTGTTGTTGTTGTTGTTGTTGTTGTTGTTGTTGTTGTTGTTGCCTTGTTGTTGTTGTTGTTGTTGTTGTTGCCTTACTTCTTATAAAAACACTGTAGAGCCATAAAATGTGTGATTATAAGAGTTTACATGGTTTAAGAATTGTAGACAGCTTACAGTTAAATGTGTGGCTAATGAGTGGTGTCAGGGAGTGAGAGTCATAGGTTACCATGGTAATCAATGAGCCATTGGCAGAAGCTTTAGCATTTCATTTGGCCTTGCTTCTTACAGTTCAAACATCAAAACGTAGGCTTGTTTACTTTTGTTGTTACGGTGGATCCTCTTCGGTTTCGTTACTGTTTTGTTTTTATAAGAACATGTTTGTTTGTTTGTTTGTTTGTTTGTTTGTTTTGTCTTTTAACCCTTGACAGAAACTGTAGCCTATCCAATTACTGATTTACTTGCTCAATAAAATGTATATCTTCTAAAGCCAGTCACTTGTTCGGTTCCTTTCTCAGTGGCTGATGCTGACAAAAAAAAGCTTGTGATTTTCTAAATTTCAACTCTCCAATGAATTCAAACTTTTCCATGGGAACAAAACAAAAAAAAGGGAGGAAAAAAGAAAGGGAAAGGGGAGTAAAAAAAAACCTCTGTCCACATAAGTATTTGCATAAGAAGATGCACGTTGCTCTCTCCATGCAAATCGTCCTCCTCCACAATGAACTCACTTCATATCTGCGAGTTTTAAGAACCCTGACCTTCTCATTATTCCCCGCCCTGAAGTTCATTGAAAAGCGACGTTGTTTCTTGCACTTGCAGCCATCAGTGGGTCTGTCCATTGTTAGGGTGGTGGTGGTGAGGAGGGGGAGCAGAGATTGATTTATACTGGGGGGCTGAAGGCGAGAGAGGAGCACATCATCAGAGGAGCAGCTGCGGCCGAATCAACAGGTCCTGAAATCATTACCAGACATGGGTAAGAAACTGAACTCTGTTGGCTTCTTTAGATTCACCTTTTTTATATATAACATTTATCAAAACTGACTTGAGTTTTATGTTTATGATTTCTAAGCGTGATTGTGAGAGGTCTTCAAAAGTTATTCTTGTCTGCTGATGCACCGCTGATTTTATACGATTTATTTCATGCTTGAGCAGGCATGAGCAGCCTTGTCGCATTTGCTTTCTGCTTCAGTCCTTCTCGTTTTCAAAAAATAAATAATATATATTTTTGAGGCGAACTTGGCCCCAGCTTTTCAATTTACAAGTACTTCTCCTGAGTTTTTTCTTATTATTATTATTATTATTATTATTATTATTATTATTATTATTATTATTATCCATATAGTTGTTTATATTTTTCGGGTCACGAAGTTCAGAGCGTCCATCCTCCTGCTGATGTGTTAATTGGCTAATTGGTTCAAGGTGTGTGAAGGCACGGGGGCTAAACGGCGGAATCCTTTGATTCTTTCTGCACTTAATAAGCTTAATGCATTTACGAACAGCGTTTCTTTAAAAATGCATTACGCCCGCGGACTTTCATGCTGGAGTTTTATACTTTGATCTCGTGTAGACAAATTAGAGCTGGGGCTGAAAACAACGTCCAGCGCGATCTCGTTAAATATCGCGAGATAMCTTTCTCAGCTTGTGTTTTGAATGACTCTCACCTGTCGAATTTTATGTTAAAAAATAACTTGAGCTATAGCCATTTTTGTGTTGACTAATGTTGCTTAGCTGTCTTGAGATGAATGACTCCAAAAAGTAATGAGTTAAAGTCTATAACTCTGAAAGTAATAAAAACGCATCAGTGGTTCATAAGAGATTTTGCTAACAGACAAAACTGACTAGTTTGTGGCAAAACTTTAAATAAAAATGTACAATCTGATGACGCTCAGAATATGTTAGAAAGTGGTCCCACATTACCAAATTGTAAAACTGACTGGGTTATAGTGAGTTTTGGTCAGGCTGTGGTGGCCATCTTGACTTAGATGGGCTCCAAAAGTGAACCCTTTTCGTTGACAATCATAAGAAGTGGACAAAAGCATAATCACCAGCCTTTGCCTCTTGGCAACAGCCAGGCGATTAATAAAATAACTAGTTCTATCTGACTGACAGAGATCTCAGTTTGTTTCTCCTCCAGACAACCAACAAAGAGCCATGTAAATGTTTTCAATTAAAAAGCTCTTTCTGTTTGCCCCTGCAGCCATCTGTGTTTACTGTAATGGTACCAACCACAGTCTGTCAGCTCCCATTGTCTGTGCCTGTGTGTTTGCCTGCATGCAAACTGTGTGATGGAGCACATGTACACAGTTGCATTGTTTGTTCAGATTTCCATCCTCTTCAGCACTGGCAGCTCCACCCCCCCACTATCATTTCCCCCCCATTTTCTGTCCGTCTCCTCAGAAGGAAGCCTGAATGTGTTTGTGTGTGTGTGTCTCAAGCAAAGAGGTGCCTCTAGTCTTTGTTTGCTTGACACTGGTGGCCCTTGTGCCCCCCACAATGCATCAGGACAAAGACTGTTGTCTCCCCAGTCACAAAAGCAGCTTCTCTCTCATTTTGTCCCTTCCTTTCGCTGCCTCTTGTCTCTCATCCTTGTACTCCGGCTTTTCTCACACTCTTCATGCTGGGTGGTGAATGGAGTCAGGGTGCGAGGTGGGGAGGGGCATCGCCGTGCCTTTTGGCATCCTTTCAAGCAGCACATGACAAGATGTGGCGATTTAACAACTGCAGCTCGATTTGTATGAAGGGGGATTCTGTGCAAAAAGTTATAAATATCTTACCTGTTGTGGATAGCTTCTTGAGTGGCTTCAGTTTGGAGAAAGGGTTGAGGTCTGAGAAGACCAGTCACTAAYGGCTAGTTTAAACTGAGGTGAAACAAAAAAAATGGATTGCTAAAACAATTTTAATCTTTAACATTTCATCTAATTTTGTTTAATTTTTTTATTTTACACACCTTTTTACATTAAAATCTAATCAGCTAGCAACCTGTAGCACTTCCAGGGAATCTAGAGTTTATGTTCGGCAAGATTTTCTAAATATTTCTGCCAAAATAAAGGTTGCATTCAATGGTGTCATGTTTTGTTAGCCGTTAGCTTATTTGTACAGTCAGTAATCATTCAAGAAGTTATGACAAGTAAGAGATTTAACTTTTCTTTTACATATAAAGAAATAGTATAGTATGGATGTTTTGAAGTGGATTTCTAACAGTACTTGCTTGTGTCAAGTCACATAAATGGTTCCAATTTAAATAAAGTTTTGTGATATCCTCAGCAACATTCAGCAGAATTCACTTTATGAGAAATAAATGAACTTTATGATGATTTTGTTATGTAAAACATTAAAAAAGACCAATTTTCAGATGTTTTTAAGTTGTATTATGTGTTTCCTACCTTTTCAGTTTGCTGTATATTTTATTTGCTTGAATGATGCACTGTTTAACCAAACAGGTTGCTACGACTGCTGTATGCGCTGTTTGGGTGGGGTCCCATATTGCTCCCTCGTCGCCACAYTGCTCTGCTTCTCTGGCATTGCCCTGTTCTGTGGCTGTGGGCACCAGGCGCTCACAGAAACCGAGAGGCTCATCGAGACTTACTTTGCTCGTAACCTTCAGGACTACAGGACCCTCGCCTACATGTAAGTCATAAAACATTTACAGAATTAACCTCCCAGTGTGTACTTTTTTTGAGGTTTAGAGTCTTTTATTTTTCCCCTCTCTCTCTCTCTCTCTCTCTCTCAGTATTCAATATTTCCAGTATGTCATCTATGGTCTGGCCTCCTTCTTCTTCCTCTACTGCATTGTGCTGCTGGCTGAGGGCTTCTACACCACAAGCGTGGCCAAGCAAACCTTCGGAGAGTTCAGGAGCACCATGTGTGGCCGCTGCCTCAGCTCCTCGGTGAGAATGCCCAGAGCAGCAATATGAAACTGGGGAATGTTGGCTCAATATGCATATTTCTCTGCAAAAAAACAACATGCAGTGTGGGTTTAAGTGGTGAAATAACGAGTAAATGCAGCCACTGAGACACCACTTACTCTTGGATTATACATGTGCATCAACGGTTCTCTCTTCTCCTTGTGCAGTTCATAGTGATGACGTATCTACTTGCTGTGCTGTGGCTGTTGGTGTTCGCTTTCTCTGCCTTGCCGGTCTACTTCTTTTACAACATGGATGCCACTTGCCACACCATTGATGTTCTGACCGAGACCCCTGCAAGCATCAACCAGCTCTGCGTCGACGCAAGACAATACGGTAACATGTCCACCAACTGACAAGTCAATTCCCATAAAACGCCAAAATCACTGATCCAGACGTGAATAACACCAATAAACAAAACCAATAAACACTGCTAGATCAGAACAGCCTCAGCACCAGAGTTCAGATATTTTGACGTGTGTGGTTTTGTGGAAGGATTATGAACAATTATCATCGTATCGATATATTTAAAGGAGTTTGGGGTGGAAATGTTGGATTTGTTCTGATAAGATTGGCACAACTATTCAGACTGAAGCCAGTACCAAAGAAGACCTCTGCTCTCATAGTGATTTATCCAAGCTGAGAAACTTTTACACAACCATATATTTTGCCTAATACGGTTACKCCGATATTGTTTTTGTTTCTGACAAATGCTCCATGCTAGCCACTGGCAGCCAGCTAACTGTTACTACCATTATTTGCATTTGCAAATATTCTTAAACATCTATGCAAATTATAGCAGTGTTTGCAGTATGAAGGTTTACTTCTAGAAGAGGGGGAAAAAAAGAAGGCACCTCTCATGGTACTCAAGGACACTAAAAAATAGAATGCAGTAAAAAACCAAGAGAATAAAACATGAAAAACAGTATTATAGACATGCATAACACTTACATAAGGGGTCACATGAGAAGGAGGTCAAAGTGAAAATGCTTGTTTAAAGAGATTTTTGATGAGTGGTTTGGAAATGGTGGTAGAGTTTTTAATGCTCTTACTGGTCAGATGAGCAGGTGGATGGGTAAATTTGGTGGAGGATGACAGCCTGAGAGTGTAGGTGGGGTGCTGAGCGACTATTATCATCATCTTTGATAAACCTTTTCTATTTATTAAATGGCCTTCATCCAACCCAACAACCTGAACATCTATTTTCATTCTGCCCTAAAGAGTGGCTAAAAACAGCCAAATAATCCACAATAGTGCACTTAGTAATGTGTCTGTCACTCACATACTGTCCTTGGGATGTTAAAACTTAACACATCAAATGTGTAATCTATTATTTTGGGGTTTTTTTTAAGCTTCTTGCACGTGTATAATGTTTAAGGAAAGTTTGCCAAGATCAAGATTAGTATTTTCAAGATGATGGTTTTAAGCTGAAACCCAGTGAACTCTGAAATTGAAAATGCACTGTTGTCTCACTTTTTTGTATGCACTTTATAGAACAATCAGTGTTTTTAAGTTTAAGTTGGATTAAGGAAGTTGGCGGGTTTCTTTTTTCTTCCTCAGGACTCTTGCCATGGGATGCTGTTCCAGGCAAAGCTTGTGGTATGACCCTGTCCAATGTTTGTAAAACCAGAGAGGTAAGAGCGTGAGCCACAAGTTTTTCTTTGCTTTTGAAATAAAATTAAAAAAAAAAAACACAGTAACTTCAGTATTTTCTCCTTTTCAGTACCGGATAACCTATGACCTGTACGTTGCTGCTTTTGCCGGTGCAGGCATCACTCTCTTGGCTCTGGTGAGTACTCATGCAAAGGCTTTTAGGAACAACAACAACAGCAGCGTTATGGCTCATGTGACTAGGCGACGCTCAAAGTGTAGGCAGCGAGGCATCTCWGGCCTCCATGACTGACGACTCTTGTACTGTTGCTCTCTGTTCCTCTTTGTCAGCTGACAACAAGCACCATAATAATGCTGTAATGTCTGCTGGTGCTCCAGCCACRCAGGCAAATGGCGCACCCATTATGCTTGCATGCTTCATTACAGAGGGATGATATCGCGTTAAAGCCATTAGCACAATTGTGTTTTGCCATTTGCCAAGGGACAGGATGCTGTGGGTCTTTTAATCTGATTTCCTCTACCTAATTCCTCCTCCTTTCTTCTTTTTGTCTTTTCATAGCTGACCTATACTGTCTCCACCACCTATAACTTTGCGGTTCTGCGGTACCTTGGGAGAAAGGGCATAGGTGCRAGGTGTTAGGCACCCGGTTTCCTGTCCTCTCTTTCACTTCACCATCAACAAGGGACTCCTAAAGGAARTGGCGTCAACTCTTTCTTCTTTTTAATTTCAGCTGCACGAAATCACCTGTGGTCATGGACTTTTATATRAAAAATGTTTTTATATTTTTACTTTTTGTAAGGTTGTCATTTCTCTTTTCTGTTTATTGGAAATAATTGCTGCTTTTACCTACAGATGAATATTATTGTTAAATCACCAAAATATTTGTAAAGTTTGGCAGTTGTTGCTTACAAGTTTTACTTTCTACTTAAATTTATAACACAATAACTTAACATTTTAAAAGTAGCAATTTTCAACTATTGCAAGCACAATACAGCTGCTRTGCAGAAAAGGGGCTGGAGCTTACCATGGATACTGGCCCTCACATCTGGCAGCTGTGGGGGCAGACAAGCKTATGCAGTCTCACGCTGACCTCAGGACTTTTCTCACGGTACGGAGAGAAAAACCCGAACAATGCAGTCGTGCTCATTTTGAAACGTTAGCCAATGAGGAGCCAGTTCCCGGGGCCACCTGCATCACGAGCCTCTCTGCCAAAGGGTTGAATTTCAAGTCAAAGCAGAACAAAGACCGGGTCGGACCTCTGAGATGCTTCAACTCAGCTCCTCCGAGACCACATACAACACATTCACTGCTGTGTGAGCCCCCGGCATCCTCTAATGATAAAAATTATGCTTTGGTGGTTATTTTTAGCAGTTTACTACTGATAAAATTAAATTTAGTGAAGTCTGAAAATTTATTCTCGCTGTGAAATGGCATCGTGGGCTAATTTATGATGTAACCTCATATTAGACAACTTAAAAAGATTGCATGAGAGATATAAAAAATGCATTTCCTCTTGCTATTTGTATGACTGAGGTACTTTCATAAAGGTAAAACATTTTGACTATTAATTCTTTAGGAATTTTGTTGTAGTTATTGTATAACACAGCTTTTACTTATATATAATTTTACTAATACCTTTTTTGACTTTTGAAAGACTTTTACTAAAAAAATGCTGCAAAGTATATTAGTAATGAAGCCCTGTTTAGTTGTGTTGAATTCACCAAAATAGGAAAACGCTGGAATGGCCAACTACACTGCTGTCTGTGCTAAAGAGTGGAGAATYCCTGCCGCCATCTTGACAGGTGCAATGTGTGGCATCCTTCCTGGACCATAGAAATGAACTTCAACGAATACATCACATTTGTTTTTCTTTGAACAGACGAGGCTAACAAACTCTTAAATCAGAGGTCATAGCTCTCTCTAAGCTAGATTGCTATGTTTATTGTAAAGCAGAGTTTAGACGGTATAAAACAGTTAATGTTATATTCAATTTTAAAACTTTTACCTATCATGAGAAAAATTAATAGGCTAGATAAAAGCTCAGTTACTCATGTCTACAAATTGAAAATGAATGTTATTTAAGGCTTAAATCTTCATAAAATTATGAAGAGAAATGACTAAATAAGTTTAAGCTATTAGTCTTAAATGCAATTAACTGCAGATGCTGGTAGCAGTGCTCTGATCAGAAGYAGACGAGTTATTATGGTCTGGTCTAGCTAGGATAATTTCATCACAGTATGAGAGGTAGCCTGCTGGGTTGATATTCTGCTAGTGCTAACGGTTGACCAGGCTTTGTGAGAGACTCATTACAGAATAATAATGACTTTTTCTTCTCACATTGTGTTGTGTGTTTGCTTAAGTAAAATGATGCTATTTTTATTCATTTCTAGGCTGGTGTTGATTGTGTGTACATGTAGCACCTAGCAAAATKGCCACCACTATTCTTGCCTAGAACAGACGGTGACAATTCCAGTGCATTTCTATTTCAGTGGGTGGACTTGTAAAGTAGCAGCTGGCTGATAGATGCTTGTTTTTGAGTGTGCGTGTCAGAAATATAGTATTTGACAATAAAAGCAATGCTTTGATGTTTGCATTTTGTTCCTGTTGAAAGCCCGGTAACAGTTGTTTCTCATCCCCTGGCTCCCTGCCACACACTGCTTTGTATCCTCTCTCCTTGTGTCCACAGGTGCACTGTTGCCTTCACTTGGCTGTGTACCAGGTGTACCTGAAGATGCTAAGGCAAAGGGCGAAAGAGGAAAGGAGAGGCTTTGACCTGTACAGGAGGACACAAAGGGACAGAGGAGGGACACTGTGCTCTCCGTACGCTACAAACACATTCAACGTCTCCTGACAGTGCTCAGCTATCACTGCAGGGGCTTTCCATTTTAAGTTTTTCACCACAGTGATGCTTTTTGTAAAGTGTTCCAGTTTAATTGTGGCCGTAAATTGAATCCCTTCATATCTTTTCATGCAAGTATTAAGAGTGTTGCAGCTTAAGTTGTAAATTAGCACAAATGCTGTTAGGAAAATTTGCTTTTCTTAAATCTGGGCTCCATACTTTGTGCTTATATCATGTTATGTGCTTTAGGGGGATTTGAGTCGGATTTAAAAAAAAAGAATATGTACTTCTGGAAAAAAAACTAATAATGCATTTTTTGTATGCCCAGTTCTGATTTCACAGTATGCAATGCATGCTTTTTGTCTTTTGTAAGAGAAGGGGAAAATAAAAATGCAATGCGTGTTTATTTCAATTTTACTGCAGAGAAACTGTTTATTGTCTCTCAGGACTCCATGCAAAACTGGATGTATGACCTCAAGTGTTAAATAGAAACTAAAAACAAGGTTCATTTTAGGGTGAAGCTGTGAAAAACAACTTTAGAATACTAGCTAACGAAAAAATTTGAGGGGAAAAAAAGCCCTTTTTCCAGAGCCAGATGAAAACAGGCGATAAAGATTTTGCCTTTATCTGTGAACCATTGGACAGATTTTAATGAAGCTTACAGGAAATAATCATTGGACATACCTCTACAACTGATGGACATTTGAAGTCGACCTGATTTAAGATGACTGCTGCAGCCAAACAACCTCGGCAACTACAAAAATTGCAAAGTCAGTCAATTTCACAGTTATTGATTGGAAATTTGATGTATTATGAGTCCATCACAACACAAATGAGCTTGACATCTTAGGATACGGAAACTTCACGAAACTTCCTTCAAGAAATGTTTGACTTTTAAAATTTAAAGATGAGAGAGAAAAGTTATTCAGTGACCTAGATTTGGCTAAAATTCTTTTTCTTTCAGCCTTAAACACTTAAATGTTTATCCAAGTATCAGCACAAAAGACCAAAGTCAGGAAAGTCTCCATTTGGTAGGATGCATGTTTTATTTGAAGCAAAAGGGTGTGCTCTCCTTAGTCTCATCAGTAGTGCAAAAGGAAGAGTAAGGAAAGTTGCACATAATCAGATCAGCACATTGTCAAGATAAACAGTCTGATTTTCACACAGCATCAATTACTCATGTGTTTAGCACTGATATTTTACAGTATGTATGTATGTATGTATGCATGTATGTATGTATATACTGTATATAGGTTTTTTTTAATTTGTGTAAGCCATTATGGGCAGCCCACAGAACCTTTAGTTTTACATTCATAAATATGACAGAAACCAGACTTTTAAAGGAGCAACGTACCAAAAGTTAATGCTACCAGCTCACAGGAATCCCTGGAAATTTTTAATTTCTGATAAAAGCAAAGACTCCACATAAATAAGATGAAATTAAAAGAGGAATAAAAAATGTGATATCACAACAAGGACTGATAAAAAGTAACAGCCCTCATTTTTGCTTTCAGCTAACCATTTTAATGCCCTGATATCACAGTGAAGTTCCTGCCATAGGCTGTTACAATCAATGTGCCCTGTTGTAGTCTACAGTATGTAGTAATGTAACAGTTCTGGATAGGGATGGGTCCAACGGCTCTCAGCCGGCTCTCTTTGGTGAGTTGAGCCAAACGAGCCAGATCCCAGAAAAGAGCCAACAAGTCCCATCACTGGTACCTGACTGGATTTGGTTCCCTTTTATCGTCAAAGTCTTGTAACAATCACCAATAGTGTATAATATAATTTTTGAAAAGGTCACAAGGCAAATGTTGTCATTTCAGGGTGGCTGATAAAAATACCACCTACACACAAAAAAAGTTTGAGATCTTGGGGCCATAATGTCACCTTTGAGTTTATAAAATAAAATGTTTAGGTGCAACATATTTGGTTCATAGAACTATACCAAAAATCTAAAATGCCATGATGGTAAATTCAAACACTGAATTAAAAAAATACTTCAAGTGTAAAGTTATGTACAGCTGCAACTAAACTAAAAAGCTAGAGTGCCTCTAAAAATATTCACCCCTTGGATGTCTTATTGCCGTCAATCCTTTGAAACCAAGAAACCTGCTCTGAAAGCCTTAGCAGGTGATATGATAGAGACGACGCAACAACGGTTGCCCTGGTCCTTCATCAATCTGAGCTACAGTTGGGCAATACTGACAAAAATGTTTCACTATTAATTGTGGTATTTAGTCCATAAGGATTAATATGATGATTAACAGACGACAGTTGCACTTGTATGGGACCAACATTGCCTCGTTTTGCATTTTCTGGCTTTCTTGTACTCTGGTTAATATCGATGTTTAGGGTTAGCTGCTCCATGCCGCCTTCCACTATTTGCTCACAGTCGCTTCTGATTGTGTCRTCACATGCGCAAACGTCAGTAATTGCAAAGTGGCAAATATTAACTGTAGTGCTGATGATTCRGGATTAATTTTGCCCAACCCTAGTGTGAGCTTTATGGAAGTGTGGCAAAGAAAAGCACACTGTTGAAGAAAACTTATCTCAACTAGTCTCAAAAATAACCAAGACGAGCTCTTTGTGATCGCCTTGATGGTCTCTACTATTCTCCAACACAGTCACTTATGAGGACATCCATATTGGTAGATTTGCACATGTCCCATTTTCCCTCCTTCTCTTCTTGATAGATTTAACAGACCAGAGGATATTTTGGGCCTTGGAAATCCTTTAGTGTCCATCCCCTGACATGTAATTTTTAAATAATTGAGTTTAATTAGAACTGTCACTTTAAAGGGGGCGAACAGTTACCGAACACAATCACTTATTTTACATGACATACATGAATTAAACCAAGGATTAAGCCATAAAGTGGTGTGTGGAGAAATAGGCAGCTATAGTGCATTGGTTAAAATGTTTGCAATAATTACATTTTGTCGAATTATAATTAATAAATGCCTAATTATAATAAGGATAAATGGGCTGTTTAAATGAAATATCCAAAATACAATCTTAAAGAAAATTTTGAAACACTTTTAAAAGCAGTAGCTACAAAAATAAAAAAATAAAAAAATAAAA
>NW_013952436.1:449780-452097 GCF_001266775.1 Austrofundulus limnaeus | reverse complement strand
ACATTGGTGAATGCCACAAATTCTCCTAAATCACTCGTACGCACAATTTAAGAACAAATCTGTGCGTACGAACGGTTCTTGCATGAGGCCCAATGTTTGTGGCCACCAGTAGTAAAACCTAAGAATTAAAAAGTACCTGTGGCCAATCAACAGGTATGTAAATAGAACAAAAAGTAATAAATACAACTCAGGTGAAACTCAGGGGTAAACATGTTCGAATACTCAGCACGTTTCACAAAATACTGTATCAAAGGAGGAAGGCGATGTAAAATCTATACACAAAGTAATTCAAGCTATTTCACATTTAGCTAAGACCTTTAATGGCCGCGCTGACAGCACGAGGTGTGTGTCATTTATCAGTTGTGCACAGGAGACCCTCGGGCAAGGCAAAGCTAAAAGAATGGAATGTTAAGGCCAACTACGCAATCATCAAGGCAGACGCAGCATTACAAGGATGTCATTTATAATTAAAAGCTCTTCTACTCATCAGGAGGGGCGGCGGTGGGGGGGTTAAAATGTCTGATCAAACACTGAGCTCAATTATTGAACAGAAAGTGAAGAAAAAGGAAACATTTGTAGGACGAACGGAAATGTGTTTCACAAAGTAAACATTCAATAGTACCAGAGGCTACACTAAATTGAACTTTGTAAAAAAAAAAGTTAATTTTCTTGCGAAATAAACAATCCCATTAACAAAAGATAAAAAATGAATACTCATTCCCTGGTACAACCAGCCACATCACAGTGCATCTGCAAAAGAAAATAAAGATATGGATCATTTTGAGTACCACATCAGCCTGTACCCAAAGCTCAAAGTTGGAACGACGAAAGCAAATGAGCTTTTCTTCCTTTCCAAGGCAGAAATATTTGAAATTCATTGTACCTCATATTAAATGACACTGATTGTGGGGGTCTCCACAGCTTGGGGAGACTTGTCAATCACAAAGAAAGTACCTGTAGTGTCCCTTCAGTTGATCATAAAAAGCACGATGAGGGGAGTCGATCCTTAAAACGTCAGGAAACGAAGGTCAGAAATATGAGCCGTCAGAGGAGCAACCGTATATTACTGTGTGACGAGTTCTGCTAGAGAGGACTGGTCTTTGTTTCATATTATTAATTCATTAAGTGAAGGAACTGCTTCATTGCAACATTTGATATGGCCTCTGTATAAGCAGAGGCAGAAGCGGAGCGAAAACCTTTTGTGTAATACCACTGAAAGAGCACACAAGATGTCGTACCTTCATAAGCGCAATCATTCAACAATCAACCAATCAGCTAAAAAAAATCCTGGATACGCCCCTTTCCTTAGAGCAGCTGTGTACCGTCCATGGATGTCGTTATCAGTACCCTAACCCTACTGGACACCTGCTGTCAGGACCAATACTGGCCAGTTTTAGCCAGGAACTTTAGGACACGAGGTATTGGGAACTGCACACTCAGCAGCAGGAGGAACGAGGTGCTTTTCTGTTGCCGTGAAGATCAATGGTACTGGTCAACAGCGTGTGCCCTATCTGGTCCTCAGCAGCCAAAACCTCCCTGACAGCCGCCTCAAACGCAGCCGTGACATTCGTGTCATCTTTAGCRCTGGTCTCAAAATAAGGACAGCAGCTGTTCTCCTCGCACCAGGCCCGCGCCTCGTCCTCCCCCACCTCCCGCTGCTCCACGTCCACCTTGTTGCCCAGCACCACGAAGGGGAAGCGCTCCTGGTTCTTCACGTCGGAGTAGTACAGGAACTCCTTCTTCCAGCAGCCGAGGTTCTGGAAGCTCTGCAGGTCGTTCACGGCGAACGTGAGCAGGCAGCAGTCGGCGCCCCGGTAGAACGGCGTGCGCAGCGACTTGAAGCGCTCCTGGCCCGCCGTGTCCCAGATCTGGAGGGTGACCCGGCGCCCGTCCACCTCGATGTCCCGGTTCAGGAACTCCACGCCGATGGTGTGGAAGGACTGCGAGTCGAAGCGGTCTGTGACGTAGCGGTTCATCAGGGAGGACTTCCCCACGCCGCCGTCTCCCAGCAGAATGACTTTCAGAAGCGTGTTGTTCCCGCTCATCGTGCTTTCTTCCTCCCACCCAGTTCAGGCCTCCTCAGTGGGCGCCAGGCCTCTGCACCAGGTGGAAGGTCCGGGTCAACCTAACCAGGAAAGAGAAAAACATATTACTTAGACTTATATCTAAACTTTAAAAAGTGTCTAATGTATAACGTAATTAAGAAGCGTAAAGAGAACTAAAAGTATCCTGATGCATCTCAGTAATCCAGGTAAAAAATCAAAAAGAAAAAAATTGTATAGGTCTTCTGGACGGGTTCTTCTCTAATGAAACGTTT
>NW_013952436.1:447234-449412 GCF_001266775.1 Austrofundulus limnaeus | reverse complement strand
GACGTAGCTCGTCTGTGTTGGGACATTCTTTTGAACAGTGGCTGCTTTGTTTCCCCGATGTATAACTGGAACTAAAAGTTAAAAAAAAAAAAACAATGTTAAAACTGCAGCCAGTGGCTCGTTGTGAAAACTCACATCGGTCTGTCACTCCCTGCCAGCAAACAAGAGAAACAGACTGAAGATTTAAACCCTCACACAGTTACAGTACAAAATAAGACAGATCTAAAACATTCTTGAACCGTGAGCATTATAAGACACTGATGGTTGCAGCATTTTTATGTTTCTACAGTGTTCAATTCCAATTCAATTCAATTCAATTCAAAAACACTTTATTGATCCCAGAGGGAAATTAGGTGTCGTTGTAACTCATTTAACTAAAGACTTATTGTAGATGGTGGTTTGATGATGTAGGCAGTTTTACAAGTTGAAAAGACCCTTCACACCCATCACTGAAGTGAAATTTTGGAACTGAAAAATAAGTCTGTAGACGTGCGTGTGTGCGCGCACATTAAATCGTGATCAATCGTGATCTGCCCTCAGGCCAGAGGTACAGAAGGGTCGAATGCAGAACCTCCAGATTTAAGGACCCATTTTTCCCAAGTGCCATCAGACTTCTAAACAGCTGAATGTGACAATTTTCTGGCTATTAATATTGCACATGAGCCCAGTTCAGACTTGYATCTGTTGCACATTTACACTTTTGCACACACTCTAAAACACTGATAGTGTTGTTCCCTTTTTTGATGTTATTATCTCTTGTTTTTTCCAAGCGTGGTCTTTTTATCCTTTACCCCTTATTACTTTATTTAATACCCCTTAAGTGCTAGCTATTTATCTATCTATCTATCTATCTATCTATCTATCTATCTATCTATCTATCTATCTATCTATCTATCTATCTATCTATCTATCTATCTATCTTGTCTGGTTGTCTTTCATTGCTCAGGGAAACATGTTTCATCTGTGTGTATGACAATAAACACTGAATCTTTGAATTAAACAACACATTTTTTGACTTATATTTTTCATGTATAATTTCGAAGCTGTGCTATTAAAGACAGAACTTTTTTTTACACAAAATAGTAATAAGGTTGATTTAATGACTTTGTAGAAAACATTAGACCCCCTCACCATAAACTCTGTGTGGGTTTGTTAACTAGAATGTTTAAAGTGAAATGAAACTTTCCCAGTAGAGAAAGGCCTTTCAGATGCTGCAGTAATGGTTGAACAGTTCCAGTCACTGAATGACAGGGGGTGAAGGACCGAGCTGTCTCCCAAAGGTCTCCGGCTGAGTGCAGACTAATAATTCACTGTATTTATGCAAAAAATAATAATAATAATAATAAAATACACGACAGAAAGTGAGCAGGTGTCAGTGGTTGGCTCCAGCGCTTCTCCTTATAGAGATGAAATCAAACAGCTGCTTAACACAAGCAGAAGTCCTGTAAGAACAACAAAAGCGAACACACAGCTGAGTGACTGACAGCTGCACATTAAGACATGYCCCAGCTTGTTGTCCGCTTTGCCTGAAGACAAATAAAAACTGCCAACGATGAAACTCTGTGGTCAAATATTTAAATCACACCGCTCAGAAAGATGTTAAATGAGTTAAAGGGGAACAGAAAGAGGAGCTGCTCCTGCTCCCACCGCAGACAGACACAGGTCTTAACGGTTTTTAGCTGAGCGGCTCCTCCGCGGCTTGTTGACATTCTTCTCTTGGTCAGGCTAATCCTCAGGCTGCACGAGCAGCTCCAGACACATTTCAGGAAACGTTATTTTTTTACCGGGAAAATATAGCGCTGGTGTAAATAACTGAGTCATGAATGTGCCTCATTACCCACCTTATTTTAGAGAATTTATTTTTGCGATGTCTGTCCTGTTCTGCTGCATCTGACTGAGATTGAGTGTCGTGACGTCACCTACCCAGGAGCTGCCATGGGTCCTAAAGCCCACCGGAGTAACGCACTGCGAGCAAAAGTGCCTAAACTGTTCTAAAGCAAATGTTTTGTTTTGTTTTGTTTGTTTGTTTGTTTGTTTGTTTGTTTGTTTGTTTGTTTGCTTGCTTGCTTGCTTGCTTGCTTGCTTGCTTGTTTGTTTGTTTGTTTGTTTGTTTGTTTGTTTGTTTGTTTGTTTGTTTGTTTGTTTGTTTGTTTCATAAACGACCAACATACAGTGGGG
>NW_013952436.1:428470-444924 GCF_001266775.1 Austrofundulus limnaeus | reverse complement strand
CTTCAGAATGCGCGAGCGCGCGCGGGGGTACCCATCTGCGATAGCCTTAGAGGGCGGAGCTTACACGAAATAGAACCAAAATTTCTACTTAAGTACAGTAACAAAGTATTTGTACTTAGTTACTTTACAACTCTGTTTATCATAATAATTAAGGAGTTCCAGATGTGTCAAAAATATGTTGTTGAGCCTCAGTCCATGACAGGTTGTAACATCAAAGAAAAACTACTAGAGACAACATATACAACAACATTGTCTAACAACATGACATGAGGACATAGTGAACAACTTATATGCATGGTTTTGGCACGTTTGCATAGTTGTATAGACAGAATTTAACAACATGGACAACAACAACAACAACAACAACAACAACAACAACAACAACAACAACAACATAATTTTGGCACATCTGGAACCCCATATTTATGACTTTATTCCTGTATTGTTGCGTCTTTATTCTCCTATTATTACGACTGTCATTATTATTTGTACCTCGTATTATTTTTGTCTTTATTCTCGCATCATTTTATTCTTWTAATAAAAACTGCTGCTTTGAGATGTAGAGGTTTTATTTTACCTKTAGGTGGCGCTAGATTTACGTGGCTCTAGAAAAGCAGCAATTAAAACGTAGAAGAAGAGCCTGTTGTTACTGATGTAAGGCAGGATCCCGTTATAAGCGCACACCAAAGGTAAGTTTTACTGGGACTTGCAGAAAAGTGTTTACATTTTAGTTTCGTTTTCTTGTCATGAAGATAATATTTTAGAAACTGTGTCGGTGTTTCCATACAGAAACGTTTGCTTGAAGTTAGTGGAGCTAATGTTTAGTTGTTCGGTTCGAAACGTTAAAAAAATAAACACCAAAAAGCATTTATTTTTTTCATTTTTGTGTTTTAACAGATGGCAGGTAGGAGGAGGCTGCTGCCCTGTGTATGTCTGGGGCTGTTTGCTGTCCTGTGCTGGGTCTGGGTCTCTTTCGCCTCCTTCCCGGACGAACAGCTTCACCCGAACGCCTCCTCCTTTGATGCCGTGAACCGAGGAGCCTTCCAGCCCCAGAGCGCTCTGTCAGACATGGAGTTCGCCTCCGTAGCTTCGTACCGAGGACCCGGTAACAGCGACCGCCGCAGCAACAAGGAGCTGCCCATTCTCCTCTGGTGGAGCGGCGGACTTTTCCCACACTTTCCTGGGGACACTGAACGCATCGACTGCGCCACCTCCTCCTGCCTCGTCACAAGCAACCGCAAGGTACTTACTATGCCTAACCGTCATAAAGCTGTCCTTATAACGCCTGTTTATGCACACATCCATTATAATTAACTCAATTTATTCTACTAATCTTGACTTTGATCTTGAAAAGGTGCAGCTGTACAAGAGGACCGCATCCATCATCTTTTACGGGACAGACTTCAGGGCTTATGAGGCGCCGCTCCCTCGTCTCCATCACCAGACCTGGGCACTTTTCCACGAAGAGTCACCCATGAATAACTACATCCTCTCGCACGGACCGGCAATCAGGCTCTTCAACTATACAGCCACGTTTCGCAGGGAGTCGGACTACCCACTTACCCTGCAGTGGCTGCCCTCCCTGGAGTACCTACTGGAGCCCGTGGCTGTGGCCTTGGAGGAAAAGAACCGCCTGAGGAGGGAGGGTTTGGCTCCTGTGCTCTACATGCAGTCTCACTGCGATGTGCCGTCAGACAGAGACCGATACGTCCAGGAACTCATGAAATATATACAGGTAGAGTGCTTTAGAGGCCGTCCTGATTCTGCTGTAATGTAGAATGAGGTTTTCCTTTAAAGTAAATGTAATTATGGGAAAGTACAACACTAGTTTGAAGAAAAATTCATATTTGAACAGAAGTACCTTAATATTACTGCAGTTCACAGTGATTAATAGTTCAGACATGTGGAGAAAAGTGACATTTAGACAATTTACAGATGTTGTTGCTCTGTTCCTCTTAGGTTTTTGCCTTCTTCTTATTATTGTTCAAAACTACTAAGAACAGGCTCTTTCAAGCTGAACACTTTATAGTAATTCAGTCTTTCCCACTTCTATTTACACATTAACCTTAGGTCAGAATTTTATTCATGCAGCTGTTGTACTGTTATAAATGTTGTGCTGTATAAACAGCTCTGACTGGGCAGTTTATGAAAATCCATCTGGGAAGACAATACGGTTGCATAACAGTATCCACAAAACCTTTATCAGTCTACGCAGGCTTTAAAATGAAAAATTGCCTCAGCTGATGTGAACACTGACAGATAAAGGCACATTTGCTCTGAATGCAGCTGATGTTTGATTTGTTATCAGTAAAGCAAGATGACATTTTGCCTTGTGCATTTTTGAAAGAGCATTTTTAAGTGTGCATTTGTCAGTGAGCTAACACAAATTAAAGTGATAATTGAAACTTGTTTACTGCACTTAGGTGGGAAAATAATGCAATTCAGTTTATTTACATAGGGGCAAGTCACAACTAATGTTGTCTCAGGGAACTGCACAAGAACGAACGAACGAACGAGCGAGCGAGCGAACGAACGAACGAACGAACGAACGAACGAACCCAGCTGATTGGGTTCAATCTTCACTCCGTCACTGTCTCCCACTTTCAGCAGTACATTGGCCACAGCAGCAGAGCGAGGAAATGTGGTCAGTTTGTCCTCCAGCAATCTAAACCTACAGCAACGTAATGAAGGAATAACTCTGTAAACCAACCTTAACTATTGGATTTACCAAAAAGGAAAGTCTTCAGTCTAATCTTAAAAGTAGACAGAGTGTCAGCCTCACAGACAGAAACTGGAAGTTGGTTCCACAASAGAGGAGCTTGATAACTGAAAGCTCTGCCTCCCATTCTACTTTTAGAAACTCGAGGAACCACAAGTAAACCTGCAGTCTGAGAGCGAAGTGCTCTGTTAGGAAAATATAGGACAACACGAGCTTTAATATATGATGGAGCTTGGTTGTTAAGAGCTTTATGTGTTAGAAGTAATATTTTAAAATCTATTCTGAATTTGACAGGGARCCAGTGGAGAGAAGCTAAAACTGGAGAAATATCTCTCCTTCCAACTCTCATTAAAACTCTAGCAGCAGCATTTTGGATCAACTGAAGACTTTTTAAAGCTGTTTAAAGCTAAATAAAAATATCTTTAAGTGGTGTTATTAGCAAAAATCATTTATAAATAATTGGATCTAAATGTGTCGTAACTGTGTCTTGGACTTTCTCCTCCCTCATCCATTGTGTTTTTTTTCTCCGTATAGGTGGACTCCTATGGAAAGTGCCTGAACAACAAACAGCTACCAGAACACCTGGAGGACACGGCCACTGCTACTGGCGAGGAACCCGGCTTCATGAATTTCGTCGCGCGCTACAAGTTCCACCTGGCTCTGGAGAACGGCCTGTGTCCAGACTACGTGACGGAGAAGCTTTGGCGGCCCCTCCACCAGGGCTGCGTGCCCGTTTATCGGGGCTCCTCCGTGGTGAGCGATTGGATGCCCAACGGCCACTCGGTGATAATCATAGACGATTTCCCCTCGCCCAAGTCCCTCGCTGACTTTCTCAGGCGTCTGGATGAGAACGACGACGAGTACGTGAAATATTTAAAGTTCAAAAACCACAGGAGCATCACGAACGCTCGTTTGCTCGAGGCGCTGGAGTCCCGCGAGTGGGGCGTTAATGACATGAGTAAACCCAACTACTTAAACGGATTTGAATGTTACGTTTGCGACCAGGAGAACGCACGATTGGCCTCAGAAAGGGCGTACAGAAAATCCCCCAAAAAGAACCAACCCCCTCGGCCTAAAATGGCCAGCAACTCTCACATGGGCTGCCAACTGCCCAGCCCGGGGTACGGAAACGTCCAAGACTTGCCAACGGATGACGGGTGAGTGCGCTCGCTTCTCCGGGTGTGAGAACAGTCTGCTTTCTCGCCTCTCACGTGACTAAGCATGTCTCAAAGGAAATAAATAGTGGCCCTTGTTTTACTGTTTAATTAAAACATCATTTGCCTAATCTGTTTGCATATCTGTCCACAGATGGCTGCAAATATGGCCTCAGGATTACTGGCAGAGCCTGGACCAAGCTGAGGGTCTGGAGTCTCTGATAAGACATAACGAGTCAGACCCCTTTCTGCTGTGGAAGCACATCCAAAACATCGCTGTGAGCAGAGCCAGAGGAAAACACTGACACAGGCTTTGATACAAAAAGGGATGGAGCATGTCCAGGATTACAGAGGCATCCCATAATACACACCCTTTCTGTTTAAATGAGGGATTGAGTGGAACATTGCTGCTCATATATTTTTATTTTAATATTTGCACCTGAGCCAGAACTTCCTTTGTGAATAGTTTTATAATATTTTCTACTTACCAGATCCCTTTGTCCTGATTACACATTTAATAATAGAAAACAAGGTTTTATGACGAGAGATGCTAATATTTTCAGCTCCCTCCGTCTCCAGCACAGAGTAGGCGTTCTCGTCTCTCGCTTGCTTTGAGTTGTAAGCACTAAATGCTAACCGTGTGGTTTTGTGCAGCTTTCCTCTGAACTGGAGCAGAGCCAAAGACTCGTCTAGCGCACTCAAGGAGCTCTGCCTAACTGTGTGTGAAGGCCATCAGGACTGCAGCCAGTGGACTGCATTTGCTTTCTTACAGTTACTCTGCAGGTGGCTGATGGTCACTGGCTGAAGTCCTATTTATGTWAACAGCCACTTGAAGCAACCGAGTGAGGACAAATGTTATTTTAAAAAAAGAAATGCCAAGCACAGCTGCACTGGCAGACTCGCTCATGAAAATGGCTTTACATCAGAATATTACTGACTTTTTCTATGTGTTGCAACAGGCTAAAAACCTTACGTGCAATTGATAACGATTCATGCCTTTTATTGTGACCATGACCTCTTGAAACTTTATGATCCATTGTTTGTCTTTTTTTTAAACAATGCTAATTTTACGCACTTTTGTACTGTTTGTTTTATTTTGGTAACAAAGCATTTTACATGAAAACACACTATTTTGTAACAAGAAGAATAAATGAATTTTGTAACAAAGTAACTTTTTGCTACCAAGTTACCCCACTTTTCAGTGAGTCAGCATATGTTTTAAAGACAAATCCTTCATGACAACAGAAAAAACACCACACGAACACACAAAATAATAATAACATTAAAAATGTGACCTAATGTATGAATCAAAAAGTTCAGTTGATCACTTCAAATTGTTTAATAGTCAAAAAGGGGAAGGAAAAAAAAAATCAAACTTGCGTGTTAAACTAGTTCAGTTTATATGCAAACAAGCATAAAGAAAAGTCAGTGATGATGGGAGAAGCTGCTGAAGAGTTGTGATCGTTACTAGATGGAGTAGCAACTCTCACAGTGGACCTTCCCGTGGTGAATGAACATGCTRTCCAGGAGGTCCCCCATTGGTTTACGACACATATCACACTGAAAAAAAAAGTGCAAACTCATTAGATTGAATATATATATTTATTTTATTTAACCAGGTAAAATCTGTGGAAGGAAACATAATTTGCATGAGGAGAACACGCAAACCGGATCTAAACCAGGGATTGAACCCAGGACCTTCTTGCTGTGAGGCAAMAGTCCTAACCACTAAACCATTGTGCTGCCTATGACTTTGTCGTATAATAAATATATAGTTATAAAGAAATGCCATCATTCTTCACACATTTTAAGTATTGGCAGCCAAAGGCAATCGTGTTTTTGTCTCTGTCTGTCTAATGCGTTAGCTAAATGTCTAAYGACCCACTGGACAGATTTTAATGAAACTCAAAGTAATCACTGCATGTACAACTGACTGTTTGAAATCAGTCCCATTTAAGATGGCAGCTAAAGCTAAGTGGCTTTTGCATACATGAAGATGGTTATAATGACTCAGTCAGTTTTACACACTGAGCTAATACAGTATCTGGTGTAGTAGCTGCGAYTGATCCCAAACTTATRCTCTGAGAGCTAACAGCGCTAACAGAGCGCTGACAAAGACATTTGTTTTAAAGGCTTTTCCAAGAAATAATGGATTCAACTACTGTATGTAGGTTTGTTAGCAAAATATAATGAACATCTATGATTAACTAATTCAAGATGGCCACCACAGCAAACTGGTAATAGGAAACACAAAAAGATACAGCTCAGTAAAGTTTATAGGCATTTAGCAATAACAAGTGGTGTGATAGTAACTCACGAGTTTGCAAACACAATCTGTAGGCACATTGTGCTAGAGCTAAMCCACCTTAAAAATAGGTCAGATAGTGTAAAGTTTGGTGTGGTAGTAGCTGAGAGTCATTCCTCAACAAGTAATGTCGTTTACAAGTTTTAATCAAAATGGTTCTTAGTTTAACACTGGCATAAAAAGGCAGATACCATTTTTTAATAAATGTGACGCCTTTGCCTCTTTAAATCAATTCTAAACAGAGTATTAAGCAAAACAGATGCAGCTTTAAAGAAAKTAATCTTGTAGTTTTAAAAAGCAAACTAAATGAGTTCTTTAGAGGAGTATTACTCAGGCAGATTACCTTGAAGCAGGTGGGGTGGCAGTTAATATTGAGGTGCTCGATGGTGATCTTGGCATCATTGCCCACCTGCTCTCCRCAGTACGTACAGGTGGATGACAGCGGGACTCTGCAGRAAWAAAACATCAGTGGCTGAAACAATTTAGCCTGACTGAGTTTAGAGTATCCAAAGCACAGACTGGGAAAAATGTGATATTTTGTGTGTGTGTAAGAGGGAATGTAATACATGTAAATAATCCTTTSATGTCCCTGCTTAGCCCCCTAATGAGCTGAATGAACTGGCTTACTGGTGTTTCTGCCCTGCTGCTTGCACATATCTGGCCTGAATTAAGGCAGGAGGAAGACGGGACTGTGGYTTACTGTGGGGGTTTAAAACAGATTTATGGGCGGGTGGAAGAATRGAGTGATGCAAGGGAGTAATAACAAAAGAGGTTAAAGTGAAATAATACGACACAGCTGAAGCAACTTACAGGAGGAAAAAAACAGCAACTAAAACATGTCAACGAACTGAAAGAGCGTCAGTCAAAGTGAAAATATTCGGAAACACAAAGYGCCTTTAAAGAAACCAGTGAAAGCAGTCAGCATGTCGTTGGTGACAGCAGTTCGACGAATTTTAGGTGCAGACGTAAAAGCAGCTAAAGAAAGAAAATAGCTCACTTTTTATGCCCCATGCTGTTCTAAATGCAGACAAACATATGTTCCTTATCACAGCAGGTTTAAGAAGTGGGGTATTACCTGCTGTAACTGGAGGGGCTGCTGTAAGAGTAATTGATGGAGCTTGCAGTAAAAGCATCTTGCCTGTAAAGAAAAGGAGCAAAAAGAGTACCATTGTAAAAGTTACATCACACGTTTTTAATTGGGATATTTAAGTAATTTATTTGTCTTACCCATCAAGCGTATCTCTGGCATTATGCAACGACAACTCCGTCGTATTGACGTACTCTTTCACATAAACAAACCCCCTTAGGCATAAAAAGGGAGTGAGAATAAATGAGTTAATATGTGCAGTTTAAAGTACTTGTGGTGAAAAAATGTTTATATTTAAAAGAATGCATTTTTTCATAGATAACATTAATAATGTATAACAACAAAACGTATGCATCGGTCCGTGTACTATTTGGGCAATTGTTATTTTTTGTTGTTTTTTTTATCTTACATTCTGTAGATAACAACTGAGAAACTTCCGTTTGGAGAAAGAGTTTAATTCTGACAGACTGATAAGCCAACRCCTAGTCTGACCTAGAGCTAAGTGAAGTGAAGCTGCCTTTAAACAACTCCAATCACAAAATTTTAATAAAAGTTTGGGTGGAGACTATTTAAAATCAGTCTATTTTCTATTACATGGTTATTCCAGCAGATAAATCAAGATACAGTATGTCTGCTAGATGTGCCCCAAAAGTACAAATAGTGCCAGCTGGTAGGTCATCACATATCTACTGTGATAATCATGTAATGATCCAAACAAATCATTATGAAATATTTGGGGTTAAAGTTGTTTTTAAAACAATCCATTTTGATTTTTGCCTCGTTCGGACTATTGGTTACCCTGTCAAATTGGTCCAAATTAAACTAGACTTAGCACAAGRAGTAAGGAAATTTGTGATTTTTAAATTGTTTATTTTTAGTTACAATGCTTCTTGGCAATAAAATCTTATTTAAAAAAAGCAGTTTGCCAATGGCAGAGAAGATTTGGTTTGTTCTTCACATGCACATAATGAGCTCTACTGCTCAACCCACAAATGCATGTTCCTTACAAATGTGGCACCATTTAAAAGAGAAATTAACATGTTTTTAAACAATATAAGATTTATTGCCAAGAAGCATTTTTACAACAAAGAAATAATCTACCAAACACAAATTATCTTACTTTTTGTAAGTATATTTCTCTCAACTGGGGTTATCCTATTAAGATGTTAACAGGTAAGATATTAATTGATCATATCCTTTGTGAACTCCTGGTAGAACCAGATAAAGAAYGAGTTAAATTCACTCACTTTTTAGTTTCAGGTTCAGGTGTTTTSTCACGCTGCTCCACTTCCACCACAGCCCTGGTCGCATATCTGCAGACGGAGTGAATCAGCATTAGGTCTCATCTTTCACTCCCTGACGACGGCAGCGTAATGGCTTTTAGGGCCCCGTCACATGAAAGGTCCTTCATTTTCTGCTATTACTTGCTAATGGCAGACTTTTAGTGGGCTGTGATCTGACAGAAGGACGCCTCTAATGCACATCATCAATCTGACATCTGGAGGCTGATAATTAGAGGCAGGGAAATGAGAGCAAATTGAAAGACAATGGGAGAGCTGATCTTGTCATTTCACTGGGATAATGGAGTTGTTTCGAGGGGGGATCTCTTAAAAGTCTGGGTCGCAGGTATCTGTGTGCACCCTGCGTCGAGCGTTAAGCCGCTGTGTTCCCATGGGGTTTGGCCTGAATCTGAACTGAAACGCCTGAACAGAAGCAGTTYTACTGGTTAAAAGTGAACAACGAACTCCCATAAACTACACTGAATAATTTTGAATTAATTTCAATACACCAAGTACTTATTCCACTCAATAACTTTGAGGTACAGTGGATTAAACCTTGATGCAGCAGCTGCTTGCTTAGAATTTATTGAGTTWTAAAGAGCAAAAAGCTCTGGTTAATAGAAGATTTTCTTTATAATAAAGAGGGAACGTCAACAAACCAAAGGTAGAAAATAACACTCTGGAGAAGGCATTCTTGCATTATGCCATTTAATATGATCATAAACTTACTGATCCATAGCGGGCTCTGACTCTCGCAAGACCTCCCTGGAAGGTGAGGAAAACTGTGTTAGACTTTTATTGGAAAGACCAGCTGTTAAGTTTGAATGTAATTCAAAAAGGGGCAATTCTGCAGAGTTATAACGATAAAAAGCAGAGCTTTCTGATTTTTATTTAATGTTAATGCAAAGAAAATCAGTAAATTTGTTACTGTCTGTAAAATTGTTCACTTTTTGAAACAAGTTTAAAGAGTTTTACTCAACCTGACAGTGGTGTAAGTGACTCTYTGTGTGTCCTTCAGGCTGAAAAACGCAAAACAAAAGTGCTTTTAGAAAGACTGGACAGGTTTTTAAGACATACAATAATAATAAGAATTTAAAAAATACCGTGCGTCTGTTTTTTAGTAAGATATCTAATGAATCACTGGATACAGTAGATCTCATGAAACTGTCCTCCTCTGTCAAATCAACACAATTCAAGATGGCCCCCACAGCTAAAACAAATCAAACTGTGGCAAACACAAAAACGATTTTATCAAAGTCTATTTTTTTTAGATACAGTTGTATATCTCAAAAACCAAAGAACTGATAAAAAAACTTTCAGAAACTAATATTTGGAGAGAAATCTATAACTGATTACCTTTAGAAGACTACTCAATTCACTGCAGCAAAATGACCTCATAGAATCCACTAAAGTGTATGTAAAACTCAAGGCCCAAATGTGGCCCACCACAGTATTTTAYGTGGCCCACAAGAGYTTCACAAATGTATYAATGTCTTTATWTAAGCATAYGCTGCATTGACCATAAACAGAATCTCCCAWAATGCATGTTAATYATTTTACCAGTGAAATGATGGTATCCCACCACTAGGTGGAGGTGCACAGGGTTTAAAAGTGGCTGGCAGCCTATAGCAGGTGAAATCCGACTTGTAAAATCTCCATTTCACTGCATTTTCGGCTGTGGTGGAGTGGCTAGGGGAGTCGTCCTGTAACCGGAAGGTTGCCAGTTTGATCCCCCGTTCCAGCCYTTTCAGTTGTTGTGTCCTTGGGCAAGAACTTCACCTGCCTTGATGGTGGTCAGAGGGTCCAGTGGCACCAGTTCATGGCAGCCCCACCTCTGTCAGTGTGCACCAGGGCTGCTGTGGCTACATTGTAGCTTACCATCATCAGTGTGTGAATGTGAGTGTTAATGCGTGAATGTCTGTAAGTGTAAAGCGCTTTGGGGTCCAGTCCATCTGGATGGACTTGATAAGGCGCTCTATAAGTTCAGTCCATTTACCATTTACCATTTCATTGACTACTTTTACTGTGACCCAGTTGTAGTGGTCGTAAATTTAAACTGAACCACCCCTCCAGTGGGAACTTCCTGTCAGGAAGTGGGAGAGTTCAGAATGTAAGATGACAGCTACTCACCATAACTCACCAGTGARTAAAACCCKTACAAGTAWTAGTACKTTTGTATCATTTATTTCAAATTTAGTCAGTGTTCAAACAAATATGTGGTAAAATACTGTTTCCATGCACACAATACCACATGAAGCTCAATTATTGTTTGCTCGTGGTGCTCAGCCATATAAGATGAGGAATGTTTCGTCTTTAGTCGAAGTTAAACACAAAATGTCAAAGCTATGAAAATGAGTTTGACAGCACTAAAGGCTATGACTCAGTCAGTTCTACAGATACTGAACTGGAGTTTGTTGTGGTAGTAGCTGAAAGTTATCCAAAAATGTTAACATATTCTGAGCCCTACATGTTGTGAAACAATCTTTGCCTTGGCATTAATTGTTGGAGTCAACTCTGTCTGTTTGCAAAATATCTCATGAACAGTGGGCTTTAATAAAACTTTTAGAAAGTAATCATTGGATACAAATATAACTGCTAACGGAGACAATATAATTCAAAATGGCTGCCACAAGTAATTACTCTTATCCRACACAAAAATTATTTTAACTCAATCAGTTTTACAGATATTGAGTTAAGTGCTCAAATGGAATTAGCTCAGTTTAGTAACTTTACCTTTCCTCCTCCTCTTCCTCCTCYTCCTCTTCCTCCTCCTCTCCTGGCGTACCGATTGTATAGATGGTGGGTGTTGTCCATCTGTCCCACGGGGAGTCATTTTCAGTGGATCTGAAAGACAAAACGAAGCAAAAATCCCACTCTGAGCATTCTCAAAGGAAGGCAGTCAGGGGTTACAAGAGGGCAGTCTCTTTACCGCATTTGCGAGGGGCAAGCTGCAACAAATATCTGACCTACTTTCATCAGCACCAGTGCACAATATCTTCCAGCTCGGCGAGCAGATGCTGTAAGAGCCTGGTTACCGCACCGCCGTGAAAGGAAAGAAGGTTACGGGGATAAAAGGAGCCACCTGGAGCTTTTTAATAAAGAGATGACTTACTTTCTTTCAAACATGATAACCGTCTGCTGATCTTCATCTGGCTCTTGTGTTTCTTCTGCAGCAGTGTCTTCTTGGCTGGGGTGGGCAAACATAGAAGGATTTTAGCTGGTAATGGACACATGCAGGAGGACGCAGCATAAGCGGGAAATCAAAGTGGTGTCCTCACCTCTCTTCTATGGTGGTCTGCTGGGATATCTCCCATGTATACGTCCAGTGCCGCCGAGTGCTGGATCTACATAAAAAAAACAGAGGTCAGGGGCGATGCATAGGTCAAATCAGATCAGTTCCTTTATCTTTTCTTTTCTCTTCCATCTCTCACTTGCAGATGTTTTATACAGTTCATTGCCTTATGGTGTCAGTACTGATGGGGTTGAGGTTGTCTGCAAGGAATTTCGGGGTTCTACTGCTTATACTGTCAGAGATATAAAATAAATGAAAGAAAAGAAAGAAAAAACATTATAATGTAATTTCCACGATGGCCCACAGCAGGTTTTGTAAACAGGGCTGGCCCGTGGCATAGGCAGTGTAGGCAAAAGCAATAGGTGCCGACCCTCTAGAGGGCGTCACAAATGGGGGACGGGAAAAAAAGTATCACTTTTTTGCAGAGTCTAGTTGATTTAGTCTGTAGAATTATCACTGGTTACTCGGTTTATGAAGATAGTATGTTCTGGGGTTTTCTCAGCCTGCTTACAAGAAGTGTATATTAACTATTTTAATTGGACAGCTTGGTTTCTAAATATAAAAAATGATATCAAAGACAAAACTATTTAATTTGGTACGTGAATGTATAAATTGGCAGCATTTCTTGAGCAATAACTGTCGACTGTGACTAATGGTTAATGTGCAACGAACAGCAGGTGGAGCARTGAGGACCATTATGTAACAACACGATAGCATCAGTGCAGCAAGCAGAGGTTACAGTATAGAACTGGACTGAGAGCGGGGTGTGGGGGGAGTGTGGGTTGTTGTTGTTGTGTTCTCATTCTCGTAACTCTTGATGGAAATATCTGAGCGGGGCTGAAGCAGGTCAGAGGGCCTGCAATGGAGAAAAGTGGGGGCCCTAATCAGAAAAGCGCTGCATAATGCATGTCGCGACGCCGTCTATCTGGGCCGACTGGAAAACAGTCACAAGCTCCAAACCAATATGATTACCTGTTATGGGATGCGGTCCCTATCGGATACGGATCAAACGGATCAGCCGAGCTGAAAAACAATTTCACACTGATTTCACTCTCAATTGTCAGCGCGGCCCATCTCGTGTCGGAGGAATTCTGATCGCATTGACTCATAATGGAAAGATTTAATGCAGTTTGAATGATAAACAGAAACGAAGCGGGGGGGGGGGTCGAAACTCAATCGTGATCAGAATCTGGGGGTCTTCTGCCAAATTAACATGTTTTTTTCTGCTGTTTAGCAGAAAACTATGCCTTACATTAAATAAATGCTGACACACTAAATGGATTGTTACTTATACGATGCTTTTAAGCAAAGTGAAAAGAAAAATCTAATTTAATCTTCACCAAATATGGAAGGAAGTCAAAGTAGCTCGATTCAGTGACTGTGGTTGTCACATGTGAGCTCCATCTGCATTGTCCTCGTTGCTAGATGGAGAGAAGACAACGAAAGGAGGGCATGTAAAGTTTATTGTTGTCCTCATATACTATTTACAGAGCCAGTCCACTCATATCCACTCAACTATTTAACAACTGAGACCATCTAAATATGGTTATTTCCTTTCTGTCTGCGYGTTGAGCACTTTTTGTCAGGAATAATCTCAGCTTTGGTCGTTACAGGCGGCTGTCTGCCTCTGAGGGGCCAGAAGCTGCAGCCGGAGCCCGTATAAATCATTACGAGGCATATCTGAGTAAAAACCAGTTTCATAAGAGGGAACAGCTCTGCACTGAGAGATAATTGTTTAAGAGCAGCCTGTCAACTCTCTCTACCTTTGTGTTTCCTGAGCTGTCTCATCCGTCTCTTCCTCCTCCTCCGTCGGCTCGCTGGAGCTGGTGGTGACAAAACAAAGCCCAAATCAGTGCAGTCTTTTTCAGTTCCAGTCCAAGTGCAGATGAAACGTGGCTTTTAGTTACACAGACTCAGTTGTTTCATTCAGGAATCAGAGACCTTGTTGCTGACGTGCAGCTCTGGATTCTGACAGCAGTCATTTGGATCAAACTTTGCGTTTGTGAGGGGAAAAAGAAAATCTAATAACTCAAGGTGGCTCAACTGCTTTTAGTAATGGGAGAAAGTGGAAAATATCTGAAGGTATTTTGAAGGGTGTCAATAAAGCTACTACCCAGAATTCCAACATATGGCTCAACATTATGGGATTTAGTTTTCTAATAATAATCTGCTGTGTTCTGTTAGCAGTTGTAAAGGATGACTCTCAGCTACTATCACAGAGTTTTAGCCCTTTTTGTGTAAACAAAAAAATAGCTTATTTGAATTTTAAATTGATGTTTGTCGCATCTGCTGGTGGTTTTACATTATGTTTGATTCATGCTCGTTTGATTAATTTGGTTTTAAAGGAAAAGACTTGAAATAAAAATTTCATGCGTTTTGCTCTTCTGTATTTCTGTATCGTGTTTTATTGTGCTGTGAGCATCAATTTTTTATCATTTTTTTCTCCTGTTCCAGATAAAAAGACTGTTGATTTAATTCAAGTATGGTTTGTTTTTTCTCTGTGATACAATTTTCAAGAGGATAGCTGACCTTTTTTATTTTACTATATAGTTCCTACCATTGATGATAGTTATTAATGGTGTTTAGTACTGAAAACGTCCTTTTTGTCTCGTTGATGCTGATGTTTTTTGGCTGTTTCTCTCCAGAATAATTTGTTTGTGGCATTTGATAACAATATTGGATTTTATTAGAACTGGTGTACCAAATGCCATTTATTGTACTATATGTTTATAGTATAGATGGCAGACATTGTGTTAAAAAGGGATAATGATTCACTACAGAGATAAATCACAAAAAACAGAAAAAATCCAAAGCAAAAAGGTGAGTTAAGGTAATATTCTGGCTTCTGACTGACAAAGAAACTATTGGTTTTCCTGCTGAGGAATTCTCTAACTAACTCTTGTGTACCTGCTTAATTCACGGAGCAGATCCTGACTCCAGCGTCCCGGGCTGGGAGGAACAGGCTCTGCTGATTCTTTCGGGCTGCAGAGTGAGGAAGGAGAAAAAGGGTTGAGAAGTTAAAGAACAAAGAGGGTTTTTTTCCCTTTAAAAAAGGAAACAATTTCAAAGCTTAAACCAGGCCAGCTGAGGAAGGATTTTATTTTATTTGTTTACAAGAGGTCCAACAGTGCCACCGCATGGAGAAGATTCAAAAGAATCCCAAATGTGGTGTGTGTTTGTGTATGTGTGTGTGTGTGTGTGTGTGTGGGGGNCAATCAGTAAGAGCATATTTTTAACAAACCTATCGCCGAAGCCCAGGAGATTGTCTGTTATTGGTTCACTATTGCTGAGCGTTGGATCTGGAGCTGGCTTCTGTTCAACGCTGCAGAGAGACAAAGAGAAGATGGGAAGAAAAAAAAAGTATTCAGCTTGTTACTGCACCTGCTTTGGCATGGAAAGTGCATATATCTCTTTAGCAAATATTTTTAAACCGTATTTAATCAAGCGTAATTTGGGACACAGGTTGTTTAAGGCACCTGAGACCGAGATTTGTGTTACTTCGTAATTCCTCTAAAGTGAACACCGTAATCAGACCAGGTTTATTTTCAAACCAGCTCTGCTGTGACACGACCAAGGGAGATATTGATTTTTTTCTACCTGTCCTCTGAGTTTCCTCCTTTCTCCTTCGCCACTGCTGTCTTGTCATCCTTAAAGCTGGAGAGGAAAACAAACTTCTGTGATCAAGCTGCTTTATTGCGGAAGCTGTGGGCAATAATGTGCTACTGACAAGAGATTATTTCTCTCATATTGTTTTTGCGCAGCTTTATAGATTTATTTCTGTATATATATTTGAAATACCTGGATGAGTCTGTGTCAAAAGAAATGAGGGTGTCAGACAAGGCAGCGAGCGTGTCACCGGTGGAGCTGCGGAAAATAGACGCGCGAGAAAAACATGGAATTTGAGGCAGTTTTCAATCACACACATGAAAGAATAAGACATAAACAAAAGAAAAGAATCGGGTGGCGGGGGGGCACATCTAGAGAATTGATTCTGCAATGGTTTTGTTGCTGCGATGCAGAAAAGAGGTTTTCAGACCTTTAACTTAAAAATAGTGAAAGTTAGTTCTTTTTTGAAGTAAAACAGTAGTACTTCACTTACATTGTGTAAACAAAGAGTACTTTCCACAAATTATATACTAAAGTAGCAAAAAAAAATAATTCAAATATAGTAAATTTAGGTTTGTCAAAGTGAAGGAAATTGTTGTTGAAATTTGATTCTGCATGTGACGAAATCAAGTGAGACAAACTCAGAAGATCCAAAAAACGACAATAACTTGGTCTGTTTTATAAATATTGGGCTAAGGTTTGGTGTGAACGTAGATGAGAGCAGTAGCCAGCATGTACTCCATGCACCAAATGAACACAGGATAGATGTTGGCGTGCATTCTTTTACTTCTTTTTTTACTTACTGCATTCTTTTACCTTTTTTTACTTACTGCATTCTTTTACATTTTTTTACTTACTGCATTCTTTTACTTCTTTTTTTACTTACTGCATTCTTTTACCTTTTTTTACTTACTGCATTCTTTTACATTTTTTTACTTACTGCATTCTTTTACTTCTTTTTTTACTTACTGCATTCTTTTACTTCTTCTCTTTTTACTTACTGCATTCTTG
>NW_013952436.1:423320-427512 GCF_001266775.1 Austrofundulus limnaeus | reverse complement strand
ACAGGTTCTGGGGTGACCTGAACTAACTTTGGAACCACTGGCTGCCCAGAAATACCCAAATCTTTAGTATCTGTTTGAACAGTCTTAGTGACGTCTTTGAGAGGGTCTTTTGTTGTTACAGGGAGTGGAATCAGGTCTTTTACAGGTTCTGGGGTGACCTGAACTAACTTTGGAACCGCTGGCTGCCCAGAAATACCCAAATCTTTAGTATCTGCTTGAACAGTTTTAGTGACATCTTTGACTGGGTCTTTTGTTGTAACAGACAGTGGAACTGGGTCTTTTACAGGTTCTGGGGTGACCTGAACCACTTTGGGAACCACTGGCTGCCCAGAACTGCCTGACTCTTTAGGAGCTGCTTGAACACTCTTAGTGACGTCCACTGTGCTAGAATCTGGTATTATATCTTTGACTGGGTCTGTTTTTGTAACAGACAGTGGAATTGGGTCTTTTGCGGGTTCTGGGGTGACCTGAACTAACTTTGGAACCACTGGCTGCCCAGAAATACCCAAATCTTTAGGAGTTGCTTGAACAGTCTTACTGACATCTTTGACTGGGTCTTTTGTTGTAACAGACAGTGGAATTGGGTCTTTTACAGGTTCTGGGGTGACCTGAACTACTTTAGGAACCACTGGCTGCCCAGAAATACCCAAATCTTTAGGATCTGCTTGAACACTCTTAGTGACATTCACCATGCTAGAATCTGGTTTTACATCTTTGACCAGGTCTGTTTTTGTAACAGACAGTGGAATTGGGTCTTTTGCGGGTTCTGGGGTGACCTGAACTAACTTTGGAGCAACTGGCTGCAAAGTACTGCCCGACTCTTTAGGCTGTGGAACTCTAGGAGCTGCTTGAACACTCGTAGTTACGTTTCCCATGCTAGAATCTGGTTTTACATCTTTGACAGGGTCTGTTTTTGTAACAGACAGTGGAAGTGGGTCTTTTACAGGTTCTGGGGTGACCTGAACCACCTTTGGAGTCACTGGCTTTGTAACAGCCAATCCTGCATCTTTTTTAACGGTGGTGTCGACTCTGAAATCCAAACAGAAAAATGAGTCAAACCGAGGTCGACAGAACCCATGCAGCTCTGATTCTGAAACGTGGAAGTAGACCTACGTTACTTGCAGTTTGGTTTCAGGCACAGAGGCAGCAGATGTGGGAGGAACAACAGGGGAGGGCTGCACAGTGCTGGCAGGTGTTTGAGTTGCAGCACCCTCATCATCATCATCAATAATCTGCACTCTGTGAAAGCCCACATAATTAAATGTGTTTGTGTACAGTGTACAACTGAAACAAATAAGAGTTTTCTGTTTGYTACTTTTGGCTCTGGGCTTGGAGACATCAGACGCAATGTTTACCTTTTAGCCACAAATGATGTACTGCTGCTGACCGGTGGCGTCTCAGCTGATGCTTCCTTAGCCCTGAGGTTTTTTCCAAACACAAACAACTCTCATTTATACCTCAATACAAACAGAATGCATTTTAAAAAAACAGGTTAAATCTTCCGATAACTATCAACAGTGAAATAAAACATGCATACTCATATTTCTTAGCAGCAGAGAACACATAGGAACGTTCCCTGACCGCCGACCTCTTCAGAATACCGCTGGCTGCCTCAGTCCTACAAAACAAATCATTGTGATGCAAATGTAATTTTTTTTTCAGAATATGTTAAAGTCATCTCACCGTTTTTCATGCTCCTCGAGGCTAAGTGAGCCCTCCAGRGACGGCGCTGGGCTCCTCACAGTGTGGGGGGCTCTACGGAGCAGGAGAACAAACAGGAACCCGCATGAAAATAGCATCTCAGCAAGCTGTAGGCACTTAGGTGGAAATCTGAATCGCCACACTCACATTTTCTTGTAGCTGTCTGAGGCTTTTTTGGTGTACTGCTTTGTTGCGGCACTATTACAAAAAGAGAAGAACCAAAACTTCAACTTTTCAGATCTTTTCATGAGATCAACTGAGTTTTTAAAGGCAAAGCTGCYTTTTTACCTTGTGCCATTTGAGGTGGGAGATGAAGGAGGCTTGTTGTCTAGTTTAGTGAAAACACCTCTGAAAAGAAAAAAAAAACATCATTCACTTTAAACTCTACATTATGTTATTTTTCAAAGCTTGGCTATCCCAATGACAGCTCATCAGGAAGGCCAGCGCAGTGCTGGGATGCCCCCTCCACACAGTGCAGGTGGTGGGAGACAGAAGAACTCTGAATAAAATAACATCACCAATGAACAACGTCTCCCACCCCATGCATGAAGCTGTGGCTGAACTGGAGAGCTCCTTCAGTGACAGACTGCTGCATCTGAGGTGCACAAAGGAGCCTTATCGCAGATCCTTCTTCCCAGCAGTTGTCAGGCTCTGTAACCAGCACCGTGCCCGAAAATCACAATAAGTGTTTACAAAAATCACAAGTGTTTACAAAAATCACAAGTGTTTACACACCTGCTGCTGCACAATCATTTGAACTGTTACTATTCATTGTAATTACTCATCTGAACAATCATGTGCACTACTAGTCTACTGTAATTGCACATCTGTGTTTCTTGTCTGCATTGTGATGCTTCACCTTACAGTTATTGRTCTGTTGAGATTGTTTTGCAYTGAAAACAGACAAAWTCTGATTCCTGATGTCGRATTCTGWTAGTCTACTGTCTCTAAAACAAAACATATCATTTTCTATTCTTGCACAAATCTTTATACTATATTTTTATTAGYAGTAGTTAWATCATGASTAGTCAGTGTTAATTTTTGTTTTGTRTGTACTATCTATAGTTTGTAAAGTAACTAGTGTGTGAACCTCTGTACTGATGCTGCTGTRACACCTGAATTTCCCCTCGGTGGGACAATAAAGGCTATTTCTATTCTTCTATTCTATTCWATTGAATACCGTGGCTAACTAAATCTGGGCTTTTTGCTTTTTGTAGCTGTTACAGTCATGGGGAAAAAATGTCTATTTTTCTATTTTTTTTAATCAATTCTAGGATCTCTTTCCGTGTGTCAGGGCATAAAAAAAAAACAAATTCCATGTCAAAATGAAACCCAAAAAATAAAGCGGTGTGTGAAATCTACTTCTTGATCCAGAAACTGTTGTTTCTCCAGGATCACTGCTGATTTTTTTTTTCTCCTTGGCATTATGTTAACCCACACGTGTGTTCTAGAACAACAGACTAAACAACTGCTTTACAAAGGTGCTCACACTGAGGATGACCAGTCAGTCAATATTTTTAATCAAAAGCACCWAGCTGATACTTTCCCTCTTAAACTCTATGGAAGAAAGTGGTGTCCTGATACCCACACCAGTATAGTTATTGGKATTTGTACCGATACCTGTATTGGTATCAGTAGCAATTCAAACATGTAGGTATTGGTAATCATACAAAGTGGTAAGACACAGATACCCGGTATTGATCCTCCATTGAATGTTTTACAGTTTACATTTTAGGTCAAAAGTTTGTCAGTTTCATGTTTAAGAAGTTGAAATATATTTTTTTTAATTTTGCAATATATCATGCTGTCAATTTGATTTGATACAGKGAGAGGAGCCATATGCCTTTAAGCAAGGAGAGCACCTTGTTCAAAGTCATTGTGTAATGTTTCTGTTCTAACTCAGTATCAGTATCTGTACTCTGTATCAGTGAGTACCCATACTTGTACTCAGTCTGAGAAAAACTGGTATCAGGACACACCTAGAAGAAACTACTTACTTACTTTTCACCCACATCCTTTCCGTTTAGGCTTTATTTTTGTYTAATAAATAATGACTTGGTGAAATCTGTTGTGTGTCTTTTGTACACTTTTAGAAACTGGTAAAGAAATTTCCCAATAACTGTAAGTTTTACATTATGAATTGCTTTTCTTACCTGATCAAGTATCCTGGTGTTGGTGTTTTACTGCCACTTAAAAAACAAAAACAAGTAACTAAAACTAAACAAAATTGGTTTTCAGGTTTAAAATAAGACTTGTGCACATTAGGATCATGTCTTTACCTTTCAGTGTCAACATTTACAGGTGTCGGGGTGGCTTTAACTGGTGAAGAAACTGGACTGGTTTCAATGGGAGCTCCGTTCAGTCGGCCAGCTCTAACTTCTGCCATCCTGTGACGAACAAAAGAAAAACTGTTTTGTCTAATTGACTGAGTGAGTGAGTGAGTGAGTGAGTGAGTGAGTGAGTGAGTGAGTGAGTGAGTGAGTGAGTGAGT
>NW_013952436.1:420652-423310 GCF_001266775.1 Austrofundulus limnaeus | reverse complement strand
ATATTTGAGTCAGGTGTGTACCTGTGAGGTTAGTATTAGTCAGGTGTGTACCTGTGAGGTTAGTATTAGTCAGGTGTGTACCTGTGAGGTTAGTATTAGAGTCAGGTGTGTACCTGTGAGTTTAATATTTTAGTCAGGTGTGTACCTGTGAGGTTAGTATTAGTCAGGTGTGTACCTGTGAGGTTAGTATTAGTCAGGTGTGTACCTGTGAGGTTAGTATTAGTGTCAGGTGTGTACCTGTGAGGTTAGTATTAGCGTCAGGTATGCACCTCTGAGGTTAGTATTAGTGTCAGGTGTGTACCTGTGAGGTTAGTATTAGTGTCAGGTGTGTACCTCTGAAGTCAGAATTAGAGACAGGTATGTACCTCTGAGGTTATTAGTGTCAGGTGTGTACCTGTGAGGTTAGTATTAGTGTCAGGTGTGTACCTGTGAGGTTAATATTAGAGTCAGGTATGTACCTCTGAAGTCAGTATTAGAGTCAGGTATGCACCTCTGAGGTTATTAGTGTCAGGTGTGTACCTGTGAGGTTAGTATTAGTGTCAGGTGTGTACCTGTGAGGTTAGTATTAGTGTCAGGTGTGTACCTNGTGAGTGAGTGAGTGAGTGAGTTGAACAGAAATCAGATTAAATCTTTACCATGGCTTCTCCTTCTCCGTTTCAGCCTGAGGTTCTTGGCGGCGCTGCAACCAGCTGCCGTCTCCCTTCAGCTTGGTTCGTACTTTAGTGGACTGAAGCACCGTTGCTTTGTCTCCCTCTGAGACAAACGTGTGCACATGGAAAGAAAAACAACATGACTGTTAGGTTACGTGATGGTTTCTTAGCGCATAACAAACCACTTGTAATTTGCATTAAATAAGTCATTGTTTTTGTGTGCGTTTCTTTTTTGTTTTTTCATTTTCAGCTTTCGTCAAATAAAATGAGCTTTCAAGCAAAACCTTTCCTGTACGAGTTTATTTGATAAGAAGGAAAAAGCTTGTTTAAGGAATAGTTCTCTTTTGAAGTGAGATTCTATAAATAGTTCATGAACAGTATCCAACCTGTTGCAGATAACTATTTGAAAATTCTGATTGGACTGGAAAGCTAACGACCAGCGTGAGTGGGACCAAGACTAATAAGGTGAACTGTGGTCTGAAAACTAATCGCATGAGTTTCATATTAGTCCAAGAACATTGAACTATTACACTGTTTACGTACAATTTTGTGTTTATGTAAGCAGTAAAAGCAACTGAAGTTGCAGCAATGCACTTTGGATTTGACCACAGTTGAGAAAAACATAAATATATACATAAATATTTAAATTATTTAAATTCTATTTAATTTATTTGTTGTTGTTCACAGAATTTCAAGGCAAGTGTGTTTAGTCTGCTTAGAGACGCTGTCTGCCATAAAGGATTTTAATATACCGATAAGTTGTCACTACAACACGTTGCACAAAGCTAAATATTACTGAAGTCACATAAACAACAGTGACTTTTTACCAGACTCACAACCACACAGGAGTCTGCACTCAAGGCGTTTTACGTCATTGCACTTTAACTTGGCAAAGTAAGCAGATTTATTTTTTGTTTGATTTAAATATTTTGTATAAATATTCATTAAACAAGAGTAAAACTGTTACATATGCGTTTGAGCATAAAATATGTTAGGTAGTTGAGGAGATATGAATGGTTTATATATTATAAGCTGGGACATCAGTCAGAAAGTAAAGTATAAAGAAATCAGCAGAAATCTTTTTTTTACAAACATGTCATTCGTAGGTGTGAAAGACTAGTTCATATTAAAAACGACACCATTCGTTTAGTTTGTTGCTGTTTTCTCACTCAAACAACATCCGTCAGACTATAAGAATGTTGTTGTCTCCTGAGATCTTTGAACGTATCAGTTTGCTGAGAGTTGAGTAAACTTTTGGACTGATCAGACGTGTTAATCAGGTGCACAAACTAAACAAACAGGTGTCGTGTAACACTATAAAGTGGTCTAAATTTCGCTAGTGTAGCACTATTTCCCACCAGTATGACACTTTGAGATAAGTTAGCCTTGAACAGTTTTATTTCCTTTATTTATACTCTGAGTTCTGACTGAAAACTATTTGCCAAAACATCACTTCACAAATCACCAGATTATCCCTTTAACTGCCCGAAACCAGGATTTTCTTGTCTTTCAGCACAGCTGGTTCACCRATTTGATCAATAAACTGACTAGTCTGTACAGATTTGGCTTTTTAAGAATGAGACCTTAAAGATACGACAAAGGAGAATTTCAGATGAAATATTGTAGACGTAAGAACATTGAAAGAAAAATGATCTGTTCTTAAACATTAAATCATGTAAGTCTATTTTCACAGTCCATCAATAAAACATAAAGCACCTGTAAGTAAGGAAAATTTGGAATCTGTGTTCTATTAAAAGCTAAAGGAAGTGTTGATGGAAGCAGTTTCAGTATTAAATGGTCAAACAGGTCTTATCAGAGCAAAAGCCAGCTTTTAGAGAAGCATTGCCTCATCAGACCACACAATTTGTCTTCTTACCGTTTGACATGGCGGTTCCCTTTTTTCTTCACAGGCACTTTAAAGAAAATCTATCTGCGGCAAACATCACAAAAAAGAAAGTGTACAATCAGCAAACTGCACTTTGTCTTGAACATGTCCAATTTAAAATAC
>NW_013952436.1:417941-420477 GCF_001266775.1 Austrofundulus limnaeus | reverse complement strand
TTTTTTTTTTTTGGCTTTTTCTCAAATAAGTTGCTTCTAGTCAAATATGAAATCCTCAGAGACAAAGTCTATTCCCCTGGGGAATTACTAAGAAAATGAAAACACAAGTGAACAACTGTTCTCTTATCTGAAAGCAGGCTCGTACTACAGCTTATGCAAAACTGAAGAGTGGCACCAAATTCAGAATGCAAATATTACCGTCTAAAATACATCAAGCTTTCAATTTACCCCCCTTTTAATGAAAGCTGGCACGGTGTTCCTCACAGATACTGTTCCGAATATAAGCATTAGAGCGCAAACTCAGAGCTTAGAAAGTGTATTTATCCTGGTTTAGCTCAAAAAGTCCACATAGGATGAATGATTAATGAAAAAGCAATAGCTCGAAAAGGCGAGCGCTCTGTCACAGCTGTGACTCAGAGAAAAACGAGAACAAACAAGTGATAATCGCAGTTTAAACTGACAAACATGGCCAACCCGCTCTACACCATCTAATCATATAAAGCATCAGGATGATCTATTCAATTATCTGTTTGGAGGACAAAAGAAACAGCTTTCATACCTGCTACGGATAAATATCCAGCAGAGCAATAGAGCGTCCACACAGGCAAGTGTGGTCAACCTGATTTGAAGGAAAAGTCTTTTGGAGTCTGACAGGTGTCCCAGCAAACTATAGCAAAACAGGTACGGGCGTGAGCACTACTAACAAGCCCAGCCAGTCCAGGAGGGCAGATATGGGGTGGAGCAGAGGATGTGCATACAGCAGAGGTTGCTAAGAACTCCTTCTTTTTTTTCTTGTTTCTTTATTGGGTTTTGTTAATCACATCTGTGCTCTGCTCACTGGAGTCAGCAAGCGTGTGCCTGTCGCACAGGTGACAACTGCTTATTGGCACTGGTAATGCAAGAAGAGAGCAGGACAATGATGAGGTGCATACATAAATGAGGCGACTGGCAGCAACATCTCCTGTGGGAATGCTCATGTCACGCTCAGTGGGTAGGAAAACCTGGGAAGAAGAAGAAGATGTGTGCACATCATTAAAAYAAGATTAGGAACAGTAGAGTGAAAACGAACAGAGAAAACACATATCAAATATTAAACCAAAAGCCTAAAATTCACATTCCACAGAGTTTATTTTACATTTAAAATACAAAGGTCTTGACGTTATTTTGGGTGCRGGGAAAGTATGTGTTGCTTTGAAGATCAAATTTCTTTTACACAGACTTGTAAAGGTCAGTTTTGAGCAGGGACGCAGACAAAAGCCAATTGTAAACACAGTGTTTGCTCAGCGTGAGTGACTGTTGATATTTGTCTGAGAGAAAGGCAAGAAAAATAAGTTGGTGTTTCCCTCAAATGCCACGCGGCGTCTTCAACAGTTGAGGAACTGGTAACACCGAGCCCAACCAACCACGGTGAAAGAATAAACATTCTTACGCAAGCTGTGTAAATATGATAAAGTGCACGCACGGGTTTCACAACTGTGTCACCGAATCGAGGTGGAAATGGATGAATCTGTGAAACGCGGGTTTCACTCTGCTCTGCTCGGGCACACTGACTCATCTCTGCTCCTGATCGACCTGAAATCAACCCTCCCTTTCTTCTCTTGAACCTCAAACCAGTCCGACGGGCCTTCCTCTGAGGCTCCGGCTGCAGCACTGAATCATTAGGGTGCTGCTGGCTAAGAATTAAAATGAGAATGCAAGGTATCTGAGCCTAAGCCCCACCTCGTGTTCACCACGCCAGCAAATGGAATGACGACAATGCAACACTGAGAACATTCGTAACAAGCCATACTTGTGCAGTGACCAGAGTTGTAAAGTAACTAACTACAAACTGTTACTTAAGTAGAATTTTGGGGTATCTGTACTTTACTTGAGTGATTATTTTTCAGCCTACATTTTACTTCTACTTCTTACATTTTTACACAATTATCTGTACCTTCTACTCCTTACATTTTTAAAAGAGGCAAGAAGTAGAAGGTTGTTACTTTTTATTTATTTAGTTGTTATTTTTTTATTTTTGTTACTTTTATTAGTATTGTCAAGTTGTCATAACAAAGATATTTTAAACAATGTCAACTTTGCATCAAAAGTGTCATAATTTACAGAATGACACTTAATGACAAAAGTCGTAAACCTTCATGAGGACTCATTGGTGTACGTGACAGGTGTTATGTCATATTTATGACAGCATTATGAGAGTTTTATGCACACAACGTCAAATAAAGTGTTACCAAAGAATCTACTGCAAAGAGTCTGGAATGTACCTCTGAGGTTAGTATTAGTGTCAGGTGTGTACTGTGAGGTTAGTATTAGTGTCAGGTGTGTACCTCTGAGGTTAGTATTTGAGTCAGGTGTGTACCTCTGAAGTCAGAATTAGAGACAGGTATGTACCTCTGAGGTTATTAGAGTCAGGTGTGTACCTCTGAGGTTAGTATTAGTGTCAGGTGTGTACCTGTGAGGTTAGTATTAGAGTCAGGTGTGTACCTCTGAGGTTATTAGAGTCAGGTGTGTACCTCTGAGGTTAGTATTAGTGTCAGGT
>NW_013952436.1:414672-415845 GCF_001266775.1 Austrofundulus limnaeus | reverse complement strand
CACACACACACACACACACACACACACACACACACACACACACACACACACACACACACAGCTAGACTGGTGCATCCTAAATTTAACATGAATTAATTATTTTACTATGATATAGTCAGGAGGTCACCTCCTAATAAATGTTATTACAAAAAATCTAACTGCTCATTTTAAATCAATACTTTAACTTTTAATACTTATGTACAAAAATATCAGATACTTTGAGAATTTTACTCAAGTACTATTCTTAAAGAAGACTTTAACTTTTACCAAAGGAATTTTTTGGTAAGATCCTTGTACTTTTACTCAAGTATCACTTTGTGGTACTTTAWACAACACTGACGGTGACTGAAATGGGTGACTTGATTATTGGTCAAACTGAGGATCCACATTGTGTTTGAACTGATCAGGTTCAGGTTCTGTATCTTTGACATACGAAACATGACAAAGGGGGGATATCTGTAATGCTGTCTATGCGTGAGCCTAATCGTCGTCCARCACTCATATTGTGTTTGTTGRCATTCCTTAAATAGTTTCCACCAGGCTTGTGAAAACACAAGAGTTATGATAAGTGGTGACTCAAGGTTCACAGGTATGTGTGGAGCTTGTATGAGGGATATGATGATCCACGTAACCCTCTGTTCTGTACGCATCAGCCATAACACTCTGGCACACTGATAATTTAGGAGTCCACAGATGTTCAGCACCAAGATGTTGCCAAGAAATCCTGTTAGTTCTGATGTGGAGTCGCTGTGATTCAAGTTTATGTCAATGCACTTTGTGAAATAATCTAGTGGCTGTGAGATTTGGAAAAAAAAGGGGAGACAGGAAGAGCCAGTTTACTCATTTTATCAAACTGCTCCGAAACAAATGTTGGGCAGAAAACCCCAGAGATGAGACAATTCTATAWGGCAGATTGTGTCTAGTTTAGGTTGTAGGATGTATAGACACAAGTCAGGAGCTTATTGAAAAGAGACAAAGACTCATCAGAGCTGCATTCCTAGAGGAACTTTATGACTTGGCATCAAAATGAGAACCAACGTAATCTGGATGTCATTTCTGTTGAACTAATAAAATTGCATCCCTGATTAAAGGCATTACAGCAGTGGTTCCCAAACTTTTTATCTTCTGACCCACAGAATATCCATGGCAAAAACTTGTGACCCCAAATATTAC
>NW_013952436.1:409372-414582 GCF_001266775.1 Austrofundulus limnaeus | reverse complement strand
TATAAATACTTATTTTTTTACTTATTTTGTGGTTTTGTAATTATAGGGAAAATATTACATCAGCAATTATTTTATTACCCTTTAAATTGATTTCTGGAGATTATCCAAGGTGCTTCATGACCCATAATTGGGTCCCAAGCCCAACTTTGGGAACCAAAGAGGACTGCACACTGTACACCGTCCATCACGACAGAGTTTTAAGTCAGTTAGCTGAACCATCTTGAATTGGATTAAACAGTTGTAGGTGTWCAGCTTTGTGAAAATTTCATTAGGACCTGCCCACTGGTGCGTAAGATATTTTGAAAACAGACAAAAACACACACACATCCATTATTTTTATCYCCTTCTTCCTTTCAGGGTCACTGGAGCCCATATCCAGCAGTCACTGTRTGAGGGGCGAGAGGACACCCTGGACAGGTCACAAGTCCATCACAGGGACACGTAGAGACAAACCATTCCCTCTCTCACTCGCACCTAGGGACAATTTAAAATGAACAAATAGCCTAACAGTCGTGCTTTTGGTTTGTGGAAGGAAACTGGACTTCCAAGAGAAAACCCACACATGCACAGAAACAACACGCAAACTCTACCCAGAAAGGTCCCCAGCGGGGTTTTGATCCGGCAACCTTCTTGCTGAGAGGCAACAGCTCTACAAAGCAATCACATCAGTACCTGCTTTTCAAGGAAGCAAACGATTATAGAATTTTTATGTTTYTATAACACCAGACTGTGAGCTTTTGTCCTGCACCGGTTTTTGTTTTACACAGAAAGTTGCAAGTTTCACACAAACCCAAGASCCGGCTCAAAATATACACATTTAATGTCCCTCATTTATTTTTAGTTAACTAGTATTAAATGACTAGCCACTGTGAATAAATTGAAAAAAAGAAACTCTTCTATAAATACAGATTTTATGGCTGATCTCTTTTGAAAGATAACAGAAACAATAGTCACTTTACTAGGAATGAGGTGTGAAAGACTGAACTCTGAATGTCCTGATGCATCTCAGTAATCCAGGTAAAAAATCAAAAAGAAAAAAAATTGTRTAGGTCTTCTGGACGGGTTCTTCTCTAATGAAACGTTTCGTCTCTCCTYCAAGAGACTTCTTCAGTCTGAGAGTTTCAGGCAAAATTCAGGCTTTTAAGCACTGCTTCCATGTGACTGATACTCACATCACATGGCTATCGTTGACACCTAATTAACACCTATTGTTAACAGGGGGTGGAGTGATACTGGCAATAGCAGCACTGTAGGAGGGGGACAACTGAAAATGGAGGCCTCCACCTCTGTTTAATGATGGACGGTCTTTCTTCACAAAAATGGCTTCTTACTCCTCTCTCAAACCAACGTTCCTCTCTATCAAGAATGAGAACATCCTCATCTCTGAAAGAGTGACCGCTGGCCTGTAAATGAGTGAACACTGCAGAGTTCTGGCCATTAGATGTAGCTCGTCTGTGTTGGGACATTCTTTTGAACAGTGGTTGCTTTGTTACCCCGATGTATAACTGGTCGCAGTCCTCCTGGCACTTAACAGCATATACAACATTGCTCTGTTTGTGCCGGGGCACCGGATCTTTGGGGTGAACCAGCCTTTGCCGTAATGTGTTTTGGGGTTTGAAAGCCACTGGGACATCATGTTTAGAAAATAAACGTCTCAGTTTCTCCGAAACACCCGCAACATACGGAATAACCACTGGTTTGGGTCTGGGTTTGGGGTCTTCATTTTCACCTGAAGGTTGCATGGAATCCTGTCTGTGTTTCCTGTCTGTCTGCCTCCATGTGAGTATCAGTCACATGGAGGCWGGGCTTAAAAGCCTGAATTTTGCCTGAAACTCTCAGACTGAAGAAGTCTCTTGGAGGAGAGACGAAACGTTTCATTAGAGAAGAACCCGTCCAGAAGACCTATACAATTTTTTTCTTACTGAACTCTGAAGTTAAAAAAAATCCACTTAGGTCTATCTGATGTTTTTTTTTTGTTAAGTGAAGCATTCTYTAGATCGCTGGGACTTTTACAGCAGGGGGAAAAATGTATCAGCTCTTAGTTTGGCATATTTTCTTAACAAGAGTACAAAAACTATATTTTACACAACATTATTTAAATTTATATCCAACAGTTCCCAAAAATGCCTTGTTGTTTAGTCTAACTGACCATGGACTGTTATGAGAGTTCCTGCAGGGCCAATAAAAAGCTGAAGATGCTGGTCTTTTTGTACACAAAAGATATACAATGTAAGGAACAATCATTGAAAACTCTTTGGGGAGATGAATGTTTTATTAAACCGAATCGTCAATATATGGATTGTGCATTTGAGATWATACGGATCAGAGGATTACCAGGAAATCTAAGGGTGGAGTCGTCACATCTTGTAAGGTTCATTTTGTTTGTCGTTGCAACATCACATATTTTCAAAATGAACTGCATCAATCAAATCACGACGTATTTCAACGGTACCATGTGGTGTGAAGTGAATTTCTGTAGAAAACAGCTAATAGCTCACTAAGGGATTATTGATCACAGAGCATCAGCCTAGAATCACAAACAAGGAAATAACCTCATTACTGCCGAGAAGAAACATCAATGTCTGCATTTGTGAACAGGAAATGTTTTAGAACAAATATGAAACAAACCAAGTTTTAAAATGTGAGCAAAAATCTGCYTTTGTAATATGTAGTCAGTCCTGTGAGGACTCCTTATAATTTTCTGATCATTTTGGAGCTGATGTTTGAGAACAAGACCTGATGGATTTACTAAAGAAATCTAAAGAGTGATCCTCGGAGGACCTTTATTTATTTATGCTTTATTAAAAAGGGAAGGCAACACTAAATGTAAAAAAAAAAWTTAAACATCTCAGATTATTATCACATTTATTTGGCTAGAGAGAAACTGATCAATAGTAAAAGAACTGCATTTATATGATGCCTTTAGTTGACCAATCAAAAAAACATCTGGTTTTGGCTTTTACTGTCCTATTTTCAACAACAGAGTGTATTTTCTCTGTTACACACACACACACACACACAGACACACAGACACACAGACACACACACACACACACACCAGAGGCTAAGTGGTTTTCAGTGCCTCACTGGACTGGGAAAGTTAAACCTTCAGCTCTTCCTCCCGAGCTGAGTGAGAATAAATGAGGCATTTTGACCTCTCAGCACACGTTCAGCACAGAAATTAAAGCAAAACTGAACTCAATGTGAGGTCAWACAATATCATAAATGGTGTCTTTACTGTTCAAAAAAAAAAAGTGATGTGATGCAAAACAAGAATCACTTGCTGCCATCTGCTGGTGGAAAAAGAGTGAGAAGGCACAAAGAGAAGTACGGTGAATTGTCCTTTCAGTGCAAAGATGTGGTTTTCTGTAACAATGCCAATTTGTACCGTTAAGCACCGTGTCTGAGATGAGGGTAACTCTGCACCGTRCGAGCGATCCCCTCCTTCAGACTGACCACCGGTTTGTAGCCCATGTCGTTTTTGGCTCGTTCGCAGCTGTAGTAGTGATGGGTTCCAGCCAAAGCCACCCTCATGGGCGTGAAGGTTGGTTTGAGCGACACCAGAGGGCTCAGGATCCAGGTGAGCAGCCAGAGGAGCAGGGCCAGGCTGTAGACGAGCCCGTACGGTACGTGGAAGCGTGGAGCAGCGTAACCCAGACCCACCAGCATCTCAGACATGAAGTCCCAGAAGCGGATCGGCTCGTCGTTGGTGATGTGATACGGCTGGGAGGGGAGGAGGAGGAACGTACAGGGTTAAAGAYCTCGCAAAACTGGAGAAACAACGTGGAAAATAAGCACTGATGCAAATGATTCTTCTGAACAGATGTGTCAAAAATGTCAAGGTCTTACTTTGCCACAGATGGGAGAGTCCGGTCTCAGGCACTCAGCAGCCAAGATGTGTCCATGAACAACATTTTCCACAAAGGTGAAATCTACTAAATTGGTCCCGTCTCTGGAGAAAACACACGAAACACTCAGAAAAAGAAAAGCACTTTTCATTACAGAGTTTTAAAACTATAACTTACACTGAGAAATGACCGAGTTGGAGCCGTTTTAGGTTAAATCTTGAAAATTAAGTTATGCACAATCCCATTAAACTGTTGGTGCTTGGAGWATGGGCTGGGGAGGACACTCAGCTACCAAACCACATTTTTCACTCAATATCTGCAAAACTGACTGATCAACCTTCAGTTGAGGAGACAGAACATGCGGATGGAGGTAAATAAGAAAAGCAGAGGGCTACTTTGATTGCCTTGTTTCCTTATGGGGTGGAAGAAAATATCAATACACTAAAATATTAGGATATTTCATTTCTTGACACTGTATTGATTTTCAAAAGCACCGTGTTGATTTTTAATTAAGGTTTAATGCAAGACGAAATGGGAAATGCAAATGCAGTTCTCACCGTTTCAGTGTTCTTCTGAACGAATAAAAATAAACTGAATTTAATCTGATTTTATGCAGCATGGTGTGTTCTATACACCGACTATATCATGTACCATAACAACAAATTCTTGCCAATATACAGCCCTATATCCTTATGGAGAATTGTTCTATACCCTTGATGCAATATTTTTATTATCTTTTATTCAACTTCCTTTAAAAGTAGACATATGCTTTTAGATCCTTCTTTTGTCACAATTAAATCATTCAGTTGGGGTCTACATAAAGTGGAACTACAATGCTTTGGTCTGAATTTCTTCTTATTTTAACTTTACCAGGCCCTCTTTTACGCCTTTGTTGAGGTTTCTTTCAAAGCAGCTCGTTTTGATGCTGTTCCTTTAAATCCAAACGAGGAGTTCCACCCCCCCCACTCCCCCCAGACTGGTTCATTCTAGTTTGATAGAGAGGGTTACAGTTATCTAGATGCATAAATTTAATTAATTAAAAAAGAAGACTTGTTCATCCAGCCTTACATGTTGGAGCMAGAGTCTGACTCAGAACCACAGGACACTGAAAAACGATTAAATTGTAGGTGGTGAGTCCAGACCATATTTGGAAGTTCCATCGCAAAGACTGATGTAATAATTCAGAAATGTCATAGAAAATCCTAAACAGAATATAAAGATATCTTTGCAGCACAGTGTGAGACAATGGGCCTCATTGCAAGAACCGTTCGTACGCATAGATTTGTTCTTAAGTTGTGCGWACGAGTGATTTAGGAGAATTTGTGGCATTCACCAATGTTTTCGTATTCTACGATTTTTTTC
>NW_013952436.1:407137-408533 GCF_001266775.1 Austrofundulus limnaeus | reverse complement strand
CCCTTTGTACGAACAAAAGTAAGAGAAATTTAGGATAAGAATACGAACATGTTCTTGCATGAGGCCCAATGAGTGTACTCCTAAAGACTCCAAGTACACAACAAAATGCATTTAACAGCTGAAAAAGTGTATTTTGCATGTGTCCTGTTAAACATTTGTAGCATTTTGTTTGTTTAAACCCACACTTCAGTGATGTAAAACAGGCTGCYAAATGTTGACAACCCTTCCTAATGCATCTCACAGCACGTGTGTTAAATCCACTGACTGTCCCTTTAATATACGCTGATTAAAATGGAATCGAAGCATGAAGACCATTTAGYCAAATAAAGATTCATTTTCAAGTGATTTCGGTGTTTGTTTAGACACACCAACGCTTTGAAAAGTAGTCCTTTACTGACCCAATGATGAACTTCATCTTCCCCCTGCGAGCGGCATCCACCATRATGGGAACCAGCTGTGGATCCCGAGGACCAAAGATGCCATGAGGTCGAATGGCGACTGTGAGGAAACCTTTCTGCTTGTCACACGCCTCCAGGACCAACTAAAACACAAAATTCAGAAGGTTTAGAAGAGTGAGGTGCTGTTAACCGTTTGTTCTCTACAATCTGAGTCTAGGACATATGATGGACATCCTGATCTTACCAAAATAGCTGCATAAATGAGACTTGCAAACTCTGGAAACTACACTAGCTTTTCAAAATGAAGAGGCACCGGAAACTCTCACCTTCTCCTGTTTGATTTTGGTCTGTGTGTAGTAGTCGATGGGCTTCTTGGCGTACGGCAGATCCTCTCTTCCATTTTTAATGTCCGTCCCTTCAAACACCACGCTGGCACTGCTCGTCAAGACCAGTTTCTGGCAACACCAAACGTTTAAGACACTTTAAAAACTCCTCACTCTGCAAGGAATACTTAAGGGAAATAAAATAGTTCCACACATTACCTGTACTCCAGCCTGGATGCAGGCCTCGATGACCGTCTTTGTGCCCTGAATGTTGACCCTCTCAAACAGAGCACGATCGTCGCTCCCTGGGGCTGGAGAGGCGCAGTGGAAAACCAGAGATACGTCCTTCAGAGCCGACAGCAGAGCCTGCAGGAAACAGAACAGATACCTCACAGCCTCCGACATTTACATTATTATCATTACTTCTTTATCGCCTATCTTATACGTTATAAAAAAACATGAAACTTTGCGCTAAAGCTGACGTTATATTGCCTTATATGTATTAGCTCAGCGCTAAACTGAGGTCCTCCATCCATATTTTCAGTTGCAGGCTGAGTCATTTTTATGTTCYCCTCTCTGTCATGTGGATGGAGGACCACAGTGAAGAGAGGACAATGTGTAGCACCGAGCTAATACATATATATATGGTGATAGCATCGGGGCTAATACTAAAGC
>NW_013952436.1:405830-406940 GCF_001266775.1 Austrofundulus limnaeus | reverse complement strand
GTCGGTGCAAGCGCAAAGGCTAACAGGCTAAGCTGAGGTTCTTCTTCCATGAAACAGCTCTGTTGTCCTCCATCCATATTTTCAGTTGCAGGCTGAGTCATTTTTATGTTCTCCTCTCTGTCAACGCTCTCTGGTTTCATTTAAGAGTCGATCATCAGATATTGTCCAAGATTAACCTTCAGGGTGGATATAGCTCGCTAGCAGCCTTGCACCGAGGACCTATCCACGTCATCATTTACCCAGAATGCTTTGCGTGTAAATAAAATGGCCCCGTTCGTGTAATATATTTTTAAACTTTTAGTTTAAAAATTATAAAAACTAAACAGCCTACAGTATTTTTACAGACTTTGTTTTACAATTAAAATATAGGTTTATCAAATAAAGTCTAATGTTACAACTAATCGGGGATCCCTTTAAGATCGAATTAAGGAGGCAAACATCCAAATGAGACTTTTTAAGTAGGGTTATCATCAGCAGATTCTGTCGTGACTGAATTGTGCAAYGCTGCTCTGAGCGTTCGCTTGTTTTTSGCTCCTGTTTCGTTATTTCTACCAATCTCAACAAACCATGCTGACGTYRGGTATTTAATCTTTCATTTCTGTCAACGCATTTTAAAGAGCCACTTTATTGGAAACAGGATCAAATTCAATCACTCAAGTTTTCTCTGTGACCCCTTGAACACGTAAGCTTATGTAAAAAAAACGCTAATTTTTCTGCCTTTATCCCAAATTTGCTGATAATCTGAAACATTGAAGTATGTTTTTTTTTCCGCTAGCCATTGTCTTCATCACTTGACAAATTTTGCACACTGTCATTGGTTGAGGGGATTAGTTTACAAAACAGATGTCCACATGTTTTTTTTAAAGTGTGTTTTACCCCCCTGTGAAAAGATAACTCCGCCCCAAGGCGAAATTTGAAAAATGCATCAAAGTGGGTGGGGGAGGGGGGTTAGAGAGCGGAAGTGTGGCCAGGAAAAGAGAACGTGACAGCTAGCATTAGCATAATTGATGCTACATGGAAAGTGACCACAGTATCGCTGATAGTTACATCTCTGAACGTCTGAGGTGGAGGATTTTCACCCCACACCAGCCTCGGACAGAGGAGGAGGAG
>NW_013952436.1:398551-404345 GCF_001266775.1 Austrofundulus limnaeus | reverse complement strand
TAATTGTAGTGTTATTTAGTAGAGTTTTTTTTTTTATTTCTTTTTGAATTTACGGTCAGATTTGATAATGGTGTGAGATAAGAAAGTGTATCCACATCCCTATATTAAAGTCATCTGCCCTAAATTTCAAATGTTTGTGCAGCACTGGCTTTAAAGCAAAGTGTTTGTATGTGCAAACACCAGGGCAATAAACCATGAAACGATCGTCTCTGTCGTGGATTAGGAGTTGGACAGAAACAGAGACAGAAACAGAAGGGGTCTCACCTGCTGGTCGCAGAGGTCTCCCTGGTGGAAGGTGACGCCTGGCAGCTCGTAGCTCTGCCGGATGTCGAACACGGACACGGAATAACCTCGGTCCTGCAGCYTCTCCACCAGGTGTCTGCCCAGGAAACCCGAGCCTCCGATGACTGCACACCGTTTACTGCTCTGTGAGGTAAACAGAGAGCAGCAAAGAAACTAATGAAGCAACACTGAAGAGTTCAAAACACACCGACGACATCAGGCTGTGGCTCACCGGCCGAAGACGTGTAGCCATAACAGATGAAAACTGACCCCACAGGTAGAAAAAGCAAAACTTGTAACAGTATTTATAAAAAATAATAAGCTGCGTCTGCCTAACTCAAAGACACCAATGTCGCGGTTCTAATTTAGGTAGAAACAGAAGTGATACTATATTCTCGTCTCGTTTACGCTAGTTTAAAACTTAGCTAACTGGACAGCGAACAAATAAGCTGTTAAAATCGGCTGAGAGTTCTTACCTGTGATTCGTCGAGACGTAGCCAATGACAAAGGGGACGTTTGTGAATAGCCAATCGTGTTTAATATACGTCAAAAAACACCATTGCTTTAGACCAATCAGAAATCGGAGTCATGTTTAGCCCGCCCTCTGGATCAAAGACCACATGTGTTGATTTATCTGGGTTCATGCATTTTTATGGACTTTTTTAAAAATTATTTATTATTATTATTTAATCTAATAAAGCGCAGTGCTGTGCAAATTTTTTTAAACCGTCCCTGAATCAACTAGACTTTCTCAGTCTTTTAAAGTGGTCTTGATCAACAGTTTTCTATGTTATCTGAATGTGTTTTGAAGTTTGTTTGGATTTTTTTTATTGCATTTAAGCCGTTTTGAAAATTATTTTCAGATTGAACTGTAGTATCTTACCATGACAGCATATTGTGCATTTGTCTGAAAATCACGTCTTCAAAATTAAAAATAAAAAAATAAAAGCACCACACAAAAAAATTATAATACTTAATGATTTGATAAAAGACTGGTATGGAAGCCCATTTCCGCCACCCTGATAAAAAAATAAATAAAACTTGTATCTCATAATTATGACTTAGCTATCTCATTRTTAWGCCATAATTATGAGATACTATCTCATAATTATGAGATAGCTAAGTCATAATTATGAGATACAAGTTTTATTTTTTTATCAGGGTGGCGGAAATGGGCTTCCACAGAACTTGAGAGATGTATTGTTCTCCACCAGAATGATTTATAGATCAGTCGTATAACAAACAAGCAACTACAAAACAGTCTCCTGAAAATCATCAAGTGCCAGAGAGGAAATTTTAAAAAAAAACTGAAATAGCCAAGGSCATAACAATTTCCATAACAGTAAATAACTTTAACAAATTCCAAAGAACTAATAGAAAATCTGGCTATCACACATAATCTGGATGTATTTTTTACAATGAACGCTAGGGGGTGTATTGAGTCATTGTTGTAGTTATAACAGGCTGATGGATTTATTGTGTTGTAATAACATAATAAAATAATAAATACAACACAGAAGTCTGCGTTGAGTCTGTTATTGCCAGACTGACTCCATATATTTTATTGTTTAAATCATATTTTTAATACTCTACGAACCACGTGATTTTCAGCACCAAATGAGATTTATATCCGATGGGTGCGTTTGTTTTTCTCCTCTGCTCGTGCCTGTCTGCAGTCTACCGAGTCTTCACCGTGGCAACGACGTCGACAAACACCACCGCTCGCTTTTCGTTGGTTCCGCGGGTAGTTAAATCAAACACCCCGCTTCGGTGACGGCCGCTAGTGTGAATGTTGTTAGCTAGAACCCATATATTTATCCTACTTTATTATCTAGTATTTGTCAGATATATGAGGTTTTTTTTTTTTAAATCCCCGGCCGGTATTTCGTGAATGGTTAATTCCACCGACTGAGCTCCTTCGTACATGATAGAGAGGCGAAAACAGGCGTTTCTTCTCGTCAAAAATACACAGAAGCCAAATGGTGAGTGATAACAGATGTCCGTATGAGTGTGTTTGTGTTGACACATCCGTGCCTCCACCTGTGTGTGTGTGTGTGTCCTACCACCAAGGCAACCAGTGCCAAGAGGCCATCTCTGCAGGGTCCGGTGCCCCCTCCCCGGAAGAAGACAGCCCCCAAGCCGGAGTTGACAGAGGAGCAGAAGCAGGAGATCAGAGAGGCCTTCGAGCTCTTCGACACTGATGGGTCTGGATACATCGACGTGAAGGAGCTGAAGGTGGGACAAGCTGCGAGCTGATCTTTGAACGGGTTTGCAGCCTGATGTGTCCATGTTTGTGTTTCTGAGTCAGGTGGCAATGAGAGCTCTGGGCTTTGAACCAAAGAAAGAGGAGATCAAGAAGATGATYGCAGAGGTGGATAAGGAAAGCACAGGAAAAATCTCCTTCAGTGACTTCCTGTCAGTCATGACACAGAAAATGGTACACAACACCATATACAGGTTATACTACAATTACATTTAATGTGGATGCAGAAGTACAGCCTAGTTTTTTTAAACTTCCATTGCTCCATCTGTATTTAAGCAGGAATCCAGTTTGTAACAAAACAATTCTCTCTTCTATATTTATTAAATTCAGGCGGAGAAGGATTCCAAAGAGGAGATCATGAAGGCTTTCAGGCTGTTTGACGAYGACGAGACGGGCAAGATCTCCTTCAAGAACCTGAAGCGAGTGGCCAAAGAGCTGGGAGAGAACCTGACAGACGAGGAGCTGCAGGTACTGAGCAACAAAAACAGCATCCRGAAGGAGTGCTTATCGCTTATTTGTCATGCCACAGTTTCAGTCYAAGATCACCACATGTTGAGACAGTTATAGCCACGAAGATAACATTTTGCRTTGTGAGATACATTTTACATTTTAGCTCATTTTTTTGTAAAAAGGACTGCATTATAATCATTTTTGTTTTGGMTAATTTTGCTTAGTTGTGGAGGCTGTTTTGATTTGGATTGACTCCAAAAAATTAATCAGATATAGCTGCACATCTGTTAATCATATTCTGAAGGTTTTGTTTAAATCTGCCTGGTGGTTCATTAGATATTTTGCTAACAGACAGACTGGGTTGAAACCAGAAGTTAAGGCTGAACTTTTTTAAGCAAAGATCTCATGCAATGGATAGCACTTGGAGTATATGTTGTAAGTCACTCTCAGCTACAGCCACAATCAATTTTAACTCTTTGTTTATAAAACCCACTAAATTATAGCTATTTCTGTGCTTTCGAATGTTAGTTGGATTTGGCAGCCATCTTGAATTGGATTAATTTCAAACATTAATCAGTTATAGTCGTGCATCCAGTGATTATTTCCTGAAAGTTTTATTAAGATCTGTTTAGTGGTTCATGAGAAATTTTTCTAACAGATAAAGTTGACTCCAAATAGTTAATGGCCAAATTTTAAACAAAAGTCTTTCACAGTTGGTTGGCCCTCAAATTATGTGTTGAAGATCATGCTCAGGTACTACCATGGCAACTTTTAGATCCATACTGTACAATTAATTGAGTTATGGTCACTTCTGTGTGTTTTTTTTTAGATTTAGATGGCTGTGGCAGCCATTTTGAATCGGGTTGACTTCAAAAGTTAATCAGTTGTAGATGTATTTTCACTTATTACTTTCTGAAAGTTTCATTTAAATCTGCCCAATGCRTCACAAGATATTTTGATAACAGACTCACACACACACACGGTCAAAAACAACACTGTACACATTTATTTTCTCCCGGATGTCTTTCACGCTAGCTTCGTTTTCTTGCCGCTGTCTTCCTCCCGTCTTCTTACAAGCGCACGTTTGTGCAGGAGATGATCGACGAAGCCGACCGGGACGGAGACGGAGAAGTGAACGAGCAGGAGTTCCTGCGGATCATGAAGAAAACCTGCCTGTACTGACGCACCAGTGTGACGTCAGGGGCGGCGATGCGAAGTCGATCTGACCAGATTGAAATAGTGTTTATATGTAACGCAGTGTGTTTGGAAAACTCTTACAGCTATGTTGTGCCATTCACTTTACCTGAAACCAGTCAGACTTAGTCAGCCATCGCAGGCAAGCTAAGTTGACATTAATGAAAATGTAGTTTATTTATTGCTTAAATACTCAAAGTAGCTGCAGGAGAAGCAGCGACCAACACGATACATTCCAAGGCTTTATTTGATGGCAGAACTTGTGCGTTATGTTCAACCAATCTGCAGATAATTTATGCTAGGTGTTGTGTTTTGACTCAGTTTTAAGAAATTTGTAAGGATTATTGTCAGACGAGCAGGAAGTGCTCCTTTCTGACCTGTGCCTCCTAATGATGAGACCGTCACGTTTAAAGAAATGACTCGACAAACCTCACAGACCTGCAAACCCTCCACCTTTAAGCTATGAATGTTGCTGGATTTATCCATGAAGTATTTATCCTTCTGTTGTGCACATTTCCTGTTTTGTATATTGTGAACTGATGAGTAATTATACACCGTACAGAGTAATTAAATATAATGAAGCAGTTTATCTCGCCTGTCGTTTTTCACTTTTATGTGCAGCTTTTGTTAGCAGTGTTTGAGCAGCATGACTCAATTTTTTTTAACACAAATCATCATACATTATTGACTTTATTCCACTGTTGTGATTGAAATTATCACATATTGCAATGGCAGCTTTTTCCTCATTTGTGCCCCCCAATAACTCTTGACAGCCTAATCATTTCACCTCATCTGTTGTGAGACAGGGCCAACAGCAGATGTTTTATTATCAGGACTGGTTATTTAAACACGTCAGGAACAGTATTTATCCGTCCGTGCAAAATCATAATCTATTTGCAAAATATTTACCTGATTAGAGGTTCGGTGAGGGAGGAAACGCCATTTTTACCAGCAACGTTACTGTTTAAGATACTGAAAAGAAAGCTAAAAGTTACATTTTATACCACAGACCATGAGTAAAAACAATGAGGACGTTTTAAAATTAAAAGATCAAAAAGTGTGTAAGAGGATTTTCTCCCCCATACTACTAATTAGTCCTACAAAACTCCTGGTTTACAAGAACAAAATGTTAAAAAGTATGTTATAAATCTAAAACATCCTTTCATTATCTTGACTTGCTTCCTTCCTTTCAGGGTCACTGGTCCCCATATCCAGCAGTTCCCTGTCCAGGGGTGGGAGACACACTGGACAGGTCACAAGTCCATCACAGGGACAATAGAGGCGTTCACTGTCTCACTCACACCTAGGGACAATTCAGAGTTACCATTTAAAACCTAACAGTCATGTTTTTGTACAGTGGGAGAAAACCCATGCATGCATGGAGAGAACAGGCAAACTCTACCCAGAAAGGTCCTCGGCCCAGGATTTGATCTGCAACATTCTGGCTGAAAGGAAACAGCCCCACAAACTGAGCCACCCTATCTAAAACACGTGTAAGCAAAATTCGGGTCGAGGGCCAAAAGCGGCCCCTGGACCAACTTCATCTGGCCCTTGTCCTAAAATAAACAAAAAACATTTAGAAATAAATTAATTAAAATAAGTACT
>NW_013952436.1:393578-396905 GCF_001266775.1 Austrofundulus limnaeus | reverse complement strand
TTAGTTTACACGTCCGTAATGCACACCCACCTTCAGAGTCAAGAACCAATCAAATTTAGTGAAGACAAGCGACCTGAGAGCACGATTCGCAACGCTGCGATCGCTATCGCGTCCCGTGTGTCGGGGTTTCACCCTGGCTGCGATGACAGCCGTTAATCGCTGTAGTTTGTCGCTGCCCATGTGTCGAGCCCTTTAATCTTTAATTTAAAAGATGCTAAATAACAATCTAAGCCTTTACTTAAAGAATGCTAAAGAACAATCTAAATCTAAGTCTTTATTAAAAAATGCTAAAGAACAATCTAAATCAAAGTCTTTAAACCAATCAGTTCCAGCTTACGTGTTTTGGCACTGGGTGCACTGGTACTGGTATTTGTACTTGATGTCGTAACTGTGGCAGCGGGTCACCACGGGCAGCTCGGGATGCACMAACGTGGCTTTGCGAGCGTGCAGCTTCCAAAAGTTCCCATGCCCGTCCCGCACGCCGTTTATCAGCCACGTTGCGGCGTGACACATCTCGTGGATCAGCGTGTCCCTGAGACGATCTGGGGACGAAGGGAAACACGAGGTCAATCCCGTGTCGTCATTCTGAAACAATTACTACAAACTTGTCTTTTTTTTTTAATAAGCGTTACCTGCGGAGTCGCAGACTTTCACTGACAGCTCGATGCGGGCGTACCGCTTTCCTCCACCCYTCTCCTGCCCCGTAATGCAGTAGCCTGCAGTTTTACGCATCTTCTTATTCCAAGCCACGGACATATCAGTTGGCAGCTAAAATAGTAATAAATTAATAATAAGAAGAAAAATAATGAGACATACTGTAGTTGTATCATTTTGGCACAAATGATGGATTCTTTGAAAAAAAAAAGACTCTAAACACCCAATACTGAAATCACCTAATAATAATAATAATAACATTGTGATTTTCAGCATTTTTCACCATGCAGTCAACAGGGAAAAAAAACTTGTATAAAATGTAACGAAACAAACAAACTTAGCACAAAAACTAAGGGAATRTGTGTTGGTAGATTTCTTTGTTGCAACAATGCTTCTTGGCTAGGGTTGCACAAATATAAAAATTTCATCCAATRTCRATATTTATATTGCTGTTATGGCCAATWACCRACATTTACCGCTATTACAAAAACACAAATTATTCCTGGCTGAGCAGCATCACTATCATGATCAAACAGATACTGCTTGACCAACCATTTCTCCTCCCRAAACAAGAACAGCAACACGCAGGAAATATACTGTATATCGGATGTTAATATCGGCCCAGTTTTAATTATTTGACYGATACCAATMTGCTAAAAAATGACCAACATCAGCCGATCTATCGTGTATTAATTGTCTTGGCAATAAATCTAATACTGTTGGATTTCCCTTTTTAAATGGTGCCACATTTGTAAGGAACATGTGTGGGATGAGCAGTAGAGCTGAGTGTGTGGGCTGCACACTTTAAAATTTACCAAATCTTCTCTGCCAAACAGATAATTTTGCTGTTGCTACTGACACTTGTTTTGAGCTTCTGGTACCCCCAGGTACTGCCAATCAGGTGCCCAGTGTTAGAATGTTGCATTGTTACAACAAATCTACCAAACACAAATTTCATTACTTTTGGTGCTAAATACAGAAAGAACGGACATTTGACACCTTGTTGTCAAATACGCTGGTGTTGTACATCTGGTAGAGCTTGCTTGTGAGTTCTTCCTTGTTCGTCTTGAAACTGGCCCCGTAGGTGGACCTGGTGTCTGTGAGCGACTCCAGGAAGCAGCCGGGAGTCTTGCACGTCACTATCCTAAAAGGCGAATTAATCAAGATGTACGTCAGTGTGTGTGGGAAAAAAAGCAAACACTTGGCAGAAAGTCGTGCAGAGAAAATGAAAGAAAACCTGCAACATTTCAGGCGTGTCTGCAGCTCACCTGCTCATGGCAGCATGTCTGGGCTCCGTCTGACAGACTTTAGGCTTCATGATGGACGAGCTTCCTTTAGTCCTCACGCGTTGAGGCGTTTCTTTAATGGGCTCGGAGTTCGATGGCGTAAGTGACTTCACGGCAGGAGCTGAAACAAGGTCCTGGTCCGATTCTACATATGTATAAAAAGGACAAGACATCAAGCTCGTGATTAAGAAAGACTTTCGTCAAAAAAAATCACTGCCTTCACCTTTTGTGGTTTTGGGTAAGAACGAAGTGCCCTTGGGGTTTTTCTTTTTGAGCCTTTCCAGCAAAGACACAAACTCCTCCTCAGAGCTGCCCGACTCATCCATTGCGGCCGGGGCTGAAAATGTGCGCTTGGGCGACGCCGCAGGTTTGCTGGGAGGAACACGGAAGACAAAAGGACTTGGAGGCAGCGGTGGTGACGGTGTACGGTTCTCCTCGTCTTTCTTGTCATCTTTAGCCTTGTTGGGCTTTGAGTGATGCGTCTTCCGGGAACTCCTAATGACAACATTGTCATCATCATCATCATCATCCTCACTGTCGCTGACAAAAACAGGAGAGTTCAGCTGAGACAGCGGTCTCCTGAACACATGATGGGCCGCGGGAGTATTGGTCTTTTGTGGAACTGGGAAACAAAAAACACTAATTGTAACAGACAGTAAATTATTTAAAAGGCAATTTGCATCGTGTGGATTGTTTATAGATGTTTGTCTGTTTTGATGTATATTGTGTTGGTTGTTCATAATTTTGATTTAAAAATATTTGTATTTTCAATGACTTTATTTTTTTATTTGGACCTCATAGGATGCCATAGAAAAGATGGGCTGGTTTTATAAAAGCTGGCAGTAATTAGTTCTAATAATGAATGGCTGGAAAGCAACTGACAGCAGGACTTGAAATGTTTGCCGTTAAAGAAACAAAGATCTTATGCTTTGCATTCCCCTGGTGAACGCAGTGAGGTACGTTTTGTTTATTTCACTTGTTTATGAGCCCATGTCCTTATTTTTAATGTTTGTGTACAGGTTTGTTTTCATTTTCACAGTGATCATGACGGTGATTGTGATGATCCTGGTGATTTGGTGATCATGGAGCACCAGAAGAAAATTAAAAAAGGCTTAAAATCAGCCGTAGAGGCTGCGCTGAACTTAGTCGAGTACTGGGAGGGCTGCTACACTAATTATTTTGAATGCATGCACAACTCCAGGGTGTATAGGTTTAGCAGGGTGCTGTGTTCAGAAGATTAATTAGTTAAAGTGATCCCCGATTAGTTGTAACATTAGACTTTATTTGATAAACATTTATTTTAACTGTAAAATAAAGACTGTAAAAATACTGTAGGCTGTTTAGTTTTGTAAATTTTTAAAATTTTAACATGGACGTAGCCATTTTA
>NW_013952436.1:390768-392119 GCF_001266775.1 Austrofundulus limnaeus | reverse complement strand
TAAAATGGCTACGTCCATGTTAAAATTTTAAAAATTTACAAAACTAAACAGCCTACAGTATTTTTACAGTCTTTATTTTACAGTTAAAATAAATGTTTATCAAATAAAATCTAATGTTACAACTAATCGTGGATCCCTTTAACATTTGAGCACCAATTGGATGAAATAATCTTCTAATCTAATATGAACCCAAATTAGGACACATTTTGGTGCAAAGCTGTGTCCAAATTCAGGGGCTKCGTCCTTCGAAGGCCGAAWTTTTWAAAAATAAATCTGAGGSCAAAWKTTGAATTGAAACTTTAAATTCAAGCTGGTTTTTGAAAATCATACTCAAAAATTTCAAGATGTCTTGTCTTGGATTTCTTTATAAAACACCATTAAGCTCATTTACAAACATAGATAAGCAATAAAAATTACCCCTAAAAGAAGGTTTTGTCTTAAAGTCTTCATCAGATGAGCAGTCGTTCACTATGAAGTTTTTGAGGCTGTCAAGGAAAGATGAGGAGAATAACTTTTCAGTAAAACAGTTGTGACTCATGGTGACGATGCTTCAAACAAATAAAATAAAACAAAGRCTCACCTATCTTCACTGCCGCTGTCAGATTTTCTTCGGGGTTTCGTGACAGGGGTTTTCACTCGTTCCAAAACTATATTTCACAAACAGAAGCAAAAGATATACAGCGTCACAACGAAATATTACATTTTAGAATAAAAAGAGTCTCGACACTTACACGTCTCAAAGGCGACTTCATCATCGGAGCTCAGCACAAGGACATCTGAGCTGAAAATAAATAAAAATGTTCACATTAACCACACTGCCWATTATTATTTAAAATAACTCCAGAAAATTCCATCCGCTTCATAAAACAYCCTGGTTTTGTTTGCCATACCTGGGCATCTTAGCAGCACTGCAAGGCTTCTGTGATTTTATTTTTGGAGTCAAGTTTTCCACAAGAACTATAAAAAAAGCAATAACAAAATATGAAAACCCCATCATCAGGAGTCTCATCCTAAACAGGCGACGAGGACGGAGATGATTAGGAATGAGATCATCAGAGGGGCAGCACAGTTAATCAACTGGAAGAGAGGTCAGACTAAGATGGTTTGGACATGTCCAGAGGAGAGACAATGGGCCTCATGCAAGAACATGTTCGTATTTTTATCCTAAATTTCTCTTACTTTTGTTCGTACAAAGGGTTCGTACGAACATGTCACATCAAATTCAACAAACACTTCTATCTTCAGGAAACGTGCGTAAATGAGTTGCGTAATTTACGAGGTACACTTCGCTGCAGCATGCAGAACGGGGCGGTGACAGACCTTTCCGTCAGTCCCATACCTTATATGGAAA
>NW_013952436.1:375776-388472 GCF_001266775.1 Austrofundulus limnaeus | reverse complement strand
GCCATACATCTACAGACTGAGTGACTGAGCATGCATTACCCAAGCGGAAGAAAAAGTAGTTCCCTCCAATCACATTTGATTTAGACAAGATTTGAATAATTTAGTTATTTTCCACTATTTCCCTGTTAATGTGAAAACATTATGTGAAATAACTGAAGTATCAAAGTATCGATATTTTGATTTAGTATCGATTTTAAAACAAAGTTTTGTTGGTATCTATARTATCGATATTTCAATATCGATCTGCATCTCACTGCTGGGTGTACAACCAACCTTGTTTTCTGTCGCCTCCAGTCCTCCATCATCCATCCAGCCTACCTTTTCAGCGACTCTTTCAAACAAACGGCGGATCTCATCGTTCATTTTCTCCTGTGTAAAATAGCATACGCATTGCACATTAAAAATAATTAGTAAATTGTTCTAATAAAAAGGTTTCTTTCAAACCAAAAGCTCGTACAGAAACTACGGGTAGCTAGTTAGCATTTCCGATAAAGTTTCGCTAAAACAAACGACCCTTAAGGCTAATATTTGCTTGCTCGTATTTTTTCAGAACAGATCGCACAAAACCTTAMAATAATATAGCGGGAAATGTCTGTCTAAACTACACTTCTATTGAGTTACGAGTACCAAAAGTGATTCTGTTTTTTTAAAAACCTGAAGGAAGCGGCTGAGGTGGAGAGAAAATCGYGAAGGTAAATTTAAACAGCAACAGCGGAAGTTGTTTTCATTTTTGACCAATCAGAGAAGAGCTGTGAAAACGTGTCAACTTGTCCACGCCCACCGACGTAGACGTGCATGGTTTTAGCCAGAGCCCTATAGAAAGATTTCTTTCTATAGGGCTCTGGTTTTAGCCAATGATACAACTATTGCTAATGTATATTTAATAATATAGCTAGAACGTATTATTACTTATATTTAACTTCATGATATATAGTATATACATACACATACATTTATATATTCACTTACACACAAGTCAACATTTAGTACCTAGGTGATCTCAGTACCATCTCATCTGAAAACACTGAGCAACAAGAAAGAAGCTACTTCACAGTAGTGTAACATTATGAAGCCTTTTAAAAAAGCTTTTAAGTGCCTTAACTTTTTTCTATTAGTAATTTCAGTTACATTTACCCTGGCTGGCCTCCATGGTAATCACAATCACCAAATTCATTAATATTCTTTGGCATAGAAATCAAAGGCATATTTTTGCATTAATAAGTTAAAGAATATAAACAGAGTCTTTAGATTTAGCATMATTTTACTGCTGACCAACAAGAGGAAAAACAATAGTATTTTCAATCTCCATTTATTATATGTAGACTCGCAGTATCACTGACAGCATACAGTTCAACAATACAAAACAAAAACCTCYTTAGAAAATAATTACCTATTCAGTTTCTTGGCTTGTGTTATAAAAACAAAATCAAATTTTAAACAGCTAATTTTAGAACTGAAATTTAAGGCTTTTCAGCATCATCAGTTGTGTTTCTTTGCCCAATAATTTTGTCAGTCTGACAAAAACATATTTCTCAATTGACAAAAGTAATAAAAGTTGGCATTTGGTGAGGGAAGAATTTGCACATTTACTCATTGCAGCTGTTTACCAGCTTCATGTAAAGAACTTGAGCAATTCAAGTTTCAAAACTGCTTGTTAAAGCTGACAAAACTTGTAATTTTAATGGCGCAACATAGTCTTTTTATTTTTTTAAATAAAACATTCTTGATTTTTCTAAACAGATCACCAAGTAATGACGGCTGGGTATTTTCTCCACAAGCTGCAATTAGTCCTACATACACATTGACAGGAGAAAAAACAAAAAAAGWTCCATAGTTCCAAGTGTGGAAGAGATGGCAGAGCATTCATAATCTTCTCATGCGCACAAAATACATATTAAGTGTTGCAGGACAAGAGTCTCAGATCAGGTGCCTGAATGTTTCAGGCTCAGTCTGGCTCAGCAGATGTAGATGTGTGACTTGCTGACATCTGTGACAGAAGTCTGAATGTGAACATGTGTAGGCTCCATGCAAGGAGGAGTCCCATTGAAAGCAAGTACGAGTTGATGAAGGACAGGGACCTCCAGTGAAACCAGATGATGGTTAAAAACTGGTGGGATTTCGTGGAGGAGAAGCGTGTTTTCAGTTCAGGCATTCTCGCTGGTTTCGACTGTTTGGAGTTTGACCATGTGTTCTGGCTTGTTGCCGYTGCTGTGATGCTCCCACATCTGCAGATAGAGCTTCTCCAGGTCCATTGTGTACTGCTTGGTGTTGAACAAGGGGCTGCAGATTCGCTGTTTCCATACACGTGCTCTGATCATCTTCAGGCTGCAAGAAAGACAGGCAATGTTACATGTTCATACATGAAGAGAAATAAATAAAAGTTTAAATATAAAAGCCGGTAAAGGTCTTCTTACTATTCCATGTCAGAGCCCAGTTTGACTGCTATGTCCTCGTAGTCCTGGCGACTTTGGGCTATCAGCTCAGGGCAGCCGAGACAGCTAAGTTGGGAGGCAGCCACGCGGGAGGCAAGGGTCTCACCTACAAAAGGGTCTTATTAAAAAAGAGACTCTGTATATAGATTTAAAAAACACAATTTTCAAAATTGTACTTATCCCACCCCTCGATACTTTGTTAGAATGATTCACGTAGTAAAGAAAGAAGTGTTTGTTTTCAACTTGCTCACCTGGCATAGTCACCATGGGAGTTCCAGCCCAGAGCACATCCATGCCTGTAGTGTGACCGTTGCACAGAGGGGTGTCGAGGCACACGTCAGCCAGCTGGCCTCGTCTCACGTGCTCCTCCTTGGGCGCCACAGGAGAGAAAATGATGCGCGAGGCGGGCAGACCCATGTTCTGAGCATACTGCTGGATGTTGGGCTCGCCAACAGCAGGGAAGCGAAGAAGCCACAGCACGCTGTTGGGCACTCGTTTCAGGATCTGCAGCAACAAGGGAAGTTTCAAACAGACTTAACACTAACTTTTAAATCTAGTTTTCTTTTCCCCCAAGGGAAGCCTTGAATAAAAACTGAAAGCTATCACTGGCATCGCATCAGTTTAACCTACGTTGGCCCACGTCTGGAGAGTAGGAGGGTCGATCTTGTAGAGCTGGTTGAAGTTGCAGTAGACGATGGAATCCTCTGGGAGACCGTACTGGGAGCGAGTTGTAACTACAATGGTGCGCAGCACCTCCTCCCCAGTTGCAGCTTTGTTATTGATCTAAAATAGGGAACAAAATAAACTTTTAAGTGTTCTGTTCCTAACAGTTAGAGCTGATGGGTAACCAAAGTAGAAAATCCAATAACCTCGTTTTTAGCTCACATATTATGGTTTTACATAAAGAAATCAAATGAAAATATATATTGATTCAAAAAGAAAGTTAAACTCTTTCTGTATCTGCACACATTGTTTCAAGATTTGTATTCATGATAGGTGTGTCCACACGAGTCCTACCTGTGTGGTGGCCAGGCCATTGCTGACAGTGAAGTTATTGATTGTGACTTGGATTTGACCTTGATTGATCATGTTGATGATCGCCTCAGCTGCTGTGTTCATGGGAATCACAGGCATGGACAGAGCTCCATTTGTGTCTCCAGCAGCTTCCTGGTTGTTGTCACACTTCATCTGAGCACAACATACAGTTTTTACTTTCAACATCTATTAGAGGGGTTCCAATGGCTGTTTACACCATAAACAGTGATGATTACTGGTAATTTTTTATTCATAGTCAATGTCATGATTGGTAATTATATGGCTACAGGTTCTCCATGTTTTCTCATAGTGCTTCACTGAGTATAGTTAGGTTTTGAAKACTAATGAATTATTTTTACTCACCTTTATCACTTTGACATCAGGCAGACTGTCCAAGAAGGCTTTCAGATCAATACCATTAAGAACTATGCGATTGTCAAAGATGTGTCCATTTGACTTGAAATCAATCACTGCCTTTTTCTGTGAGTCAAAGAAATAAAATGATACATTCCTTTTTTTTAAACAAGCAATTAAAAAAGGAGATTATGACCCTGAAGTATCATCAGTAATGGGAAGCTGAAMTAACCTTGAGGTGAGGGAACATGTTGGCATGATCGCCGATGAAGAACGTATTGGGCATGTAGGCGAGTTTCTCAGAGTACTGCTCAGCTACTTCCACAGGTGATGTTTCCTTGTCAGTGATTATGTAGTCCATGAAAGGTGCCCCACTGGTTCCAGGGTAACCGAGCCACATAGCCTGACAAATGTGYAGAAGTATGTTTTTGCCTTTTTTCTAAGTCAGTAGATCATAAAAGTCTCAATAATCAGGGCAATAGCATTGCCATTTTATCTCTAAAGGAAGCTCACCTGAACGGGGGCGGGACGAAGAGCGAACAGCTCATTTCGTGCCCCCTTGGTGTATCCGTTCATGTTGACAAGAATGTGGATTCCATCCTGGTGAATACGGTCAGCTGCTTTTCCATTGCAAGGAATCTAAAATCAGAAGATAAATGTTTGTGTTTTTGTTTTGTAATGTTGAATTTGTGCCATCACATTCTCCAATTAGGTCAAACTACTTCAAAAGACAACATAACTTTCCAATCTTTTAAAAAACATTTATTTAACACTACATGTTAAGAAAGCTTAACAGTTCGTTTAGTTAATTTATTCATATTCATTTAAAAATAAAACAAATACTGTACACAGCAAATAATACAAATCACAAGTAAATGAAAGGCAGCAGAAAGAAGAAAAAAMTCTTAATATCTGCCCACTTTTTTCCAAAAATAAAAAAATAAAAATTTAAATAATCTAATTAGTAAATATATGAAATGTAGAAGTTACCTGTGAGAGGTCTGTGAAATGATGAGCCTCTGCTACAACTTTCACACGGAAGTTAGTTCCATCATCAGGGCTCAGTGCGTAACAGAACACCTTCAGAAAAGATGTAAAACAAAACATTTTAGTAACAAGAGGTTGTAATGAGTGATAGATGAGTGCTCAGTTTATCATTTCTGGACTAGCAGATACAAATATTTACCTCAAATTTCTCTGGATTATGCATTCCAGGGATAGACTGCATCAGGTGGGAAGTCGGGTGGTTGCCGAAGTCAGAGCTGACGTAGCCGACGCGCAGGCGTCCACCACTGGCCTTCAGGTCCTTAGGATGCTCATAGGCAGGTTTGTGCAGGGCATTAATCTATGAAATAGACTAGAGTGTTAGACTGCAACCAAAGCAGGAGGCACGTTTCAACACCGAATCAAACTCACYCCTAAACATGTTCCATAGCTTCACCTAAAGTGTTCACCTTTTATACCACACCTTCACCCACTGCAAGCAACCCATGCACCACCAGCTGTTCTGACTCTTTCCTGCAAATATTTCWAGAATCGTGCTCATCCCTTACCTTCCCCAAATTCCCACAGCCAGGCTTTGCCATTACCAACCACCTCACACCCACCCAAAAAAGTAATTTAAAGGTTACTTGCTTTGATCATTGCGTGTACCTTGTCCAGGCAAAGGTTTCCGTGGCGCTCGGCGATGGCCTTGCGGAAGTTGTGAGACAGTGGATACAGCATGCTGTGGTGTGGGTGCACTGAGGGCAAGCGGTTCTTTTCCAGCTGGTCAGCCACTATGCTCACAAGCTTTTTCATTCGTTCGTCRTAGTCTGACCAGTCACACACGATCTGGAAGAGAGACATTTGAGAAAAAAGTCAGATTTACTCTAGAATCAAAGCATAAATAGCTGCTAAATAAAGAACGTGTATACAACCTGAAGACAATGGGCCAAGTTGCAGTAAGCATCAGGGAAGTCTGGCTTGAGTTTCAAAGCAGTGCGATAAGATGCAATGGCCTCTGGAATGTTTCCAGAATCCTAAAAAAAATGAACACAAATTAAAGTTACAATAACAATAATGGAATATACCYTGATAAAAATAGAAAAAGATTTGTCCTTACCTTATGGATGGAAGCCAGATTGCTGTGAGCATCAGCGAAGGCTGGGTTGATCTGGATGGCACGAGTGTAGCACTGCAGTGCCCCYTGTACGTCCTGCATCTCCTTCAGTGTGTTGCCCATGTTGGAGTAGGCATCAGCAAACGTGGGGCTGATTCTAAAATGAAAACGGGCAAGTGTTTAAACTCCAAGGTCAACTGATTAGTGTTTATTCAAACCAAAGAATACAATCCTGTGTAGTATTTGTCAAATTAAAAGGTAGGAGGTGGATAAGAGAAGAGAACCTCAGAGAAACTGTGACTGTAGCTTAAGATTACCAACCTGATCGCCTCCTTGTAGTGCATGAGGGCCTCCTGCAGTTTTCCTTGCTGCTGCAGAACACTGGCTAGGTTAGAGTGAGCTGCTGCAAACTCTGGGAACACCTAATGAAAACCATAATAAAAACAGTAATAAGTTCATGTGCTGAACCARTTCACAAGAAAACAAGAGCTGTTAACAGCATTGCTCAACTCACCTCTAGTGCTTTTCTGTAGAGCTGAACTGCCTCCTCTATGTTGCCCTGTTCACGTTTTATGTTGGCCAAGTTGTTGAGGGAGTCAGCGTGAGTTGGACACAAACGCAAAGCCGTGTTGTAGCACTCTTCTGCTTCAGACACCTGATAAAAAACCAACATCTGAAAACCAAAACTTACTTAGAAACCCAAAATTCTTTTATTTTGGAACAAGWAAATGCACATTACATTGCCTTTCTCCTTCAGGGCATTGGCTAAGTTGCAATAGGCRTCAGGAAAGTGAGGCTGCAGTTCAATAGCACGACGGTAGGTGTCGATGGCGAGGTCGATGAGGCTCTGCTCGTAGTAGACACAGGCCAGGTTTCCATGGACGACTGCATGGTTGGGGCTAAGGCTCAGAGCTCTCAGGTAAGCAGCCACAGCTCTGAAACAGTACAAGTAATGCTCGAGATTAGGCTTTCCAAAAAGCTTCTCACAAGCTGCTAACAAACATATCAGAGCTCCTTTTGAACTATTAACAGATTCAAATAAATATAGAGGAACAAGGCTACAAGTTTTGAGATTAAAAAGTACTCACACTGACATYTTTGATTGTACACAATGTTATAGGGTGTGTATTTCAAGACAAGAGCTTAAGCATGTTTTCAGAGAGTATCATAACGTCTGAGTATTTCTTTAGACTCACCTGTCAAAGATGCGGGCTTCTTTGAGAACGTTGCCTAAGTTGATGTACGCATCAAGAAAATTTGGGTCCAGAGTCACAGCCTAGAAAAAAAAAAAAGCTTAGAAACTAAAAAACACGTGAATATCACAAAATAGCAATCCCACTATAAAAATGATCGAACTTACCTTTTCAAAATGGTGTATGGCAAGCCATATTTCTCCTTGGGCATTAAACACACAACCCAAGTTGCTCCAGGCCACGGCAAAGTTTGGCTGGGTCTCAATGGCTTTCAGGTAACAAGCCTTCAGTGGGTTTACATTAAAACCACAGGAAAGGAGGACAAGAGGTAGAATGGGACAGGTATAGTATGCAGAGGGTGGAAGGGATTGTAAAATAAATAAATAAAATAATAGAGAAGATTGAGAATAAAAAGAAAAAAAAAGGGAGCAGAGAGAGCAAAATTAGTGTCCGTCCTCTATGAAGCCAAAAAGTGAGTCTACAGCATGGGCTCGCTGGCGCCAAAGTCTGCCGCGCAAAGCTGCATTGCTTTTTCCTACGCTGCGCGGATCCAACCAACACCCACACGTAGGCCCTCATCCTGAAGTTATGACCATGTTTTCAATAATTCAAATGGTTTTTCGACCATTATCTGCTGCTTTTTGGTAATACCATTATTCAGTTGTAACAAAGTAGTAAAATAAAATCATCAATGGTTGCTAAATCTTATTGGAAGGATCTATTCCCTCACAACCWTGGATGCTAGGCAGTTTGTGCAGGTGATGGTCCCTGTAATGCATGCGCAACAAACGCAAGCGCGCTGCGCGACTTAATTGCCACCCCCTCGCTGCACCATTTCGCGCCATTTGCACGACCTTGCTCATGGCAAAGGTACGACTTCGCTGCTGCGCTCGCTGTATGGCCAGGTGAAACAGCTGCAAACCAACAACCCCGGCAGAGAACCTGCAGGACCAGACTAGCACACGCTCGGCACCCATTTATCCTCCCATAATAAGGAGAAGGGTTAGTACATGAACCAGTCTTCAAAAACAAAGAGGAAAAACCTTGATGGTTTTTTTTTTAGTTTTTCGTTTCAAAGATTTGGGTGCACTTGGGTGCGAGGCTGGTTTTGAGCGGGGGGAGGTCCACAACCAACAGGCCAAAGGGAATGAGGGGTGTGGATTAGCACGCTTGCGCCTTTCCGCCACTTTGGTCGCTTGAAGGGTATCGCTGCGCAGCCCCTGCGCTACTGCAGACTCACGGCACACTATCTGCATCATCATCATCAGAACGCTGCAACTCCAAATAAAGAAGGGAAAAACAAAACAGGAAAAAAAATAATATGTAAGAGTTAGAGGGTTCTTACTTGTTTTTCATGATTATAGCTTCCAAATCCAAGTTTCTTTTTACTCATTATAAAACTAGGTAATTAGTATAGTATATTTTTTAAAGAAATGCTTACTGTGGATTGTAATGTTACTTTTATTTATTTATTTATTGCTTTTCAAAAGGAAGCCACAAGACAAAGGAGCTCAAGCATGAAGTGAGGTGGTTTTTTTTTCTTTTGCTGGCATTTACAAACCCGTTACCATATTTTTGGACTTTGTCAGAGTGGCGATCGCAGCTGGCTGGAAGAAGAGGAGAGGACTGAGGCTGCCCTAGAGTTCCTTTCCGCCAGGCACCTACGCAGGAATAGTGTCACCCACCTGAAACCTTCTAAATAACAGTATCAGTTGTGGAAAAACCAAAAGAGACAAAATCAGAAAACAAGATCGTTAGTATAAGTTGTCAAACAATACATACTTTTTTAATTATGGAAACAAAACACAAAAATCACAACAAACATTCAATCTTTATGACTATTCTTCACTTTGAGTCATGCAATGAATGTTTAATTTCAAAGAAAACAAAAAGCAATGCCTACAGGGTATCTGGGAGGGAAGAAAGGCTTTGTTGTGAACAGATAATCAGAGCCCTAATGTCAGACTTCCAGTTGTCCTTCAATTCAGATTTGAAATCAACTTACAGGAGGACAGTTACTGGCTTGATCTTGCCCAAATGAACTGATCCCATTTCTTTGGGAATAATAGTTACATATTTGAAGGAAAAAGGGAAGAAATATTAATCATTGCTTGTATTTTATTCATCTAGCATTTTCATGAAATGTTTTTTTAAGCTTTGTTTTCCTGGCCTGCTTTGTTGAATCCTGGCCAATGGGTAGAGAAAAGAAGTCTGTGGATTAATGACTTGTATCTAGAAGCCTCCACAGTTCTGAAATAAAGAGGTCATTGCTGTAGCTGCGCATGTTTCTGTCTTTCTAACCCAGCATCTGACGCAGGCGGTGGAGTACAGATAGTGAGCTGTCTGCTTGACACCAGTTCAGTCATTCAAAAGGTGCTGGAGAGCGGTTACTCTTCAACCCATGCAATCTGAGAACAGTGGTTATCAAGAAAATTAACCACCTTAGAGAATTATTTACCGGGAACAGAAAACTTATATGCTAAAAATAAACAAGTAGTGCAAACATGCAGGTCTAACAACAAATTAGGAGTATGCTGGAGCACGCATTGACTGAAGCGGTCAGGAAGACAGCTCTGAGCGTGCACATTCCACCAATCCTTAGCACGCGCGCGGGGGGCGGAGCGACAGAGCTGAGGAGCTTKTGACTCCCTGATGCTCCTCCCCACTCCGTTACCCCCCTCTAGCATGAAATAAGATGGCCTGTAACCAGCAGGATAACTCCATGCCTCCAGATCTGACCCCCACCAAGGTASCCCCCTGAAATAAACAATTTTTGAGACAAACTGAAGTGGGAATTCCTGAGGGGGGAAAAGCCACACTTGGAGCCTGACAGCAAACCAAGATGAAACAATTGTCTTTGGGTTCTTTTTACACTAACAGGAGTACAACAGTTAGGTTATAAACCATCTTATCTTTTGCACTTCAAAGATAAACTAACTTCTCATCAGTTCATGATTTCTCCCAAGACCGAGCCAGCATTTCCCCTTTAGGGTGAATATATAAAAATACAAGGCCAAAGTTGGATCTGTTGTGAGAATTAAAAAACTCCAGCCTTTCTTCCTGAAAGGGGAGGGGCTGACCTCCGATAAAAGGTCAGAGTATAAGACAGGACAGGGGGACTAAAACTGATATGTGGTATGAATGTGTATGCGGAAAACAAATAAGGATTTCTAAAAAGTAATCAACAAAAAGTTTTTAAATACTAAAATAATAATAAAYAGATGTTGTTTTCATATGAATATTGGCTTAATCCAATACAATATTTACCAAAAAAATTGCTAAGTTGGAGGTGAGAATCTCACTGCAACTAGAGAATGCTACTTCTTTCTGTTCTTCACTGAGCTGAGATGGTAGAACTTAAAAGATCTGATGTTTTTTTAAAATGTTAAAAAGGGGGAAAATATATATATATATTTATAGCCTTAGTGGGTACTAAAAACAATAAATAAACGACTAGAAAAAAGGTAAAAACTATGCAAAAATTAGCCACCACATCTATGTAAAAGTCAACCTATTTTCACATACCTTGGCCTCCTCCAAACGCCCAAGGGCTTTAAGCAAATTGCCCAAATCGCTACGCACGCAATACAGGTCCTGAAGGGGAAGAAGTTCAATCTTATTACTCACCAGCTCAGAAAACTATGCAGTCAGTTCAAGARCTTCAGGTGTGTTACATACCGGGTTGTACTGTAACGCAGACACGTAAGCCTGCACCGCTCCCTCCATGTCCCCTGCAGCCACCAGAGCTGCAGCCAGGTTGATGTAGCCATCAATGAAATCTGGCTTCAGCCGCAGAGCGTGACGATAATGCTCAATAGCCTCCTGAAGCTGCCCACGCTCCTTGTAGACATTCCCCAGATTGGAGTAGGCCTCYGCAAGCATTGGATTCTGTTTGATGGCCAACGTACTGAAGTGAGCCGACCTGCAGGGCAATGTCACAAACAAGATTGTAGCACTTCCAGAAACTCCAAACAGGAAGAGTTTGCTTGATTAGACGTTCAGAGGCAAAAGCAAAGCAGCACGTTCTTCAATAATTATGTCAATACACGCAGAACAAAAACACTTCAATTTAACTTGGGAAACTCAAAATCCCAACCATGGCTTTGTCAGATACCACCACCACAAGCCTGTGTTACAATCAAATAGAAAGCACGACACCTCATTGCATAGTGTAGCAAAATCCGGAAGCCCCGTAATTTTCTGCTATCACCCCATCAAATGCAGAGTGCGAGACAAAGCCTCTCCCGCCACACCTCACCTGTCGAGTCTTCGGCACTGGAAGTGGATRGAGGACAGAAGCAGTAACACGCCCGTGTTATCAGGCTCCTGCCTCCACAGCTGCATGCAGTGGCGCTCAGCTGCCTCAAAATCCCCTGACTGGTACTCGCGGTGCGCCAGCTCTGCCAACCCTTGGAAGGAAAGCATACGTTTTGTTGGTTCTGGAGCACCAACACGAGCCAAGGAGGGGGGGAAAACAACATGTTAGAGTTGATGGAAGAAATAAAAATCAGACAAATGAAAAACAGATGGCAAAGATTTCAATAAGAAAAAAAATATATAATTTGAACTGAACAGACAATGGGCCAAATAAAAGGAATCGTTTAATGTAAGTGGTGAAATGACTGAAAACTAAAATGACTGAAAAAATATAGAATAAAATCACATGATAATTTTATTGTGATAAAATGCATGGCTGTAATGAATTGCTCACACCATCAGGGGCTTAATATAACATGTATTTGTATCATACAAATGCAGCATTGTTTTAAACTTGAACGATTATTTGTAGAGCTGTGTTTCTTTTAAAAAGTAGCACATAAACCAACGCCTTAACACTAGAGCTTGAGAGTCCCAAGTATATGCTATTTGGGAACATTACCGTTTCAACTACAATGACTGCAGTACAAAAAAAAAAGGTGGATCAAGATTTTTGTTGCACTTGGTCAATAGCCTCAGCATATTTAGCTGGTACCGCATCCTATAATTACTGCATCAGCTAAATATTAACACAACTGCCACAAACAATAAAATAAAAAAATTAAAAGCAAAAGAAAAATTTTAAGATTTTAAAAATGAAGAAAAAAAGGAATAAACAAGGGGGTGGATGGATGATGCACAGGGAGGAGTTCAGACATTTTATTAAAATCCTGACTTTAGGAACTTGTCCATCAAGTTGCATTGGAATACAAAACTAAAATGTGCTCTCACCTGTGTTTCTCAATTAGCCAACACCTTCTTCCACACAATACATTTTCGTGTGCGTCATATTTTTTTATAAGACTTAAAGCAAACAGACTGTGGCGCAACGAGCACTTACGAAAATCACACGTCATGGTTAAAAAAGGGGTTTAGTAACAATCAGACTCAAACCTTGCAAACCTCTTGCACACTGAGGCCATCAATCTCATTGTGCATACAATAAGATTGTTATAAATCAGGTTCCTATGAGGTGTGGTCAAATGTCTCGAAGTTATTCTTAAAGTCTTAACTAAAGATTGGTCAGAAGTAGGGCTGCCACGATTAATTGACGACTAATCAATTATTTAAGTAATCAATGTCTAATTTAATAATCGATTAATCG
>NW_013952436.1:373118-375450 GCF_001266775.1 Austrofundulus limnaeus | reverse complement strand
TCGTCCGCCATTACTAGCTTAAATCTCCGGTCGGGCCGCAATGCATTATGGGATATGCTGGGCCGGGAAGGATCCATCGGACCGGTCCTTCAAATCAGGGAAAAAGAAGGATGTATTTGTTGGCCGCATCGGAGGAGTCTTCGGTTTTGGACGTCCTTCGTCGCGGCGCTGTGACGTATGCGGCGGACGAATTCAGCCTTCGGAGGACCCGGCCTGCCGTTTTGGACACAGCCACTATACAGACAGGCTCTGGTATCATGGCTACCCAGCAACGGAGCTCAAAAGTGTGGGAACTTCTTAAGAAAAGGAAAGAGAAACCTGTGCAATATCTGCAGAGCAGAACTTGTCTTCCACAGCTATTATTTTTAGTTAGCATATAGCTAAAATCTAACGATGGTTATATAATAGCAGCTGCATTCTGACGCGATAAGCTGTATGTTTTATATTCAATTAACGAATGATCCGATTAGTCGACAAATCGAATAAACAATCGGTGATTAATCGATTATTAAAATAATCGTTTGTGGCAGCCCTAGTCAGAAGTTTGATGACGTTCTGACCAGTCAAAGTAGCATTTAATTATTTCCTTTAAGGAAAACCAAGTCAAACTATTAATTATTAGTGGTTAACTGCATTCAAAATGCTGTGAAACAAAAAAAATGACAACTTATTGGTCAAATAAAAACTCTATTTAGGTGTCCAAATAGGGTATTGATAAATTAATATATTTAACAAATCCTAATTTAGCCAGAAATGAAAATGAGAAATAAGTGGCTTCATCATTACAGGTATAGTTAGAGGAACCAAAGTGGAGAAATCTGAAAGCAAAATTAGCTACTAAGTGTAATTTAAAAAAAAGAAGAAGGCTGGTCATAACGTTACGTAATTACGCTCGTGAAAGGCGGCTTAAAAACACTGTAAAAGCATAAAAATATAAGATCCCAYATAGGGAATATTAATTTTAAGATAACAATTTGGTTCAAGTCCTGCTTCTCATTTTTGGGATGAATTCGGCTGCATCTATAAACAGAAAAGGAGAGAACAAAACCCATTTATTTCATCGGCCCCGTCTAAACACCGGGCGGTGATGTCTGCACGGTCAGGTTTCTAACATGGCGCCCGGTTTCTTCACAAAGGTTGTGTTTTATCGTTTGTCGATGAGCACAGCAGTATCCTAATGTACTAATGCCACAGTAACTAATTTAGAGGCGTACAAATCGTTTCCTGTGTGAATTAAGGTGTGTTAGTGTTCTTTAAAATGACGCCATGTCTAATCGGCTYGAGATGCGCCAACCATCTCAACATCAAGAAATGAATTCAAATTTTCAAGAGGCTACTGAAGGCCAGGCTCCCGTCTGTGCTCGTTTATTTTTACAGATAAAACAGATTATTTTCGCCCGGTTTAATTCACATACGGCAGCGTTTCCTCCATTTGCCTACCTGTGCTATCGGCCACATTCCCCACTGAGCTCGCCATCTCCTCGGTCTTCGGGTCTTGAACCGTGGTCGTCAACGTTGCCTTTTAACAAGTTTAACAGCGTTAAAGAAAATGCTGTGGGTCGTTTTCTTTTTTCTCGGTTGCCACAAGCAAAGCACGGTGCCTGACGGAGCGTTAGCTTATTTCCAGTTCTTCGTCGAATTAAAAACCCTAAAATGTTGCTGTAGTCTGTCTACAGTCGAGTAATAACTAGTCAGCTAACGCCGTTAAGTACATCTAACAAAATATCTGTTTTTTCGCAATTAATGTCTTTAAACTGCTTCCCTCTCACAACAAAGCAGCTGAGTTATAYTGAGCATAAAATGGCGATCAGGTGGAACTCGTTTTTGAGAGAAAGTAGGTCCWGATACCGCAAATTTTATTTGCGTTTTTCCATTGAATTGTATCAAACTGTATGCCTATTAGGCAAAAAACAATACGTATAAATCATTTGTTGGTAATTACAAATGATAAAAAAAACAAACAAACAAATACAAAAGCTACCAAGCGGAAGGACACATTGGCGCAGTGAGACGGAGAGCGGATGCTGCTGTGAACAGTGATAGCAACATGGCGTTTAGGTTAGAAAAACGTGAGGTAACAAAAATGTGCAGAGCACTCAATGCTGTAATGTGCTGTAGATCAGTGGTTCCCAAAGTTGTGGTCGGGACCCAAAGTGGGGTCCTGAAACATCAAGGTTGGGTCCTGAAAAGATTTTCTAAATTAATTACATTTTTGCCTTAGTTGCCTAAAATGTATAAATGTAGAATAACAAATGTTGTTACTGTGCCCATGTTTAGTTGACCTGATACAAATGTTTATCATCCAAAAACAGTTGGGGGCACAGGTCTGTGC
>NW_013952436.1:370867-372832 GCF_001266775.1 Austrofundulus limnaeus | reverse complement strand
GACTGGTAATATTTGGGGTCACAAGTTTTTGCAATGGATATTTTGTGGGTCAGAAGATAAAAAGTTTGGGAGCCACTGCTGTAGATGGTCATTGAATTGCTGTTATTCCTTCATGGTTATATCCACAGATAAAAGCAGATGTGAACATACTGGAAAATAAAAAATAATGGAAATTAAATTACATTAAACAGGGGTTCAAACAAGTGWGTATATCAGACATTCATATTACRGTTACCTAAAATTTTACACTGACGGGTCAAAGAACACAAAGGGGTGTGTGGGAATAGGAATATTTATTCCAGAGTTTCAAATATGCATTTCCAAACGACTTTTACATTATTTATTGCATTCACAGCTGAGATGATTGCAGTAATTATTAGTTTGCGATGGGTGGAGGAGTAGTAAGACCAGATAGGGCGGTGGTGTGCACAGACTCCATAGAAAGTATTCAGTCTAAAGGAAATTACAGGAAGGATCTTTAATTAGAAATACATCACAGTTTATTCAGGTTGCACGGGGTGGTGTGGATGTACAGCACATGTGGGGGTAAAGGGAAACGAAACTGCAGATAAACTGGCAAAAAAAAAAAGCTTTGGGCAGTGAAATAACAGTAGGCCTACATATTCCATTTGGGAAAGGAGAAAGTAAATCAATAATCAAAAGAAAAGAAGTATAAATACRGCAAAAACTGTGGAACGAAGACAAGAAAGGAAGACATTTACATAAAATACAAAAATCAGTAGAACTTTTGAGAAAGAAGCCGAAGAGAAGAAGTGATAAGAGTAGGTCATACATTGCTGAATGTATTTAATAGGGAGAAGGACAAACAAACAGTGTGAGGGCTGTGGAGGAAAATAAAATGTAGGACATGTTCTGATGAAATGTGTAGTGTATTCAGCTGWAAGAGAGAAGCTAAAGGAAATGGTAGAAGAGACAGAGCGAGAAATTGAGCTTGAAAGGAATATTTGGAAAAGACAGGGATAAAGAAGAAACTAGTGATWTTAGGAAAAACATTGTTTAAATATCTGCAGAACACAAAACTGAAAAATAGAATTTATTTAGTGGAGGCTATGGAGTTACATACTCTTGTACAGGAGATGGCAGTATGCACCTTGAAGCTGTTTGTAGTCCAACATTAGAAGAGGAAGAAGAAGAAGACGATTGCACCATTTTATTATCAATTTGATACGAGCAGCATTTAAAACTTGCATGTTTACCTATGTGTTACATCATGTCTAGCCAACACATTATTTTGCTTTCAAATTCTCTTTTTTTTGTAATGGATGTTTTAACGAAATTTATTCACTTAAAGCCTGAACCTGTCCATCAAGTTCAGGCTTTAAGCCCGTTTTCATGTGCTTATTTGCACAAGAAAACGGAAATTTCCATAAACCTCCCTCTGAACTTGTTGCAGTATTTCCTAACTTGAATCCTAGATTTTAAAAAGGATCAGGAATTAAGCATTAGTGATGCACATCAGTTATACAAACCTGTACACACAAAAAATCGGGGCTGGAGGCATACTATTCTCTGGCTGTCTGTGTGTTAGTGCAATGTCCTTTCGTCACATGTGGTSTTGTGTGCACAATATCTCCTGAATTAAATTATATATTTACTTAATAGGCATAGTAATTCCATTGGGGTAGCACTCAGTCTGATTAGATTTGAGCATCAAAGGTCAAGGTCAATTATGATGATTGGTAATATAAAACTGGCTTTTTTTTTTTTCAAAGGGCAGGCAGAAGCATACCAATCGATGTTTTGGYGTCAAGTTCCACCTTGTTTTAAATAAAATAAGCAAGGTCTTTCATGAAAAACTCTGATATTCATGCTATGTTTTTATGGAAAACCAAAGTGTTCAGTGTTCCATACACTCACCGGCCACTTTATTAGGTACACCTGTCCAACTGCTCGTTAACACTTAATTTCTAATCAGCCAATCACATGGCGGCAACTCAGTGCATT
>NW_013952436.1:352694-369172 GCF_001266775.1 Austrofundulus limnaeus | reverse complement strand
ATAAGAACCCAAACTATACCCAGAACACCCAGAGCTACAAGTGGCTCCTATAAGAAGTCTCTTGGAAGAGAGACGAAACGTTTCATTAAAGAAGAACCCGTCCAGAGGACCTATACAAATTATTTTTCCTTTTGATTTTTTACCTGGATTACTGAGATGCATCAGGACATTTTAGTCCAACAATTTTAAAATAAAGCATTCATTATTTTCCCATTTTTTCCAAGCAACTTGTATTTGACAAACATATTTATTTATTGTAAAGGGAAGTTTTTGTTCTTCTGATACATCGGTGACCTGTTATGTATAACAGTTGCTCTTAGAGGTTTTCTGGAGTCATTTCCTATACAATGTATGTTCTTACCTTATCGCCATCAAAACTCTTATGACATATGAGTTTCAAAAGTTTCTGAAACATGCGTTGATATGTAGCTTACTGCATGCATAAATTCAGATTATATTCAGAAAATGGTTATTATTAAAGAAAATTATAGAAAGGCCATTTTTATAATTACCAGCAGAGGGCAGCTTCTGCAAATTGAGAGAAATTCGTGTGGCCCTTCACAAACCAAATGCAAAGACTTACTTCATTACTTCATTAAGTCCTTCATGGGTGGCTTTAATTGTCAGCATAATCCACTTACTTGTTTGAAAGTGTTGTTGCACAACTTACACTGCAGTAAATGAACAGCTTATTTCTTGTTATTGTTAAATTAAATACTGCAAATACAGCATCTTATAAATTACCAGCAAGCGTCAAGACAATAACAAGTAAAATATATCCTTAGGGTTGAATTGTAGCATGACAATTTAGAGGATTAAGTGTCATTTGCACTATTTTATGTAGATGATAAAAAGAGGGGCTCCAACTTGCTGCCCCCCAGGTTTTCTCATAGGCTCTCTATGGGAAAGCAGTTGACATCATGGTCATGTTGGTTTTGCTCTGTGTGCTCAGAGCACGCAGGAGTTTGTGTACTCTTCCACACGTTCCTCTCGTTCGCTCTTGTTCTTCACGCTGCTTGGGGGTCACTTGTGAGCAGGATGATGTCATGGGCGCTGCGTGTCTATGGCAATCACATCTGACAAGCTTTATCTTTGTGCATGCTGCAGTCGCTGGGAAGCCTTCGAGAGCGAGCCCAAAGGCTCTGTGACGGCCCCGCACAACAGACCTTCTTTTCACACAGGCTATTTTAGGAGGCACGTGAGTGTGGGAGGTTTATTCACTCACAGATCAATGCAGACCGGTCTCTTTTAAAATCTAAGAAAAGCGCAGAGATGTTTGGGAGTTTKTTGTGTTGTTTAATTGATGGAGCTGAATATCTGGTGACCAAATGAGTGGCCTAAATTATCGCAGCCCATTTATTTCAGGATAAGATCCAGCAAATGCTGATGACCCACATTATTTGGAGTGCACGTTAGACTGTTTGTGTTTTACAGTGTGCTTGAACAAACAGTTCAGTGCCTAAAGTTCAGATGACAGGTACAAAGTGACCAGAAGGACTGCAGCTTCCATAAAGGAAACAAAAACTCAGGTGGAGGAAGTCAGAGAGTCCGAGGAGGACATTCTGGCAAACCATTCAACAACTCAGAGAATAAAAGCTGGTTCCTGTTCTGGGCTGTGTTTGGTTTGGATGGGAAACTGCTGTCAGGCAGTGGAAGGCGCACTTTGAGGATCTCGATAATCCAGTCACCATGTCCACCTTTGAGGTGGTAGAGTTTGAGGACTCAGGTAAAGGGAAGTCCATTACCTTGGCAAAGTTTTACCAAGATGGTTAAATGCTCTCCAGTGGGTGGGTGCCTGGCTTTGGACGTTCTAGAGTTGTCATGTTTGATAGAGACAACACTCATGGAATGATAGACCAGGATACTGGTTCATTTTTAAAATAGGGACTGAAGAGGATGTTCGTACGGAGCCCGCGAGGGCACATGGGAGATTTAATCTATTTTGCGTAACCATGCAATACTATTGCGTTCCCGCGCAAAACTATTTATCACTGTTGTGCTGCTGGTTTATTAACAAACTCACATGTTCACCATTAGCGAGTTAGCCTACTGCTTTAATTCAGCTTCAGAATGAATATATCACACAACTACGCATGGAAGTATGTCAATTGCCGATATTTTAACACAGTGCAGCCACGCAACATCAATGTCAATTTCATGAACTTGTGGCGACACATCCTGTTTTAGTAACCGGATATTTCAAAATAAAAGTCTGATTTAATTCAGTTTGTATACAAAACAATCTTTTACGTGGGAACGCAAAACAATTTTGTGAGGTAACGCAAAAGTATTGCGAGGTAACGCAAAGATATTGCAAGGTAACGCAAAAGTATTGCGAGGTAACGCAAAGATATTGCGAGGTAAAGCAAAAGTATTGCGAGGTAACCCAAAAGAAAAAAATATCTACCCATGTCCCCTCGCGGGCTCCGTATGTTCCAAATCTAACTGACTGTCAAACCTCCAATTCAGGAGGAGTAGCATGGTTTTGTCCTGGTTATGGAAACAGAGGTGCAGATATTCACCCTTGGGAAGTTGCTAAGGGGTTCATTCAGATGAGTTTAACTGATTTGCGAGGTTTACAACCATGTTCCTTGAAGCCCTCTGATGAGGTTGCCAGTTGCTTTTGAAGCTCAAACAATCTTTGTATAACAGAGCTCTTGCTTGAGCTGTGTCCACACTCTTACAAGAAAGACAAATTCATTCCTAGTGCAGGTTGGACTCCACCTGGGCTGATCTTGTTTGTGCTGTTCATAGACATGATCTCAAGACACAATCATGGATAGTAATGTATCTGATTTGGGAAACTCATGCACTCATCTATGGTTTTGCAGATAATGTGTTTGTGTTGGTACCGGAGGTTTTTAGCCATTAATGAAGAAGCCTGGATGMCCTCCTCTAAGTTTGAGGGTATTATTCTCAACTGGAAAATGGTGGAAAGCTCCCTTGGGGTTGGGGATGAGTTTCTGTCTCAAGCAAAAAAATGTCAAATGTATGGCAATCCACCCACTAGATGTGTAGTTAAGTGAATAGATGTTCATTTTAGTCATTTATTTTGTTTTCTGGATAAATTTAAATACATCCCCAAGTAATACTTTGCATGATTTTGTCTTTTGATGCCAACATGGCAAGAGCAACCTGATTATTACCTGCAATAACTGCTACGTGCACAAATGACTACACCAAAAAGATTGATAAAACAAGAGACRAACATTAAGATTAAACCAATGGAGGAGAAGCAGACAACTATAATTTCTGCATGAGTGTAATACTTTATTACTTTGCCAAACAGCCCGCAGCAACATACATACAGTATTTGTCAGAATAAGCTTCCCTTCTATGAGGCAGACACACACACACACACACACACACACACACACACACACACACACACACACACACACACAAACACACACACACACAAAATTCCTGTAGGACAAAACACTTTTTGTCAAAACCTGAAAGCCTGACCCGTCTAAACACACAATGGCAGAGACACACACACACACACACACACACACACACACACACACACACACACACACACACACGCCCGCACACACACACNCACACACACACACACACACACACACACACACACACACACACACACACACACACACACACACACACACACACACACAAAAAGGCATTTCCTTACCTTTGCTGTTGTGGCATAAACCCACACCACAAATCTGCCTGTGAAAAACATTTAAACAGACAGAAATTGGATTTCTAGCTTGTTAATCATCAGGTTCTATGGTGCTTAGATTCAAGCCCCTGGCCTCTATTTAAGACATTCGTTACATGCAGACTGAAGTTTATGGCAGCACATGTTGTGGTCGGAGGTTGTGTCGGAACAAAACAAGTATGCACCAAAACTGCACTGCTGTCTACAGATGGTTTCCATCCCCAGGTGCACAGCTTTAGGCCAAAAATGTATCAGCAGAGATGCTAATATCTTTTTTTTAACACATTAAATTAATCTCTTCCAACGTAATGTGTTTGAAAAAGACAACTTGTGGAAATGTTTGAAAGTTGTTCAGATTAGTTTCCTTTCATCTTTTTTTTTTTTTTTTTTTTTTTTTTTTTTTTGCATGCTGTGTGACCATCACACTGTCAGAGAGGACACATCGGGGCTTGCAGTGAAGGTGTTAGGACCTGTCTGGCTTCTTCTTTTAAAGCTGTGTTCTCATCACCTGTTGTCCTGCTACCTTTGACCCACGCTCCTCTACCTCAATGCTCCTCTTTCCTGCTCCTTCTGCCAGCAGGGGAGTGACAGTACAGAGGAGTCCGCAACTCTTTCAATCAATCCCTGCTATCAGTTACACCAGCTGATTGACACTCTCTTAAGATTCTTGCTTTTGATCACCTTCAAGGTATTTTTTTCCTAAGTCACCTATCCAAAAAAAACCTGTTTTTAAGGCTTGAAAGATGTTAAGACTATTGCATAATATAGTTATAATTATTGGTAAAGATTCAACTTCTCCCAGGGTTTGGGGGGGAATTCTCCTCAGATGGACTTACAGCTCTGATCCCAGCTTTGTCAGATTTCATTTAGATCCACCTGASGGGGCACCGATGGTTATGTAATCCCAGAGACGGGGTGTCTATGGTGGRGAAGGAGAAGTGGAGACTCTTCCTGGCTGGTGGGGGACCAGCTTGTCTCAGTAATTTCTCACTCTTGGCTCTCATGATTCCTGCCTGTATGCAGGCTTGGATCAGCAAACTGGTCACAAACAAAAGCCAGTTGCAATTTTAAATCACTTTCATTACTTTTACAGTATCTTCACTGTGCCTTTGTTCTTTTAATTAAATGTTTAGGGAGTCAGTTATCTTGTCTCCTATCTSTGGTATATTTTCTTTTAATATGGTCTCCTTTTTTGGGTTTACTATCTTTTTTAAGACTCCAAAAACTCTTTATTGTTTCTTGATTTAATTAAAAACAAAGCTGACGAGAGTACTGATGCATCTTCAAGACAAATTCATTTTACTCCTTCTTCACTTTTGTGAAAAGACAACACTTGTCTTGGCATATCTCTGTTTACTTAAGCTCAAAGGGAGGTGGAAACTGAAAGAAAGCTGTTCGTGGGTTAATCTTATGATAACAGCACATGCAGTGTAAGCGACAAACTGGAAGATTTAAGCAAAAATGAAAAAAAAAACCCTCAAATTATTCAGCAAACAGGCCTTTTTTGTTTTAATTCACMGTTCTAATCATTCACCTGGCAGCTAAGGCACCTCTTTTGGCAACCCCTTCGCTCGTCTGCGTCGCTCCTTCCTCATCAGTGACAGTTACAGCATAATTGACCTGCGGCCAGCCTTGAGCAAACAAGGCTTGTTGTACCCCATTCTCACGCAGAAGTCATCCACCTTACAGAACCTTTTATCCAGTCAGTCATCATTAACCCCTCCAAGTTGCGTAACAGGCCGTACCTTGCGAGTCAGTCATGGTTGAGGGGGAACACTTTGTGCYGAAATAAGGTCATCGCTAGAGAAAAGAAATCAGCCTCTCCACAGGCTCGGGGCACAATACTGTACTGTTTAGTGGAAAAAAGGGGAAAAAAAGCAAAGGTCTCCACTTGTTGACTCCATCTAAACACATAAGAGGAAACTTTAAATTGTCGCACCTGTTTGCGTTAGCTTCTTTTGACCTTCTAGTGAATGTAAAAACTTTTCCCTCTGTCTCACTGAGCTTGTTGTGTAACTGCTCACATACTACAGTGAAGGATTAGACTTWYTTTGTGAAGATAAGCTTTATAATARCAATAATAAAACCAAATAGCAGCAGAAAAAAATGGAGCAGGATCTCTGCAGAATCTTTCAAATCTCATCCTCCATCTTCTTCCAGCCATAGTTTCTGGATAAAGCAGTTTAGTCTGGAGTTCTATTATTTACATTTGTGCATTTGCTTCTTCTGCATTATGCTGATTCTGTAGATCCTCTCAACCAGTRACSRTATGGCAGGCCATTTTAACATAAAATCAGCTTCCCCTCACATTCCAGATATMTRAACTTGGTTTATGACTAGACATATTAGCTTATTAAGATATCTCCTAATCACATTTTGACTAGTATTAATTATGTCAGATTTACCAGAGGTTCCAAGGTTCAAGATATCCAAAGAGGAACTTTGACTTGTCAAAAATACAGTTCCAGATAAATCTGTTAGTTTTGCCTGTCACTATTTGGTTCCATATATCTAATTAATGAGATCCTGACATCATTATTCAAGATGTCTTCAATGTATTTTTAGATTTCAGCAGTGGGGTGTGAAAGTTTGGCCAGCCTTGTTATTTTTCCTGATTTACCTTTATAAATCATTAATTGTTTGGATAAAAAAATCAGTAAAATATATCATATAGGGGACAAACACAGTGATATTTGAGAAGTAAAATGAAGTTTCTTTGATTTACACAAAGTGTGAAATAACTGGTTAAACAAAATTAGGCAGGTGCATAAATTTGGGCACCAAAAAAATCCCCTTAACTCAATATTTAATAGATCTTCCTTTCGCAGAAATAACAGCTTCTAAACACTTCCTATAGCTTCTAATGAGAGTCTGGATTGTGGTTGAAAGTATTTTAGACCATTCTTCTTTACAAAACATCTCTGGGTCATTCAGGTTTGATGGTTTCTGAGAATGGACAACTCTCTTTAAGTGACACCACAGATTTTAAATAATATTCAGGTCTGGGGACTGAGATGGCCATTCCAGAACATTGTACTTGTTCCTCTGCATCAATGCCTTAGTAGATTTTGAGCAGTGTTTAGGGTGGTTGTCTTGTTGGAAGATCCAGCCTATACCCAAAATTCTGCATTCATCTGTTTGGACATTTAAGCAGCAGCAGATGTGCTTATGCACAATTGCTTAAGTCAGATATCTAAAAATGTAATTTTGACGTGCCATAATTACGTTTGAGATATCTTGAACTGTAGTTWTTAATGTGTCACCCCTTCAAATGACAAATCYAGWGATGYCATTTGAGAGATCTTGATTCTTCATAATGTAACTCTTGAATTATTCTTCTGACTAGTCAGTATGCAAACACAGATTTCTTAAAATACCATTCAGGGTAGTCAAAACACAGTTGCTCTTAGTCAAAACAAATTTTTAGCTCTCTATAGATGTTTAGAGGAAGCAGACTTTATGTTAAAATSGCCTGCCACAGCAACTACAATTTTTTTTATTCATGCAGTTGCAGCCTGTCGTTTCCCACCCTGTGCTTTTCCTCTCTAAATTTCCTGTTTATATGACACAGTTGCGAACAAATGGTGAAAACCGGGAGTGATTTCAGTAAACAATACGAAGCTTGATTTGAAGGATCAGATTTTGACAGGAGTTTGTAAATATCGTCACCCTCATCTGACAATGTTCAGAGTTGGTCTTTCCAACTTTTGCTGAAGTCTTTCAGAAAAATGCTGTTTTTTTAATCTTATGCCTGAATGAAGGTGTTTTTTGTAGGGTTTATGCRTGTGCATCAGCTTGCAAACAAGTGTGTATTTATCTGTGTGTACACAGCATGTGTCGGAAAAGGGTTGAACCACGGCGGCTGTGGGGAGAACTGGGAAAGTGTCTGGAGGAAAAGGCGTTGCRGCAGCTTGTCAAACCTGCTTCCACTTCCACTACCTTTGCCACTAAGTGCAATAAAACATGTTGGTCAATGTTTCTCTTTTGATTTCAACAAGATCATCATGATTGTCATTGTGCACATCGCACRGTTTTTGTGGATGGTTACGCAACAGAAATTAAATGACAGCTTTTGCTTTTACTTTTAGATGTGAAAACAATGAGACTGATTGCACCTTAGKTTGATTTTAAATTGAGCTGTTTGGTATTGTACATGGAAAAATTGATTATTTCTCTTCATTATGTTAAACACTCAGCAGGCTATGCTAACATAAAACTTTCAGTGACATAACAAAACAAAGTCTTCTGAGTTCATTTTGTACTTAAGGACATGATTAGTCGAATATTATCTCACTGATACAATAAGATCAATAAAACAACTTTTTTAAAATTACTGTACTTGTTCTGTAAATCAATGAAAAGAATAATTGCTCTTAAAAGAAGACATTTGAAATAGCAAACTGCATGACAGTGTGAAACGTTAAAAACAGGCAATCTGCTGGGAATTTAAACATGCACGTCTGCTCTATTAACAAGCTGTTCGGATTCAGAGGATTACATCCTTTCTGTTTCCTGTGTTATCTTCCAAAAACAATTACAGGAATCACGAGAACCTTTTTATCTTGCTGWCTGTAGGAATGAAAAGTGAAAACATGGCGCATGTAAAACTGGGTCTGAGGTCAGGATTTCCCTTTATTGTGGAGAAATTGCTCACATAAAATCAAACTTTTTTGCATTAGCAGATTTTTGACCCTGATTGATCTTTTTATCCATTATGCGTCACTTTGAGGTCTTGCCTGGACCCCTTGAAGCCTGGACCCTTGAAGTTGGGTCCATTTATGTGTCCATTAAGTTGGAGGTTAAAGGTCAGGAGGTGCAGATTAAGAAACAAGGGTCATTCAGCAAACACACGGGGAAGTGACCTTTGGCAGCAAAACCAGAGTGTAGTTCAAAATGAAGTCAAACATATTTTATTATTTGCATTTATATTAAGTTGAACAAACTTGCAGGTATTGATTAGTTTGTGTTAAGTCTTCTGGACTTGTTGGCATTAATGCTTATTCAGTTTATGGAGTGATAACTTTTTTTTCCAATTTGTTTCCATGTAGAATCTTCCACTTCCATTATATGAATTASCTGTAGATTAAATAGTATTAATGTCTGCTGTGGAAAAACACCTTAATAACGAAGAACAATGACGTTTTTATGTACAGTTGTAGTCAACAGTGTAAGACACACCTAGATACAATGTAAATACTAGATTGTTATGTATACTTGTACTTTTCCAGTTGGAACATAAAAAAATCACTGTTGTAAAATGTTTAAAGCATCAAGCAAGAWATAAAACATGACTAAAATTATAAGCAAAGCAAACTTTTTTACATGACAAAAACTTTCAACACTATAAAAGAACAAGGTATTAAATTAAAGTCACGCTAACTCAAAAGGCTTTTTATCAGCTTATAGATCAATACAGAGYCTGTAGTTGTATGCACAGGACTGAACACATGATGAAAGTCCAGTAAAAACATGTTTTACCAGATAAAAACGATCCATTTTCTACTAAAAATACAGTATGAAAAAAAAAACCCACAAGCAGTGTCTGAAACATGTGGGCTTGTTTCAGCAACTCTATCAGTAAATAATATGTCAACAACAGCTTGGAAGGAAGTGATATTTCGATCMAAATGCTTTGTCACTTTGAGCAATTTTCAGGCCCAGACCACCAGATGGAGAGACACTTGGCTCCCAGACAATGGAGAGAGTGRTGGTTGCTGTCATTCTTGCTTCAGTCTGCCTGAGTGACTTTCATCTCTGGCTTGGCCCGAGTGACCGGCAACAGAAACAGGAATTTACTGATTTGTAGTGTGAGAATCACACAAACTGCACATGGGCATCACCAAGCTGTGTTCGCAGTCTTATTTCGGACCTAAAATGCTAAGATCAATGCTAACGTTTAAACCTAGTTGAGTCCAAATACTGAATATTTACCACTATTCTTTCTTTATTGTATGCTATCAAAAGGCAAAAAAATGGGCAATATTGTTTTTCTTTCTGTGGGAATGTGTGTGCTTGTTTGTCTGTTAGGTAGCAAAATACACTGCCTGGCAAAAAAATAAAAATAAAAAAAGGTTGCCACCTATATTTGACTAAGCAAATAGGTACGAGCCTCCTATTGGATAATTACTGSATGGGTGATTATCTTTCAGCTGGCAACAAGTTATTTAACCCCATGTGTTGCTTCTCATTTCTTAAACAACTATGTCAAAAAACACATCCTGTGGTCGTGGAAGACAGTTTGTTTGAGAAGGGTCAAATCATTGGCATGCATCAAGCAGAGGAAATATCTAAGGAGATTGCAGAAACTACTAAAACTGTCCAACGTATTGTTAAACTGGAAGGATAGTGGGGACCCATCATCTTCGAGGAAGAAATGTGGCCAGAAAAAAATGCTGAATGACTGTGATCGGCGATCACCTTAAAGTTTGGTGAAATCAAATCGATGATTAACAACAGTAGAACTCCAGGCTATGCTTATTAGTGAAAGTAAGAGCATTTCCACATTCAATACGAAGGGAACGATTGGGAATGAGCAGCTGTGTAGCCTTAAGARAATCTGYGAGGCTCACTGGTAAGGCTTCAATTTAAAAGATCAGACTCTGGAGCAATGGAYGAAGGTCATGTGCTCTGAGTCCAGATTTATCCTGTTCCAGAGTGATGGGTGCATCAGGGTAAGAAGAGAGGCAGGTGAAGTGATGCAGCCATCTTGCCTGGTGCCTAGTGAAAAATGAATGCAACACTGGATGGAAATAAATCTTGTGACATTACAGAGGCTTATCGAAACAAAGCCACAGCGAACAAGTGCAAAGGTGTGTAATCAAAGCTAAAGGCGGTCCAACTAAATATTAGTGTGTGTGACCTTTTCTTTTGGTGGTGACTTTTTTTTTGGCCAGGTAGTGTACATCGTGGACCAGATTTTAATGAAACTCTCAGACATGAATCACTGATGATTAACTTTTGGAGTTAGTTCAGCTCAACATGGCCTTCACAGCCAAGCAACCTGAGCAAACAAGAAACTAGCTGCAGTGTAACTTAGCCAGTTTGATGTGGCTTGAAGTATTTTCTATCACATAATCTTGGTTATTGTGACAGATAGCGCATAAAGTTTCTTTAAATTTTAAACTCTGTCAGTTATCAACATAAGATCATGATTAGCTGTTGTTGTTTGACTGTTATGGGGAGACAATGATGCAGTGTCATTCCTAATTGTTGTTTGTGAAGACCTGTTTCTGTTGATGATATTTTTTTAGCCAATAGTCCTTTGTTTAAAATACAATACTGGAATCAACAAGCTCATAAATAATCTTGCTTGATTAAGTCCTGTTTCATACAACTGGGGAAAATGGCGATGGGAAAAAGATGTCGGATGACTTTACTATAATGTTCTTACAAATCATACAAAATAATTAGTTTGTGAACTTTGAAATTACTCAAAAGTTTCTAAAGTAGTTGCCAAGTTTATTTATGTATAATGCAGTCTTATAAAGCTACACAAAGATAGTTTTCATTACTGCTGTCTGCTGTAACATGTAGACTTAGCTTATCTGGTATTTTTATGAGTACTGTGTTATTACGTCCACTGCAGTGCACAGTTTGTGGCCCTCCATTGTYGTTACACCCACCTATGATAAAGCACCTGGTGTTAAGCCTGGCTGAGAATTAATTAAGGGAACCAAGGGTGTATTTTGAATTCTCAGTTTAAGGCTCACTTTGTACAACAACTTACTTTGATCAGTAACACTCAACATTGCGTTTGGGAGTTGTCCACTGTTTTCCCACAGAGGAGATACTGTACTGTATGTATAGGTAAGAACACAAAGGATATGTTTCAACATGCTAAATCAGCTTTACATTTTCAGGCTCAGCAAACAGAACTTCAAAGTCTTTTCCACATCTCCTCACAGATCAGAGGTTGTACATATGAATGAGCCACTCTGTGCTCGGACCTGTGGCCTCTGGACCTCATAGCTCTGATGTGCCACATCGTGCCATGCTTAGCCACTTTGATGCTCACATTGTTTCTGTGTCTCGTGGATGTAATCAGGCGTGCCGTGTTTACGCTCAGACACAGTACCAGCGAGGGCTATGCATTACGAGTGCCATGCTTCATACGTGACTCCTCTGCGGTTCACTGGAGATGACTGAGATCGGCCCGAGATGATGATGCACAAAACACACTGCAGGGTCAGTGAGACAAGAACCAGCCCAACGCCAACACCAGAGGGAGGTTTTACATGGGCAGAACTTGTGAATTCATCTAATGCTACACATGTTTAAGGATTCGTGAGCTTGACATTAAAGGATTGATAGGTTCATGATTAAAAAAAAAACCAATATAATACAGTTGAGTACAATTTATGTTTAGGATTATGGTTGCGACTGCTGGAGGTATGCACCAACTCCCCGCAACCTGGAAAAAAACAAGTGGGTAGAGAAAATGGATAGATAGATGGTTGGGTTGGACAACATATTACAGTCAGTGAGGTGATGTTTTTGGGTGATATCATTGATGAAAAGCTGACATTGAAACCTCACATAAATTGTTTAAGAATAAAAACAGCTAAATCTATTGCAGTACTGTAAAGTAGGGAGTTATTAAATGTTAAAGCTTTGTATATGTTGTATAATGCACAATTGTTCCACGCATAATTTGTTGTATTGGTTTGGGGGAAAGCATGCAAAACGATTACAAATCCYATTTTTGTTTCACAGAAAAGAGCTGTAAGAATTATCACTAGRAAACATTACAGTCACCCAYCAAATRTATTATTTTATCAACWGAAGTTATTATGATTTGGTTGATTATAGTWTTATATCRRTTATAGGGCTCAGAAAAACATATTACCTTTAAACATTCAATTAAATTATGTAAAAAGAGAGAGTTGTTACAGTCTGAAGGGGATAGAGATGTTTRTAACACCTAAATGAATYGAASCAGTTTGAAAGAGTGGTGCACTTCAATCCAAGGAATAAGACTATGGAAYAATSTGGAGAGCKGTGTAAAAGATGCCAGATCAATATGTTTAAAAGAATGATAAAAAGTTGGCTTGTTGAAAAAATATGAAATAGTATAATGTGGATSTATATGAATTGTTGCTCGAGAAGTTGATGTTTTTGTTTTGTTTTAGTTGTTAGTTATTAACGATTAATATGGCTGTAAACAATCCTTCAAATTGGAAGCCTGAATCATGCCCAGAAAGCTAATTAGGTTTTYAGATGAATGTTTATTTCAGATCTAAAGACACCATTTCACTTTGAGCCTGTCTGTGGCTTTGGAGACACAAACAAAACAGCCACGAATTAAGTGTTCTATGTGTATAGTAAACCTGGTCACATGCCAGATTCAATTAAAAGATTCTAATTCAAAAATACTTTATTGATTCCAGAGGGAAATTAGGACATGATGTCATAGTAAACATGGAAGTACCCTTTAAACAGCTCTGCATTCCTGAAATGTAAAACATTATGTGGTTACATTTCTGKAGTGGGGGAACACACGTTAAGCTAAATAGAGATTAGTTAATTCTCTTACTGATCAAAGTAAATTATTGCAATCGATAAAATAAGTGTGTATCTGAAATTCAGTTAACTAACCACAAAATGGCTGTGTCTCAATTCAGGCGTTGCAGACGATATAGGGCACATTTTATAGACATTTACGTCACTGCCCTGTGCCATAGACTGTCCCAAATCTTAGGCACCTACTTGTGCAGCAGACAAATGCATCCGAAAACATAGGATGCTTCTGAGTATCCAGATTAATTGAGTGCATTGTGGATTCTCRAATGAGTAAATTTATTTCCATCGTTTGCTGGAGGCGGGTTTTTGTGGCCGACCTTTTGGCCTTGGTTTGCATTTTCTGGCTTTCATTGTACTCAAGTTTATGGAGGTGTTTCATGAGATTAAACAAGTTAATAGGGTTAGGGTTAGAGTTACCCTCCCCCGCCACCTTCTGCCATTGGGCTCACATGCATGCATAACAGTGAGAGTGCATCGCGAACAAAAATACATCCTAACATGGCAGGAATTGCAGTAATTGCAAAGTGCCAAATATCTATCAGCGATGCATGATATAATTTTGCCCAACCCTACACACAGGAGACAGGTTCTGAAGCAGGAAAGAAGTTTCCAACATTAACACTAAAACGTCTGCGACTTAGGTAGCAATGAAACCAATCTRCTGCTGCTCCTGTGATCCCAACCCAGTGTTCTAAACATGACAACATGATTCTGTGRTCAACAGTATCAAAAGCTGCAGGAGGTCCAGAAGAACCAGGACCACAAATTGGATTAGGCATCACTTCCACTTGGTATAAACAAGCAAAATAGAAGTCTTAACAAGTTTTCAGAATGGGTGAAATGGGATTTGGCGTAATGCTGGGCTTCATTTGTTCTTGAAACTCAGATTTTCCAATTTCCATGTTGGATAAAATCAAGTGGAACATTTTTACATCAGAGATTCCTGACCAGCTCAAACCTTAGAATCCAGTACGGCTGGCTTATTCATGAAAAGCTGTGAAAGCAGCGGGAATATATTTTTTTAATTTCACTTCACTTGGTTTGTATCTCACTAAGCAGTCACTCACATAATACTAATTATCAACTTGTGTTGCTAACTATTTAGCCTTTGCACTGATAATAACTGTTAGCAAATCCTGCTGGTTTTCTAAGTTGCAACTGGAACACAGTGAAATTGGATCTGATGTCATTTCCAGATCAAGTTCCAGCTTCAGAGGTGAAAGGAGCACAGCATTTGTCTCCTCCCCTCTCTTCTCAGCAGCTTTTCTTTTGCACTTTTTTTTTCTTCTTGAAATCTTTCCCTCCAGTTTCAGCTAAAAAACATTAATCCATCCCAGCCCCTTTTGTATTAAATACCCCAATAAGGGTTGGTGTTACCAACAAGACCCTTGCCTTTAACATTAATCGCTTTTCTTTCCACGTCCTCTTTTAATTAGGGTCAAACTGGCGTGTCCCTCCACATTAACTTTTATATTATACAAACACAGCACCTCCTGTGGACTCCTAACACTCCCTGGAAACAGCAGGCAGGTGTGACCACTAACAACAGGATGACAGGGTTCAACACCTCCACTCTCCAGTTACTTCCTCTCACACCCCAGCTCTCCACACACCCAGAGGAACAAGGCACAAAATCGACAGTTTACCCTGCCAGAATCCAGCGTTTGGTCACTGAAATGTGTGCTATGTTGGTGTCAAGGGGATAAAAGTGAGCCTGCGCTGCCATTTCCAATCCCTGAATACCTTCACCAGGATAATCGTCTAACACTGCCAGTGCTCGTCTTCTCCCAGAGTTTACCCCCAAACAGTTGCTGATGACCTGTGAGCCTAACCTGTGGCCCCTGACTTTATCCTGGGGGGCCTCTTCAAACATGACACCGGCTTCTAGGAGTTCAGCACACATATTTTTCTTTTTCTTTTTTTTTCTTTCACTGTTTGTTTATCCTCTTTATCCTCTTGGGTCTAGCCATATATCTTGTTGTCTTCTGTCTTTCTGGTTTCGTTCAGCCCGTCATATTCCTCTGAGACCATTCCCTTTGGAGTTTTCGTAACACAAGGCCAGYGGTGGGCCATACATTCACCTGATGACAAAATGCCTGAAACTGTTTTTTTCCATGTTCTCTGGGCTGGATGACACCATTCACAAGTAGACAGTGGTGTTTCACAGCTGACAGKTTTTTAATACATTTGTTTTCACCTATGAGCAATGACGTAATATAATTATTTAAAATCCATAACATAAAGTATAAAACACATTCATTGTCATTTTTATACACTTTAGAGAGAGGGTGTATACTTATTTATTTATTTATTTATTTTTACAAACATTGCTTCAATTGGACATTGTATTCCGATTAAACTTTTATTTGCGGTTAGATAGTTTTTAACCTCAGTTTGGACAAGAAGGGTTTAAGTCTGACCAGACTGTGAGCTAACCTAGTTTGAGTGCAGGCAAAAACCAGTGGTGGGCAGCACTAATCTGAAAATTAGTTCCACTAGCCCTAAAGCACTAACTCAAATATTTAGGTCCCTTAATTCTAAAGCACTAACACACTGAAAACTTAGCAAAAGCTAATTCTAAAGCACTAAAATAGCCCAATCAACCCACGAACATTCTTCAACAGACAACACGAGTCACATGTTGCCATGCTGCTCTCTTAAGACTYATCATTGATATTCCACAGCTGTATTTGGGTTCATATAATGTCAATATGTCACCTAGTGGGTAAGTGACACACATATGAACAAAATGTGTCACAGCTTTCACCCTCAACTGTTAACAATAATGTTGATCAATAACTTTTATAGACCTCAGTTAGTGCTTCTAAATTTAGCCTATAAATTTAGCAAGTGCTAATCCACTAATACATTTTAAAAATGAGCAAAAGCCCTAATCAGGAAATTATTCCCCTGCTAGTGCTTTAGTGCCTTAGGGGAACTGTGCCCACCACTGGCAACGACTATGGATTGATGCTGTTAGTATTCTGACTTTTATACTCCTGTCACTTTTTCACTGTATGATTATTCTGGCAGAGATTAAAACATTCCTGTCAGAAACTTTCCGGTCTGCACAAAAAGATGTCATTATTTATAAGCTAAGTAAAAAAAAACTTTTTGTGAGTAATCATCTAATGCAGTGGTTCCCAAACTTTTTGTCTTCTGACCCACAAAATATCCACGGCAAAAACTTGTGACCCCAAATATTACTGGTCTGAGTACATGAACTTCGTTAATAACCCTAAAAACACAGGCTTTTTGACAATCTAAACAG
>NW_013952436.1:350042-352093 GCF_001266775.1 Austrofundulus limnaeus | reverse complement strand
TTCTATTCTATTCTATTCTATTCTATTCTATTCTATTCTATTCTATTCTATTCTATTCTATCTGGAACAGGTAAAATGATTATTGTTCATAATTTTTCACTGAACTCCACTTAAAAAAGATATACCGTAGTGAATTCTGTGTTATTTAAGTATTTACTACAACCATATACTAAGTAAATATTTGAAGTAATAAAACCAAACTAACCATGTACAGTCTTTGTTCCACCAGTGGGCAAAAAATGATTTGGTTTATGCCTTTAAACATTTCCTGACATTTCCAGATGCTACCTGGGGCATTTTTTTTTTGAAAACCAAGTTGTCAGATGACTTCCTCTGTTTTTCACTGGAGCTTGATACCCTTACAAATTAAAAAAAAGTCAAAAGGCCTTAAAAGGAATTTTAGGGCCAACTGCTAAGGGGTTGAAAAATTAGGAACATGTCAAGCATAACGGTTTTAGCTAAAAAAAAAAAAAAAAGTGGCCATAATGTTTGGTGTTTTATTAGGTCAAAATCGGAATAAACATTTCCCTAAATTTTATTTGTGCATAAATAAATGTTTAGTGCTAATTAACCTCAAAACAATGGTGTTTTCCTGTGAATTAGAAAGTCACAATTTTAAGATCATCTTCAAAAGATCTGAATCAAACTCAAATAGCGCCTGATTAGATTATTTTTGATGTTGTGTAGCTTTTCCTTATTAAATCTCAATGACGTCTATATTTAAAATATAACAGAGTTGTTTTTTTGTGGAAATTCACTGCAGTCWAAAACGATGTGTCATTTGGTTTCGTGACATGTTAATCTGAAACCACCTTGTTTTTCTGAAACAGGTATTTAGGGATGAAGTGCACAAACACATCAGAGCAAAATGAGTTGGGTCATTTTTTTTAAAAAAAACATCAGGTTTAACAATAAATAGTGTCAAATGAGTAATAACGTGTTTTGAAACTGCATAACAGAGCAACCTTTCAGTAAAGATGAACCATTTCATGGTATGTGCATTTACATGAAAAATGTGTTTTTACAAACATCTCTCAGAATTATTTAGGCTCTCCTTTATTCTCTAGTCCTTTGATGCCCCTGAACAGGTTGAGCGGTCAATAAAGATTTTAAATGAGCAATTCAAGGTTCTAGTTAATAATTGGTGGCAATCGTGGTGTTTCTAAAGTGACAGATCCATGTGAGTTAACAGAGGAGTCGTTCTTTTTGTGGTGCAGCTCCCTCGTTCTCACAGCATAGCCTAGCAACAGTCTGCACCTTCATTTTGCTGGGGTTTGACCAAATAACTCAGCTGGCCATCACATCTTTAGTCACTCATCTCTTTGTTTGTTCGCTTTTCTCCCTCTGCCAAGCATGCCAGATCTCCATGAGTCAGAGGGAGAGGACGGAAGGGAGAGCAGATTACGCATGATTTCCAGGGACGAGGGGGAAAAAAAACTTGCGCTGACTTTCTATTTATTTAATCCACATGAAGTCATTTGTGCATTATGCTGTTGCTCCATTTAGAGATGATGTATTTATAAAAAAGAGAGGTGGCTAGGGTTTAGGTCATTAGTTGAGAAAACGTCACACTGTTCAAGGAGTGGCCAGACTTACTGATTCTTTTCATGCATTTCATCTCAAATATCAATAAATTACCAAATCAACACAAGGGTTTCTAAGTAATATCAAACATAAGTTAAGAGCTTTCTTTTTCTAAACTCCCACCCCACAGAACACCCCTCCCCCGAAGCATTGTTGTGACGATGTGCTGAAGGGGGAGTGTCAGAAACAGTAGGAGGTTCTTAAAGAGACAGAAGCCAATTTCAATGATGCAAAGTCAGTTTTACAACAACTGAAGCTAACACAGTTACTTGATTGTGAAACAGAACTGAACTCTGTGCCTGAAGAATACACAAGAATATATTATTTAACTTGTCAAAAGTATGTTTCGTTAAAAGAGCTCCATACAGTATGTACAATATCATCATACTCCAACGTCCTGATGCATCTCAGTAATCCAGGTAAAAAAATCAAAAAGAAAAAATTGTATAGGTCTTCTGGACGGGTTC
>NW_013952436.1:348682-349574 GCF_001266775.1 Austrofundulus limnaeus | reverse complement strand
CAATAGCAGCACTGTAGGAGGGGGACAATTGAAAACGGAGGCCTCCGCCTCTGTTTAATGATGGACGGTCTTTCATACTCTAACGTCTGTGCCTTCCTATACAGACAGTAGATGGAATTRGCTTCTGATCAGATTTATGTCAGATACACCAAACTGATCCAAAAAATGTATTTTGGTAACATATAATTTGACAAATCCTCACACCATAAGTCATTCATCAATTTATGTGGAAGATCAATTTTTCAAGCTGTCTTGAGCAAATAAACTCTGTTATGACAGTCTGACTGGARACTAAGATAACAATCTCAGTTCAGATCTATACTTATTTTTTGTGTTTTTTTWAATGTTTTTTAAGACTTTRTGTCCATGAGAGATCAAAATGTTATACAATGTTAGACACATGTTGTCCCTGGTTAGCTTGTTGAGCTAAAAGAGAGCCTTATCTGAACTCTGTCTCTCTTAGTAATTCGATCTGTCTCTTACGGTGTGGCAAGCCAACCTACAGAGAAGAAAAAACAYAACTAAGTMAAAGCAGACAGAAAAAAGTAGTATTCTTCTTTTCTTCTAACATGAGTGCAATTAAGCAAGATTTCCCCTAATTAYAAATTATAACTCAGAGCTTTCTCACTGTTTCACACCACTCATTAAATCCTCCCAGAGTTATGACATCTGCCCCAAATGTCCAGTCAATTAAACAACAACTACTGCGTCAAAAGCTTCCCCCTCACAACACAAGAAATCAGGCCTTGGCTCATGGGTTCCTGGGGCCTAAGGGTGCCTTGCTTTACCAACTGCTGCTGGACAAGGCAGCGTGCATTGTTACGCAACAAGCTGATGAAGATGAGAAGGCTTCAACCAAGGGAAGAGTAGCAGCCGGTTAATCCTGAGGGGA
>NW_013952436.1:342194-347989 GCF_001266775.1 Austrofundulus limnaeus | reverse complement strand
CCCCGGGGATCTCCGTTCAGCCCCTACCCTGTGTTTTCATTTCAGCTTTTAAATGCTTGTTTGAAGGTCCATGGGACGTAGAGATGGAGAAGGAAGCATGAGACAGAGATTTTGTGGGTTAAGAGAAGGGCTGGTTAATCCCTGCTTTAATGGGCAGGCCAAAACTCTTTGGGGGGTGGGGGGGTGGGGGGCGTCTCCACCACATTTTTCTTACTTTGCACACCTCCCAACTGCTAATCTTCTTTTAACTTCCTCCTCGCCTTGTTTTGCCTCCCCTGTCAGCATGACCGCCCCCAGGCGTCGAGCCAAACAACCCCACTGTCGCTTGGTGGGTGACATCACTCGCTGGCACAGAGAAGCAGGAGCGGAATAATTAGGTTTAGCTGGTTGAAGGGACTGTGTGTGTTTATGTGTGGGGAGAGTGTGTGCGAGGTGATGCGGAAGGGAATCTGCGTTACTCAAGGTAAAGCACGTAGATGTCACAGTCATATTGGGTCACGGGGAGCAGTGTTGTTTGACCGAACAATTGAACCAAAACCCATAATGCCAAATAATTGCACAGTTTACGTATTTATGTGGGTGAACATTTTGACCCTCKCCAATTAGGGGTTTGATTGGGTTTGGAGTTAACTGTGATGGTGGGGGGTGACGAAGAGCAAGAGGCCCTGCTTTAATAACATGACCAACCCAGCAAAGTCCCTCAGTCTACTACTCTTCCAGCTACATACACAGCCCACTCATGGAGAAACCTTTGTTTGACCGATGCGCTTTGTCAATCTCTATTTACCAGCTTCTTTACAACAAGTTCAGCCCTTTGAATATTAACTGTGTGGTCACTCTCAACACACAAGCAGTCGCTCAGGACTCGCCATCAATGCGACCCAGCTTCCTCGCACCCTGCTCCTGGGCTTCGGGCCCAACTAAATGATGGTCTAAAAACTTGTTGTTGGTCTCACATCAACCATTTTGGAAGGACGTTACTTTTCATTCCTTTGTTGACATTGTTTATAAAACATTTCATTCATTTTATTGTGACGGATCAAACCCAAACGTTCCAAATGTTYCGAACAAGAGAGGAAGAAAGGGGGTAAATTGCAGAGAAGAGTTGTTTGTCTGTGTCAGTGAGTGACGCTGTGCCATTGTAAACCACTAGTGGAGTGAGACTGTAGTTCTCACTTGTGTAACGACTGAAGCAGCTGCAGCTAGAAAAGACAATGGAGGATGGGAGAGTCACCCCTGGTGTTTTTTTTTTTTTTTTTTTTTTTTTGCAGGCCGATAATCCCCTTTTATTGAGTCTCAGGAAATCCTAATTGGAGTCGGAAGCGGCTTCAGTGGCCARATGTGCAAAGAGTCAACACAACCTGCAAGGACAACCGACCACAAGCAGCTCTGTCTCCTCTCTGACCTGCTGAGTTTAATTGAACGACACACAACACGTGCAAGGCCATCTCACCTCGAGCACAACCGCACGCATCRTCTCTTCCAAACCTGAGGGAATTTAACTCGCTGAAAACACAAGGCAGCGTACATTCTGATGTGCTGCACACATAGAGCTAAAAATGCCGTGACTGCGGACAGCTTGGCAAACACAGTGAAGCATCAGCTGTGTGCAGGCTATAAAAAAACACAAGGAACAGCATTTGGTAGTGGGTTTTTTTTTGTCTGAATTTTGAGACAATGGATTTGGAAAACTGAAGCTAAACGTTAGGCAAAAATTATTCAAAAAATAATATACAAGGTAGACAAGACAATTAAGGAGAAAATATAAAACAGCAGCTTTTTAGTGAAGAGTTGGGATGCCAGGATTCATCAGGCTCGGATTGTGAAAGAGTGGTTCAGGGAACATGAGACATCATTTTCACACTAGGGTTGGGCAATATTGGCAAAAAAAAATTAATCATGATTAATTGTGGTATTTAGCCGATAATGATTATTTTGACAATTAAACCCCTGGAGTCCCTGGACACCCTTATGTCCTAGTCACATGACCAATTTAGTGGGAACGATTTGCTCTTCGTAAAAATCTGTTCCAAACTGTGTCAAAATCACAGACTTCAGGCTGTACATCAAATTTTAAATTGTGTTGATAAAACAAATTATAGAACTTTCTTTTTARCGTTCATCATATTTGAAGTGGAGAGGAGCACCRAGCGGAMTGACCAGAGTAATCTYCAGTCAGTCTCCCTGGTGGCATTAATCGTATTAATCGTCAAGAGCCAAAAAAACAATAGATTAATGTTTTTCTGACGATTAATTGCACACGATACGATTATGCCCAACCCTATTTCACTCATGGATTGGCAACACAGAGTCCGTTGAGAATCTTTGGGATGTGCTGGAGAAGGCTTTGCACAGCGGGCACACTCTACCATCATCATTGCAAGATCTTGGTGAAAAATTAATGCAACAGTGGATGGAAATATATCTTGTGACATCGAAGCTTATCAAAACAATGCCACAACAAATGTGTGCCATATTCAAAGCTAAAGGTGGTCCAATGAAATTATAGAATGTGACCTTTTTATCTGGTGGCGACTTTTTTTTTTTGGCCAGACAGTGTAGTATATCTTGCTGTTCTTTATTATATTCCTAACATATTTTTGACTCACAGCCCTCATTGAAGCACACTGTCTCCATGTTTGTCTGATTTTTACACTAGTTAAAAAGTTTAAATAATCTACTCTTTTCAAATGAACAAAAAAGTGTTGCCGAACCTAGTGAGATTAAAAGATGAGATTAAAACAACAACTGAGTCTCATTTATGCATTTGTGTGTTTGGAACAGATTTTTAGACAAATGTCTGTGTTGCTTGGCTTTTGCCCCCCCTCCTTATCACACGGTCAGACCAAAGCCAGAGATTCTTGTCAGGTCCTTCTGGAGGACTGCACGTGATCTGAACGCATGAATGGAAACCGAGAAAGGCCCGAGGAAACTGGGTTTGATTAGGAGGACCTCCCCAGACCCGCTGTCCCAGTCTGGAATCAAAGCCAGGTGTGTGAGCATGTGTGCACCATTTCCTCACACACACATACACATGCACACCGAGCCTGTGCATGTGTTTAAGACCCCCACAGAGCCACAGTCACACTGACCTATTTGCTCAACCATGGAAATGACCCCGACCCAGAAGGCAAGCTAAACTTACCAGAGGCAGAAAAACACTAAAAGCCCTCAGCTGTGATATTGATAGTTTCACATGGAACACTTTTTACTTCCTCTTTTGCACACCAAACAAATGGAGTATCTGAATAAAAAAAAATTAAAATCAGTTGTATTGATTGACATTTGGATTCATTGCTGCAGTATGGAAACTCTGCTGCAACCAAAGTTCTTGTAGAGAATTTGATCAATAGGAATATGCTAAACATTTGTTTGAATAGTTCTCTACATGTGCACACTTGAGCTTGCTTCAGGTTAATGTAAACGCTTCAGTACATCTGTAGCATCTGTATAAAGTAGAGTGGATGGGAGCTAATAGGCTTCACCTTTACGCAACCCTTCTGGAACTTCAAAGCGAGATTAGGAKGGAGAGACGATGAAGGGCTAAAGCTCACTGCGTAGCACCTCCTCAMTGAGAGCTAAGCTACAGGATAATTGGTACTGCAGTGTGTCTTCCACAAAACGTCTTCACCTGGAAGGAAACGTCAAACAGGTTTAGACAACAGGTAATTCATCTGAGAAACCAAGTAAAACCTAAGAAATTAAACTAGCAACWGTTGAAGAAATGCATATTGTTTGTCATCTTACATGCTAAGATTTAGAACAAATATTTTTTAGGACTCAGAGTATGGAGTGTGCATGGCTCTACTACAACACCAAATTTTAGCTCAACGTTTGTCAAACTGAGTTGTAGAAATGTTTCTGTTTGGTGAGGTTGATTAGCTGTGGTGACCATCTTGAATCTGGTTGACTCCTAAAGCGAATCAGTTGTAGATGTCCATCCAGTGATTACTTTCTGAGAGTTTCATTATAGCACATRAGCTGGTTCACGAGACATTTGCCTACAGTCTTTAAGGAAACGAGTGATAAAATTAATCCCATTTCTTTAGTAAACACACAAATGTTACATGAGTACAGTCATGGATTTTGAGGGAGCTAAGGACATTTATTCACAATGGAACATATGAAATTATTCAAATGGCCTATGGGCATAAAAACAGCTTTTTAGAGAGTTTGAATCTCTTAGAGGCAAAGATGGGCAGAGGTTTGCCAGTTTTGCAGAAAAATTGAGTCTAAATGTTTCTCACCTGCAGTTTKGAAAACTTTGATATCCCATCATCTACCGTTCATGATTTCATCAAATGGTCACACTGCATTAAAATCAGGTCTGATTCTGTCATGGACATGACTTCATGAGCTCAGGAACACTTCCACAACTGGAAACACAGTCCACCATGCCTTCATCAAATGCAAGTTAAAGCTTAACATGCAAGGTGATACATATATGTGAACGCCATCTACTGTAGAAACACTTCCATCTTCCCTGCACCAAAGCTCATTTATTTTTTTTTTAATTTTCTATAACAACATGGCTTCATAGTAGAAGTGTCTGGGTGCTGAACTGTCCTGCCTGCAGTACAAACTTCTCCCCAGTTAAAAACATTTGATGTATCAAGAAACAAAAAATCTGGCAAAAAGGACCAAGGACTGTTATCCTACATCAGACAAGACTGTAACAACATTCCCTTTCAAAAATTCCAGCAGCTTTCATCAGCTTGTAGTGTTTACAGACTGTTGTTAAAAGAAGAGATGATTCACTTTGATAAACACGGAACTGACTCGTCTATTTTTCTTTAAATTTCTTAGTTTAAGCATGTTTTCTACAGCCCACTGTGAATGCAATATGAATTTATGAGACTCCGCTTTAAGCACAGGATCCGGCACAATATGATTTGCAAAAAAAAAAAAAAAAATCTCAGCTAGAAATTAAACACATCAAACAGTTTGTATAGATGCCAGTTAACTATCTTGATGAAGCGAGTGAAGAATGTTCATTAAATCTCTGACACAATGTCCCTGCTGCATAACTTCAGACAGAATGGGTGTATTTGTACGAGGTTGTTCAGCCTCTTTATGGACTATAAAGCTGCTGTCTCTCAACAGAGGCATTTCCTTGTATTCTGAGAAGTGCCCTGTACTCTGGGATGTGAGTGACTGAATAGAAAGTGAAGTTTCCTGAGAGAGGTTTATTCTGGCAGGGTGCTCTATAACATAGCCCACGGCTCAGCCACAATAAAATCCAGATATTTGAGGTCGTAACCTGCTAATTGCCTCAGTCCCAGAAGCGATGACGACCTTCTGTCAGCACAGAAAAAAAAAGGGGGGGGGGGGCTACCTGAGCCAGACTTACAGAGAAGAACTAGGTGATTTGGGCCAGGAGAGCACCGGCACCTTAGATGAAAGGTCGGTGTTATGGGTTTGCGTCCCCTCACCTGGGATATTTCAGCACCCTGCAGGGACTTCTAACCTCTTAGCTTTCAAGCTGCGTGTCATTCGGGGTTCAGCGAGGAGATCCGCACATCATTTCCCATGTCTGATAGCCATCTGCTCCTTCTCTCAGGCGGATCCCTCCAAGCATGATCAAGGCCCTCCACACCAGTTACAGATCAGAGATTCACTGATAATATCCCTGAAACAGAGACATATCAAGTTGTCTGCACAGGTCCTGACACACCTTTTCATGGACAATCTTACCACGAACCTGCTATAGGAGACATGAAATTTATAATTAAAACCAAACAATTATTTAAAGATTAAAAATAAGTTTGTTGAAGAAATATGAAACTGTATAATAT
>NW_013952436.1:329323-341781 GCF_001266775.1 Austrofundulus limnaeus | reverse complement strand
ATAGAGATCTTGCCACACACTGCCTTTAAAGAGTTTTAAAAGATCATCCCGTGCTGAGAAATAACAGAATTATCACAGATTTAGTAAAAAAAAAAATTTTTTTTGAAAATGTTTGCGATTTGGTGAGAAATTACACTCTTAAATGTCTCTCAGCTACCACCTCATCAAATTATACACCAAAACCTGTAAAACTGATTGAGCTGTAGTAACTTTTTATTGGTAGTGTCCTGATACCAATAAAAATCGATGAAAAAAAATGCTGGTACATTATCACCCGCTGCTTTTTAAAGAGGTTTAATAATGTTAAAATAATTATTTTTCATTAATTGTGAATAATAAACATTCACGAAGTACAAATGATGAATAAAGTTGACCAAAGCCGGTGTTTTGGACCACCTGAAACTCTCCCACACCGCCCCTGGGAAAACTGGGAGGACATCAGCGAGGGGGCGCGCGCATGCGCGTTCGWGGCGAGAGGCGTGTGTGGAAGTTTAGTTGAGAGGAGAATAAAGTGCAGAGAGACAGAGCGCAGGGCTGAAACAAATCTGCCGAAACAGAAATAAAACAAACTTTTAGAGGCGGTGGGATCAAGTTTAACGCTTTTATTGGAGTTTTTTTTTTTAAATGCTCATTTGTGTGAAGAAACTGTGGCCGTCAGTGACAGGTRAGTCTGTTTAGATTTGAATCAGAGAGAGTGAGAAAAACGATTAAAACTTTTATTAGCTTTAACTAGTGATTRTTTTACCAGTTTTACAACTTAAGTTTCTCAGTTGATGAGATTATGTGTATCAAACATCAGATATATTAACATGAAAAAGATGAAGAAGTTGTGTTTTTAAATGTTTTCTGAAAAGCTGAAATCATTGCGCTATCTAAAAGTTTCATAAAGATTCCTTTATTTCTATAAAGAGTTCCTAGTAGGATTCAATAAAAGTGTTTTCCACCTTTATAAGGTAAATTCTCATGTTGATGGAGGCTCTATGGACTTTTTTTAAAATTATTATTTAATTTTTTTAGCGCGCTCCTGTGGATCGTCTGGGAACAGCTCGACCATCAGGCGCATCCYTGTAGGTCCTCCAGTGTTTATGACTCACGCAAACTAGACTAGAATGGGCGAGAAGATGTGTTTGGGCCAAATTTAGGGACAAATCCCTGGAAATGATCCGATTTAAGCTGAAAACATGATCTCAAAATGCTCAACTAACTGGAAAACTGTGATGCTGAACGACTTTCCTGTCATTTGTTGTAAAGAACTGAATTATTTAAATTAGAAGCACCAGAACAAAAGCTGAAGTGAACTAAAAGCTAAAATTGGCACAAAAAATGCTCATAGCTGAAGCTGAAAGCAAATATTGGCAAAGCAATAGCTAAAATAAAAATGCAAAACAGTTTATCTAAACCAGTGTTTCCCAAAGTTGGGGTCAGGACCCAAGTGGGGTCCCGAAACATCAAGGTGGGGTCCTGAAAAGATTTTCTGAATTAATTACATTTTTGCCCTAGTTGTTACAAAGGAGTGAGGTTGACATATTTAAAATGGATAAATGTAGTATAAAAATATTGTTACCATGCCCATGTTTTGTTGACCTGATTCAAATGTTTATCATTGGTGGCACAGGTCTCTGCTACTATATATTGTGGGTTAAAATCGGAAAAGTTTGGGAAGCACTGCACTTTGGTTCCCAAAGTTGGGCTTGGGACCCAATTATGGGTCATGAAGCACCTTGGATAATCTCCAGAAATCAATTTAAAGGGTAATAAAATAATTGCTGATGTAATATTTTCCCTATAACTATTACAAAAAACATAAAATAAGTATAAATAAGTATTTATATTTGTGTACAAGCTGTTTAGATTGTCAAAAAGCCTGTGTTTTTAGGGTTATTAACAAAGCTTGTGTACTCAGACCAGTAATATTTGGGGTCACAAGTTTTTGCCATGAATATTTTGTGGGTCAGAAGATAAAAAGTTTGGGAACCACTGATCTAAACCATACCTAATAGCAAATACAGCAGAACAGTAACTAAAGGATACAGTTAGCTAAATGTTAGCTAAAAGCTAACATAAGCAAAACTAAAGCTCAAAGCAAATAGTTAAACTAGTAAAACATTAGCTAAAAGCTAAAACTAACAAAACATGCTAAAAGTTAAATTAACAAAACAGTAGGTAAAAGCTAAAAACAAATCAAGTATGGTGAAAGAGAATTCAAAGAGTCGTTGCAAATCAAGTAAAATTAATTCAAAATKTGTGAAAGTTAAAATGCTAAACGTTGTAGTCATCATTTTTGGAACAAGCTGAACATTTGGATATCTGCTAAACTAACTGAACAAATGTAAACTAGAAACAGAAAACAAAATTGTGAACGCTGACTCAGAGTTTAAACGTGTCGGTGCAATAAGTTCAGCCACATTTACTGTAAGACGCTCTGAACTCCAGATGAGGAGGAGGGAATAGTTCAAGTTCTGTGAAGATGCAGACCATTCATTTCTCAGCTTTGTGGTTAACGTGCAACTCCCCATGCCTTTGGTGTTTACAGTTTTCATAATTAGAATGGGAAAAGTATGGTTGTAGGTGTGTGCATTGAGGTGAAACTGAACAGGATGAGACTGGCTGTTCAAACAAACCACATATGTGGGGAACTCTGCCTTGTACTTTTCTTTAAAACTCCTTGATTTTCCAGTGAATGTTGAACCATTGGTGGGAATTGTACCCTCTACTGAAAGCAGTTTTTGCCCATAGCAAAATTTCTTGTGAACCACCTGTGGATGGATGACACTCTCAGAAAGTAACCAATGAGCACCTCTACAGCTGATAAACATTGGGAACTAAACACATTCAAGATGGTCACCACATTGGAAAACACAAGAACTATTACACCCAACTCAGTTTACAGATGTATTTAGCTCAAGTTTTAGAGTTGAAAGTCACTCACTTTATAAGATCTCACAATATTGCATAAGATAGCAAYGTAGCATAATTTACATGGTTGAAACAAAACAAACTGGTTGAAGAAATGCTGAGCCTTTTAATGAATAAAGAGACATTTTGAACAGTGAAGTCAATGAAAGGTGTCAGGTGAGACGCTGTCGGGGACGCTGTTGCAAAGTCCAGTTAGCGACAATTTCCTTATCAGCCCAAGATGACGTTGTTTTGTTGTTTTGTGTTTTAGGTTTAGTGCTCAGCCTTTGACCAATTGGAGGYGCACTGGATAAAGACGTTGCTGCAGCAGATCCTGCTAACCTGCCGTCACCCCGTCCTTTCAACAAACCAACAGCCTTTATGCACATCAGCTTGACTGTGGCCATCAAGGAATCCCCCGCCTTTCATGGAACCACGCCGGCCGATAGCACCGTAACCCCCGACGCCGTGGAAGGGTCAGCCATGGAGCCGCGTCGCGCCCTGGCTGCCCCTCCGCCGCCCCCGCCTCCCCCGCCTCCACCTCCGCCTGCGACCWCCTCGCCTTTCGGCCGGGCGAAGAGTGCCTGTCAGGGTCGGCTGAGGAAGCTGAACTGGGAGCGCATCCCCAAAGAGAAGGTGGAGGGGAGGAAGAGCGTGTGGAACGGGGCTGCTCCCGGTGAGGACGAGTTCCCCATAGACCTCCATTCTCTGGATGAGCTGTTTGGTCAGAAGGACAGCAAGCCCAGGGTCCAAATAGGCACCGTGAGGCGGCGGCCTGCAATGCTACACTGCAGATGTCCACAATATAGCCCTGAGGAGGTCAGACCATCGGAATGGCACAAGCAACATGTTTTCCATTTTCATYCCTTTACATCTATGTGTTCTTTGCTTCTTTTGCAGATTTCCCTGTTGGATTCCAAACGAAGTATGAATATTGGGATATTTCTGCGCCAATTTAAAATGTGAGCTTCTTAATTCCTTATTAGTTTTGGCATGACTGGCCAATTAAACTATCCAATGTTTCACACTTATCAGAGGTGAAGCATAATTAGTTCATTGTCATTTAAACACTTCTAAAGTTTTGACATTTTTTTGACTTTAAACCTGGTTTTACAAAAGTTTATTCGTGTTTTGACCTTCTATTAAATGAAGCAATTACCTTGGGAAGTAATCAAGAGCAGCTGCCATGTTTCCAAGGGTTTTGTTCCCCCTAATGGCTTTAGGCTTTTTGTCCAAATCAGTCAAGACRTACAGTCAAAGCTCATACACAATTGTGACCAGTGGACCAGAGTGCTTCCATTAAGCTGAACGTTTAAAAAGAGCCAAATGTCAAATGTGGTTCAGCATCAGAAGTGCTAAGTCCCAATAAAAGAGGGGATGTCTGGTGTTTGTAGGGGAGGTTGCAGCCTGAACAGCTGGGTGATGAGTGAGTGGCTCTTTACGTTTCAGAGTTGACACCTGCTGACACCCATAAAGAATGGGTAACCTTAAAGCCAACCCCCCATGATGAGAGACCCCACCGGTGGCTTGTCATATTCAGAAATCCCTCGAAGCCTCTTTAGCTTGTATAGTTCAAACAAAGCTGTGTTTATTGTTATGAAAAGGAGCTGTTTTCTAACCATTAAGGCTAATTTACGCAGCCTTTATTKAACCTTTGACTCATTTGTGTTTGACATCATGCAAAGTTGGCTTCATAAAGARTCGAGAAACACAAAAGTCCCGGGTTTCAAAACCCTGCCATCATGAGACTTTCTGCTCGTTTCTTTTTTTCCAGACTAGATTTGTTGAGACTTGCAGGGAAAGCCTTTATGTGAAAAGAGACTCTTCTGTACACAAACATTTGTCTTGTCGGCAAGCTTGTTTGCTCTTCTGTCAAATGTGACACGGCGACTGCTTTTAAATGCGGCCGTAGTTTAAACAARATCCAGTTTTTTTGTTTTCACTGTCTGAGTGGAGACTTACAAAAAAAAATCATTTCATTTCGGGGGGGCCTTTGTGCACCGTTGCGTTCGGTATTTTGTTCTCGGAAAGTGTTTCCGTTTGGATAAGAAGTTCTTCAGAAAACGATTTATTTCCTGGCTCCTTTAGATGTGTTTAACCACTCTAAAGCTCAAGTTTGACTCTATTCAGTTCATGTCTATTCAGTTCTGCTCAGGTGTGTGTGTCTCCATGTCAGTATGTCCCTCGCTCTGTGGGCGTGATTGTGGGCGTATCGTCAGCACGCGACTTAGCCGTTGGGGTGAAAAAGGAAAAAGAAAAAAAAAGTCGTTATGGTTTTATGGTTTAACAGTCTGAYKTTTTTTTGGGCACAGCACTGTTTATAAGTGTGTGTGTAACAGTGAGCAGCCAATTTGTCCTAACCACTTTGGAGGTGGCACTGAAAGCGTGGTTAGAACTGGAAATGGAGGCACGTTTGGCTGAGGCTGAACCGAGCGTGGATATTTTATTTTATTTAGTGATTATTTTACGTCTTACAGGCTCTGAGACGTAAAATAAATTTGAAGTAAAAAAAAAAATTCAGGAGATTTAAAAAAAATATCCGTGAGACTTCTCTATATTTCACTACACCTGCAAAATGGGAAATATGTGTAATTTATGCACAATCAGTACAAGATGACGTGTATGAACCACCGGTGTCAAATGACAAAATATTGACGTAAATGATGAGCTACGAATGCCTTCGGACAGTTTAGACCAAAATGCTRAAGCACACAGAGAGGAGTTAAGGGCCTTCAGAAAAAAATGTGGAAGGAAGTGAAGGAAACATGGGCCTATCGTGACTGATATTGTAATCCAATATTCAACAATAAAATTCTTATCACATGTTTTTTTCTTATATTGTGCGGTCCTGCTTCAAATTTATTTATTTAACGTTATTTAACCAGGCAAGTCCCGTTGAGATCTCAGATCTCTTTTTCAAGGGAGGCCTGGGCCAGAAGGTRACCTATTGTACATGTTTTTAGTGGTGGGGGGAAACCGGAGTACCTGGTAAACTGAAAGCCTTCCAAACATCGTCCGTGCATCTTTGCCTTTTATTCATCCCGTGAGCTCTGGGATTTATCCCTGTTGCTGTCATGCTAAAACAAATGGGTGTATTTTCACAGGCCTGCTAAGGAGATAGTTGAGGATATCAGACATGGAACCGGAGATCGATACGGAGCAGAGAAGCTTTCGGAGCTCTGCAAATTGCTGCCTGATAATGAGGAGGTGATAATCTTTTTTTTTTTTTTTTTTTTTTTTTTTTTGGGTGTGTAACTATGAAATCAACAAGGTTTTTCCTCTTCTCTACCCTTCCCTGTTTCTGTTACTCATCAGGTTTTGATTAAGATAATCAAAAACTTGTCATTATGTTGTATGGTGTGTTCTGTTTCTAGACACAAATCACGTGCAAGTAAATTGAAATTGACTCTTTCCACATCGTGTTGTGTTTTTTAATCTTTGAACAAAAGTTGCTGTTTTTTATGCATTTTTATGGCTCTTTTTCTCTCTCTCTCTCAGGAATCTCGCCTGAGGAAGTTCAGTGAAGAAAGGAGCTGCCTTGGAGAGCCTGATCTGTTCATGCTGCTGTTGGTGGAAGTCCCTAGGTACATCCCTCCTTAGCCCCCAAAAAGGGGAAAAAAGATACGGAATATTCCTTAAAAAAACCTTTGTTTTTCTCTTAAACTTTTTTAACATATTTTTTTTCTTGTAACAACGTCCTTCTTCACTTTGTGGGGCATGTTTATTTAACAAGAGACTGATCTCAAGTGTMTTTTAGTCGTCGTCATCACTCAAAGCATCCCTGCTGATCAGTCCGTCTCACTCGGTTTTTCTTTCATCAGTTTTCGTCTTCGGCTGGATGCCATGATCCTGCAACAAGAGTTTGACCCGGCTCTGACCTCTTTGTGTGTGGCAGCCAGATGTCTAAGGGAGGCGGCCAGAGGTAAAGTAACAGCGGGGAGTTGTGTACTCCACGGCCATTAAGACCTGGGACTTTGTTGACCAGTTAAAATTCTTTTGTTTATTCTTGGGTGGTGTCGGGCGCCAGAATGGAAATGAGATAAGCTAACATTTACGCTAACTTAGTAGCTCGCGAAAAGCTGCAATGTGGCACAAAAAGTTAGGATATTTGTGTTTGKAGGATTAYTTTGTTGTTGTAACAATGCTTCTTGGCAGTTTTTTCACCAGGCACCTGATTGGCAGCACCTGAGGGTAGCGGAAGCTCAAAACAACAACAAACGTTAGCTGTTTGACAATGACAAAAATGATTTTGCTAATTTTTCATGTGCACAACCCACACACTCAGCTCTACGGCTCATGCCACAAATGCATGTTCCCTACAAACGTGGCCCCATTTAAAAGGAAATTTAACAGACTTTCCAATGATATAAGATTTTTTTTCCCAAGAATCATTGTTACAACAAAGAAATAGCCTACCAAACACAAATGTTCTTACWTTTTGTGCTAAATTTATATTTTTAGATGGTGTCAGCTTTGTTCAAATGTATTTTCATTATTTGAAGCTTCAGGCACAACACGTTCTCCCTTTATTCTCCTAGAATTACTGAGCTGTCCAGAATTACACTCCATCCTCCGTTTGGTGCTGAAAGCAGGGAACTACATGAATGCTGTGAGTCCTCCCTAAATGTTATAATTACCATTTTCGTCTTTTCTTCTGAGTCTGAAAACGCAGATTTGATTTATCCGTCTRTGCTTTCAGTTGGAAGTTGATTTGGAGTTTGCGCTCAGGGTCGTCCYTCCGGCCTTGTACCTGCACTTTGACTGATTGTTTGTTTAAAGCTGTCTTCTGTGTGTTATATTGTGCACGGTTTCTCAGGGTGGATATGCGGGGAATGCAGCTGGCTTTCGAATCTCATCGCTGCTCAAACTGGCTGACACCAAAGCCAACAAGCCGGGGATGAATCTGCTGCATTTTGTTGCCATGGTAAGTTCTGAAATGTTGTGTAAAAATGTATTATTTGCTAAAAGAAACACACACAAAAAAACAAAAAAAAAACAAAGGAACGTTCGATGTACACCCCATGACAGCTTGAAGAACCTCCTTTAGCAGCAATAACTTGGCATAGTTTTCTTTATGAATTTATTAGTTTCTCACGTGGTTGTGGAGGAATTGTGGCCCGTTCTTTTTTCTTTTTCTTTTTTTACGTTATTCACTTCATTTAGGTTTGCAGACATTAATTTCTGCACAACTCTTCTTAGCTCCCACCAGAATTTCAGTCAGGTTGACTTCTGGATTTTTTTTTTCATCTCTTTGTTTTCAAACTAAAAATAAGACCAAATTTATATATATATAAAAAAAAGCATACCCCCTACTGGTTATTTAAAATAATGCATTTACCGAAACTTATCAGGTTTCTCTTTTCACTCTGCTACTTCCAATTTTTATTAATAAGTCTCCAATTTTATAATATTATGTGTCTGAGCTTTTGAAATGCAGATATTTAAAGGACTCTTAAGTTTTTGCATGGTGTTTCAGGTTCTGCAAAGAGCAGAAAAGTAGCTGATGCAGATCCTCAAAGCAAGACATTTTTTTCATCAAACGTGTTGCTTCTTTTGAGACAATAACTGGATAATCTATTGTGTTTGTCTCTGCAGGAAGCAGTGAAAAAAGACCAGAGCTTACTGTCATTTCCCAGCCAACTAGGCCACGTTGGCTCCGCCTCCAGGTCAGTCTCTTCTCACATTTTGGATCTTGCAGCTCCGATATTTCGTACACAGTCTCTGAGCTGCTGAGGAGTTTTATGTTGCTACTGTTTGACTCTCACCCAAAGRAAGGTGCCAAGTAACGACTGCCCTTACATGTTCGGCTTATGTACATTCACCTGTTTGCTATTTACAGCCTGCTGTTTGCTTTTTGTCATGCAACCTTTTTCTTCGGGAGGATTGCACATCTGTTTTATACCCATGTTAATTATAACTGTGTATCTCGGCAGGTTGTGCGAGGAGGCGGTGCTGGATGACTTGGCGAAGTTAAAAAGCAGAGTGGCTGCCCTCAGGGCGAATATACAGACTGAAGCGGAGATTCTGCAGCAGGCRCAGTTATTTCTGGAGGTAGACGGCGCAGTCTGAAAACGGCCTCGCGGAGGAAGTCGGAAGTAACCGAAATTCAGCAGGTTTGTTTTGTTCGCAGACAGCCGAAGGACGCCTGAAGGAGGCGGACGATGAGGTGGAGGGTATGAGGATGTCGAGTCAGGCTCTGATGGAGTTCCTGTGTGAAGACGACAGCACTTTCAAACTGGAGGAGGCCTGCAGCACTTTCCATTTGTTTTGCCTTCGCTTCCAAAGAGCTGTCCAGGTTCAGAGCTACAAATCAAAAAATGCGCAACTTTACTTGCACTGATGGGCGCTTTAAAATGACCACTATTTCTCTTTTTTTTTCTTTCCTTGAATGTTTTTAAATAGGAAAACGAAGAGCGGGAGCTTAAGGAGCAGAAACGTCTGGAACGTCAGCGTGAGGTGGTGGAAAAGCGTCGTTCTGTGGCTGCGTGCACGGGGCTGGACCTGGGTCTGAGCCTCGCCAGGGAGCCTCGCTGTCAGGAGAACCAAGATGAGCTGGAGCGGCTTTTGGAGAAGAACCTGAGCAGCGCTTGGAGCCGTCGAAGCCTTAGGAGCTGTGACMCGCGCCGATTCGCGCACCCCCTCCAAAGCGACGCCCACGCCTACGGCTCGCCCGCGATCGAGAGCTTCCCCGTGCTGGGCAGCAGCCCCACGTCCGTCAGCTGTCACCCGGACGGCTCGTCTGGCCACGAGACCCGCGCTGGGCTTTGCAGCTCCCCAGGAACCGATGGTGCCTGCTCTCCCGTCGACCGGGAGGACTCTGTTCTGGACGGAGGGAGAAAAGTGACAAACACGAGCGTGGAAGCAGTTACAGACTCACACATTGAACCTCTTAGATCCTGTCCTCATGAAAATCGCTTCGCAGCGAAACAACATGGGCCTGAGAGTGTTTCCTACAGGCTACAAGGTGAACAGAAGACAACTGAAATTCAAAAAGAGGCCACTTTTTCTCTAGAACACATGGCGTTGAACGGTTCCAGTACAGACTCCGCTGCTAAAAATACTGACACACCAGCCCAGTGTGATAAAAGCCAAGTCTCCGCTCACAGGCACAGGTTGGGCCTGTCGGKAGCGGACAGTAATTGTCTTCTTCAAAGTAAAACTAACGGCTCTTTTGTCCGTGAGTCCAATAAAACACGTAGAACTCTTTCTGGCAGCAACAACAAGAGCGGACTGTTGAAGCAGCCTAAATCTGAGACCAAATTAGAATCGCCCTCTGATGATGCACCATTCCAACCTCAGAAGAAAGGAGTTCCGTCTATTATGATAAGTGAGGCAGAGTCTTTGCCTGAGGCGAGTTTAAAAGAACAGACAGACACTAAGGTGGGTTTGACACCTGTGGAGGAGGTCTGGATGCCCTCCGGTTTGCTGGAGTTCAGCCAATCACAGCCAGAGGAGGTCTCTGACTCGCCAACTGCTGAGAGGGAGACAGCGAGGTCATACTCGCGTGTGGGAGAAACACTAGAGTGCCACACTCTAGTGAAAGGCCTGCGGTCCTACGAGGCCTTGTCACCCCCGACCTCCCCACTCCCACGACCCACGCCAAGCCTGTGCTCCAAGTGGAGGAAGGAGAGGGAGGTTGAACTCAAAGAGGGGGCAACTCCAGGGTCYTCGGTGTCGAAGGAGGAGACTCAGACAATGAGGGTTCCTGTGCGTAGTGGAATAGGGGCCAAGAGGGGGTTCGTGTCACGCACAGCCCCTTCCATCAGCACCGGCATTCCTCGGGTGCGCTCTAAAACCGACTCTTCAATTGGAGCCCTGACGGCTGCCAGCCCACCTGCACGGCTGTCTATTCCTCGCAGCGTTTCCCTGCGTTCCCCCGCCACTCAGTCGACCACTCGGGCCGAGGTGAAACGAAGCAGCAGCACGCGGGACAAGACCATGAGCGAGCCACAGGGTCCAGATAAACCCGCCCTGACTCGCAGGTCTTCAGACAGAGCCACGCCGGAGAAGGACTCCGGCAGCTCCCAGCCCGCCTTCGTCAGAGGAGCGCCCATCCGCGTGTCCAAGCGGCTCGCCCCGAACTCCGAGACCCAGCTGCCGCCCCAGCCTCGGACCGTCCACGGCCCGTCCTCCGCCACCGCCAAGACCATACGCACCGCCGTCATTTCAGCTGCTCGCAACAAAACCGCCAAGACGGCGAGCGCGGGCTCCTTCCCTTCTAGCCCCAAAAGCCCGGCAACGTCACGGATACCTGGTCCCAAAATGCCTCGAGCCACTGCAGCTCAGCCTCTGTGGAGGTGATGGATCCACCTCCTCAGTTCTAACTTTATTTTAGTTTAAGTTCAACTCTATTGGGTAAACCTGCATGCTTGGATTCTCTACATAAAGTGAGTCTGCACTGAAGGGGGTTGTAGATATATTTTATATGTTATGTTTAACACACTATCAGGGTAGTGGATCATCTACAATCTACCTCTTCACATCCATTTTTGTCCCTTACAGGCAATAGGGCAGCGATAGAAGATGCTGTCCTCTAGCAGTTYGTTTATAGAACAGCTGTTAGTCAGGTGATTGTCACATTACCTAAAAAATTAAGTCATTTGGAAAAACTGTTTTAWTTTGTTTTTGTCRTMGCTGACAATATGTTTTGAGCACTGTGGTCCCCTTACCTGAAAGATCAGTGTTTTCAGACTTGGTACAATAGTGAGCTGTTTATGTTCTCATTGACAGGCCTTTATTATAATGATGCACTTTACAAACTGAAGGAGGCTGTAAGGAGTTGCTGTCAATGTTATTTTATATTCAAAATATATATACATAACTTTATTTAGTAGCATTTTTCACTATATTATATGGGTTTGTAAAAAAATTAAATAAAGACAAGATTGTGATTTTTTGTGCTCTTTGAATGTATTAGATGATGTTTAGTAGGACCCCCGCATGCGAAGCGTAAGCGGGAGTCATTGTTTTTGTACATTTTTTTTCTTCAGTGATTTTTGGTCGACCGTAGCACAAAAACGGCTGCACCGATCAACATGAAAGTTGGCAGGACTGTAGTTGAGTCTGACCTACACTGCGCCAGCCAACRGTTTTWTGATRGACCCCATATTTCAGGAGGGGGTTCCTTTCAAAGTGGGAGTGTCRGTACATGCAAAAACACTTATAACTCAGAAATTGTTCAACATAGRAGCTTCAGATTTCTTTTGTTGTTTAGCTCTGCTGAAACACTATCCATCAGGCCCACCAATCAGTGCCCCACCCCACCCCAACCCCAAATTTATCTGAAAAAAAGGGGCATCTGGACATACAAAAGGGTTATTGCTCAAAAACTATTAAACATAGGAGCTTCAGATTTCTTTTGTTGTTTAGCTCTGCTGAAGCACTATCCATCAGGCCCACCAACCAGTGGCCCCACACCCCGGACTCCCATTTTATCTGAAAAGGGGGTGTCTGGACATGCAAAAATGCTTAAACTGTAACTCAGAAACTGTTCAACATAGGAGCTTCAGATTTCTTTTGTTGTTTAGCTCTGCTGAAGCACTATCCATCAGGCCCACCAACCA
>NW_013952436.1:328057-329222 GCF_001266775.1 Austrofundulus limnaeus | reverse complement strand
GCACCTAGTAGCATGACATTTATTAGGAATGAAGACTTCTGAGTTCTGGTGCATTTGTGCGTGCATGGGTCATTATGTTACCACTTTGCGGTATTTAGTTTGTATTTTTTCAGTTTGTATCCAGGCAAGGATTTATAGTTTAGTCTCGTGCTATGTTATCACCTTCAGATTTTGTCTCTTCTGAGCTTGCTGCGTCTCTTGACACAGTCACCCCCACAGTCCTTCATGGGACTGTTGTCATGGAAARGCTACAGCCGCCCTGGGGAATCTCCTGGCAGAATTGTGGGGGGTTGCAATGGCTGGGGTGGAGGCTGGCAAAGGGTGTAGGGTCCCAGCGGGAATTCCCGTTGTTTTTATAGGCTGCAGTGACGCCAAAACTTCTTGGGGGGAAAAGCAATAAACCAGTGTCTCTTTGTGCTCTTGAGTCTCCACTTGTTGGTCAGCGGTGGCCTTTTAACCTGCAGTGTATAGAAGTGACATCAACGGGTTTCCAGGGGYGCAGGACGGAAACGTTTAAAACAAATGTTTTTTTTTTTCTTYTGAGGTAGTTACAAGCATTGAAATGAAAACAAATAGTGAGTGAGATCATGACTTGGTTGAAGATGAATTTATGATATTGGGGTTGAAAGACTTGCAGACAGAATGAAGTCCACAATACTAGTCTGTGCATCTTCAGTATTTGTACGCATTTTAACTTYACTTCATTGATAAAAATGTTCATTACAAAGGGTTACACTGCAAATACCAAACTGAGGTAAGGATTGATTGGATTTAAAGAAAAACTATGTAAATATAGTATGAATGGGAGGGAAAATTTTAAAATTTTATAAAATAGCTGCATTTTAAATATGTGGTTGGACAATAGTTTATTTTTATCRTACTAAACAGCATCATTTTAAGTGAGTTTTTAATTAAACTGGACCTTTTCACATTTGCAAGAGCATGGTTAAAAACCTATAGGCTAGGCTTATTTGGAAGGACAGAATATAATAAGCCTAGCCTTTTATGAATAATGAATTTAACTTGTAACACACTTTTCATTAGTAAAAAYCTCAAAGTGCTACAAGTGGTGGAAGATGAAAGATGTAAAATCAGGAACAATAAAAATCCCCCCCACCCAAAAAAAAAATTTAACATGTTTAAAATAGGCACAGATCATAACAAT
>NW_013952436.1:321385-327966 GCF_001266775.1 Austrofundulus limnaeus | reverse complement strand
CTATGCAATACTGTTTTATAGTTTATTCATAGTAACACAAGCAAATGATATTTTTTATGAGTAAATACTGTTAAAACTGTAATAAAAAAGACAAATTAAATTTTGCATTTAAAACCATTCATAAGTGCAAAAGTGCAATTACGGTGACTTTTGTGCAGCTTGCTATTATCTGGAAGCAGCTCTTGTCAAGTCTGTAGAGCAAAATTTAGCAACTTTGATGTGTTGTTACTTGTTAACTCTATAACACATTTGTTTTGTTTTACTAATATACAGATTATGTAGCCATAAATCTAAAAATAAAGTAGTGCAGTAGTCAGGTTCTGTCCTGTCGTGACAAAAAATCGGGAGACAGAAGAGGAAATAACTAAAAGAAAATCAAGTGCAGTAAACAACATCAATCTGAGCTATAATAAACTACATAACATAACCTATCTTGTCTTTGCTTCTGCAATTTGTCTGTGTGTAACACTGCCATCTAGTGTCAAACAAAGGACATGGGTGTAGAAATTGAAACTACATTCACCAGCGTTAGTTGCGTTCTTACGTCAATGTTTACGTAACGGGCGACTCCCCGGATGCGGCTGTGATTGACTACTAGGCAAGAAAAGCTCGCAAGCTAAGTGGCGGTAAGTTACAAAGTCCTTCTTCTTTTACCGGTAAAGCAAATTATTGTCCCGAATGTATATATTATTTTAAAGTAGAATTTTTAAAGTGACTGTCTGTGGGGTGTTGGTTCAGAAAACAACCATTTTAACTGTGTTTTAAAATTAAGCTTCAGCTTGTTTGCTAACTTGTTAGCCCGTTAACTGCCAAGTACGCTAGTTCCTTAGCTTGGGGGGAACGCCTAGTATTAKAAGTGAAAAAAACGCGAAACCAGTCAGCTACAGACATAAAAGTGCGTGTTGTTATGAATCCACACGTGGACCATTAATCAGAGAGATTATTTTAAAATAATGAAATTATTGAGGAACTAAATTGTAGCATAGTTTTTTGATGTAAAGATAATTAACGCTACGTCAATGAGCTAACGGTGGCTACTAGCTTGGACGCTAACTAGTTTAATAGCTGGACTTATCATAAAATGTCAGCCTTAACCTTCAGGAACTGTGTAAGCTTCATTGTAATTGCTACTCTCTTCACGGTGGGAATGAAATCTTTACTATGAAATGTGTGGTTTTAAATGGCGTTTGTCTTTATCAAATATTGATTTAGTTTCAGTATTGTCTTTGACTAACGTAATTATGTTTTAGCCTGTTACTTTCGTTTTGTGTCGTTTTGGTCAACTTAATGTTTATGTTTTAGTGCAAGATTAAAGTTTTGAAGTTTCCCTTTTAATTTCTGAAATCAACATTTAAACCTAAATGAAACTTCTGTCTTTATTGTACAATGATATCAGGATTTGAAAGTGAATGGGATGTAGATTAGTCATTCTCATAAAACCCTGACATTTTGTTGATCTGCCTTTGCTTCCCAATAAAATGAAATGTTATTGACAATTAACAGGATATCTGCTGCCAGAATAAGTTTTGTGTTGTTCATAAGAAACTGCATGATGTTTTTGATTAAATAAAATATTCTGAAAGAAGTGAGACTAATAACGATGAACAAATGTCCTATATTAAACAATTTAGCTTTCACAGATACTTCAAAAGCAAAATTTTTCGAAAGTTAAACAAAATATCCAACTGTCTCGTCAAGTTTGTTTTTACTGGTTATTATTTACCCCCAAAATAATCCTGTTTTTATTGGTTTAATTTGTTAAGTGTGCTTATATGTTGTTTTTTCTCTAAGGGAGAGTGCACAGATGCTAATTATACCGTCTTCCTGGGAATAGATCAAATGTTTGCTTCTTCTGAACGAGGAAATTAGTTTTGATTGTAAGTGGCTTTGCTTTTCAACACAACAGTAATTAGGCYGAACTGGATTTGTTGTTAGTCATCAATAAAAATGTGTTCTTCCACATTAGTATTAATATTTTTTTTTCCATTATAGAAAAACAGGTTGATGAAAAATGGTCAAGAATTACTCTTTACTTAAAGTACCACTGGTTAATTTTTATTTTCTCTCCTGCTTTTAGGTGCTGCAGCCCCAGTGGTCTTGAGCAGGATGCAGACCATTAAGTGTGTTGTGGTGGGCGATGGGGCAGTGGGCAAAACCTGCCTTCTCATCTCTTATACGACCAATGCCTTCCCAGAAGAGTACATTCCCACAGTGTTCGACAATTACAGCGCTCAAATGAGCGTGGATGGCCGCACCGTCAGCCTCAACCTGTGGGACACGGCGGGCCAGGAGGAGTATGACCGCCTGCGCACCCTCTCCTATCCTCAGACCAACGTGTTCATAATCTGCTTCTCGATCGGAAGTCCTTCCTCCCACGCCAACGTCAGGCACAAGTGGCACCCCGAGGTGTCGCACCACTGCCCCAACGTGCCCATTCTGCTGGTGGGCACCAAGAAAGACCTGAGAGGCGACGCAGAAACAGTGAAGAAGCTAAAAGAGTCGGGTACGGCCCCTACAACCAACCAGCAGGGCAACAGCCTGGCCAAGCAGATCGGAGCCGTCAAGTACATGGAGTGTTCTGCGCTGCAGCAGGACGGTGTAAGAGAAGTGTTCGCTGAAGCTGTGAGGGCCGTGTTGTATCCAGTCACAAAAAAGAACCACAAGAAGTGCGTGCTGTTGTAATGAACGGTTCCCAGGTTTGGACTATGAAGGGGGATGATGGAGGTCCACAGATGCACAGGAAAGCTGAGGGATAAAGGATACCATCTGGTTGCTTCCAACCTACTTCTGTCAGTTTTCAGCACCTGTGTTACTCCTGTTTTCCTGACTCATCATCTCCTGGAGCATCTAATTGTGTTGCCATCTTCACCAAAGTGACTGATTCTAAATGAAGGCAACCGACCGTCTCTCCTCTACTTTCCTTCCATTAACTTTTGATATTTACACATTTTCAAATTTACATCTGCTCGTGATTTATTGCTTCTATGCTTTGCCTTATAAAATGTTCATTATGGTCAGCGAAAGCCATAACTTCTAAACAAACCAACAAATTGACTTGAGAGAGGAGATCTGTGTGTGTTCAGGTGGAGAACTAATGACTACCTCACATTCTCACCTACGTTGCATCTCGTTGGGTCTCGAGCAAAGGTTGCCATCCAAGATCTTTTGATTTGCATATTAGATGTAAAAAAAACATTCAAGCAGAAGTTAAAGTTTTTAACGTTAAGCAGCTTGAGCGTGTTTCAACTCCTRGATACATACCAGTACCCTTTAGCCAAATGCAAAGATTAAAGGTTAAATTYTCGCCAGTTGTTTTTGTGCTAAGTTTGGTATGTTAGAGTTGYCTGACAGATTGCACTTCCAACCTATTTCACTGCTCGCTCGCTCTCTTCCACACATGGAGAAGCCAGTGGGTCTTTGAAGATAAACTGGGCCCATTAAGAGCCGCAAACCATTTCCGCTCTTTTTTTTGTAACAGAGGAGCAAATGTCCTAAGGCCTCTGCTAAAATTACCCATACTGGTACAGGATTCCTCGAGTCATCGTATTCAGGAAGTCTGATTGTAGCGGGGTGGCTCTCCTCTGTCTACATCTGAACATTTTTGAGCTCACACCGAGTGCTATTAAAAAAAAACCATGCCTAAAAACATCCTGGTAAAGGAGACTGTATTTTTTTTCTAAGTGAATTTACTTTGTAAATGATTTTTCTTAATCCTGAAATGTTTTTAACTTACATGTGCGGTTATGGCCAAAGTTAAATATATTTTTGTAATAGCTCATGTTTATCTGATCAGTAAACTGTATGTGTGCTGTTGTTAATTCTTACATATGATAAACTAGAACTCCGCAATGCTTCCCGTTGTCAATGACATGATTGTGCAAAGGTCAACAAAGGCCACTTTATAATCAACTCATTGTAGCATATATTACCAGAATGTTTTAACCGGTTTGCATAAAGCTGTATACTTCTTATCCTGTAATGTTTTGATGAGGTGAATAACAGTTTTGCCTTAAAGAAGCAGCGTCCCACCAGCCTTGTTAGCCCTAAGACACACCTCTACGGAAGGAGCCTTTTACTCGGTCAGGTGCCTTATTTAAACCAAAGACCACACCAGAACTACCAACCTAAAGGGTCTCATCATAGTGCTGCCAGTGCTATGAGAAATCTATAAGCACAGGTCCAACAAATTCAAATTGTTTTGTTTAAAAATTTCAAAAGCTTTCAGTAATAGTTCCTGCCAGTAAATACTCTGTAAAGTTTTTTTTTTTCTTGTTTTGTGAGACACAGGTGCTAAACTGACTTCTCACGCTGCGCAACTTTGCATTTGTGAAACAGAGCTGACGGGCCCACAGCTCTTAACAGATTGTGGTTTACATCCCTGCCTTGCATGGTGCAGTGAAAGCACAAGAAGCGCAGCTYGCTCGCACGGTTAACAATAGCTGCGTTGGCGTTGCTTTGCAGCATTTGAAGATTTTTTTAATCTATTTTTCAAAAAATATTTTTATATCAAATCTGTAGCTTTTTTTTTTTGTTGCTCACATTACTAGCAATAATACCAACCCTTGTTTTCATTTGCACTTCAGTGCAGGATATTTGTTTGCCTAAAATCTGGGGTAAATGAAGAGCTATGTGCTTTCAGATCTGAAAGATGTGCGAAATTTCCCAAGTATCTGCAGTAGTTGAATGTATGTGCACGAGAAGTAAAACTCATCTGTGGTGATTTATCTTTTGTTTTATTTTTATTTTTTGTCATGTCCCTATTTCACTCAGTTCTGTTTAAGTGGAACAAACACCTGTGGGCTCTCCGTGTCCTGGAGCAGTATGCTACCATATGCGTGGTACTACGCTTTTACACTGGGAACGTGATTTGTAGAATTCTGTTAATTGTTTTATAAATAACAAAAAAACATATTTGTATAAATGAACTAACAGTGAGATGATTTTAAATTATACCAAATAAAATAGTGCCTAAAACCAAAYGGGCTGCTTTGTTTTGTAACCATAAACTAGTTTGTATTTTATTTTTGCAGTTTTAGTGTTGCAGATTTTGCACTAGTCAAATACCAAAACAGCTCTTGCAGGAGATGGGTGCTAACTTTTGTAACATTTTTATGTATTACAGTTCATTTACAAACATTTTCCTCAAAGTACAGAATGTCTCCATTTTATTTTTATTTTTCAAATTTCTAAATTAACTTGCTTTAGGTTTGTCCTCTTTGTTTTTATACTGCTTTTCACTAACGTTTGCCACTTTTAGCTACTTCTAGCAGTTAGCTAGAAATAAAGTTCAACTGAGCCATACTGATTTGCAGCTACTCACTTTTGAGTTCAGGAAACCACAGTTTCTCATTTAATGTTCATGTTCTTTCATATTTGTGCTGTTTCAGTTCCCACATCTGAACACTAGATGGACACAGTGCTTCAGCTTCTTATAATCTGAATAAGTATTCAAAGCTTGTCATTCCNCTAGATGAACAGAGCCATTAGCATTTGCCTATACTGTCTATGCCATGGACCGTATCATTAGTGACAGCGCTTTTCTTGCTGCTTGTGCACTGAGCTGACTGACTCATATGCTGCACAGTGATGAYGACATATTAAAAGGTCAAAGTCATGCGGAGGTGAAGAAGAAACATTAGTCACACTTTTACTCAAAACTAAAGTTGAGCTCAGGAAACCACAGTTTCTCATTTAATGTTCAAATTCTTTCATATTTGTGCTGTTTCAGTTCCCACATCTGAACACTAGATGGACACAGTGCTTCAGTTTATAATCCTGAATAAGTATTCAAAGCTTGTCATTTCCCCCCCTCTCCTGTACATTTAGAGGTAATGGTCTGWAACCTATTTAAAAGCCAACATTCAACACTTTCAGACACCAACAACTTCAATCCATTTCAGGGCCCTTACACACTCAGCATGCTGCTGCTTACACTAAATAATTTCTGGGACCTTTTAAGGATGCTGGTTCTGACAAGTGACAGATGTGTTGAACTCATTACAGCACCACTGGAGCAACACTCAGAGCCCGTTTCCTCTGTGGTCTGAAAGCTGCACAATGAGGACAAAGCTGAACGTATGTTTACAGCTGGTAGGAGTTGTGTCATCGCCTGTGTTCATGGAGGAGGAATAGTTTACGTGAACTCTGCAGAGTCTGGTGAAAACCTCAGCTATGGTTTGACTGAGGTGCTGTCAGAGGGTGAGACAGGCAGGTTATGAACACTTAGGTTAGTTAAGGAATTTTTTTTAGGTGAGAAGACTGYAGAATGTGATCCCTTGTAGATAACTATATTTTCAGTCATAAAAGTGTCTTTAAACAAACGTGTTTGCAGTTTTCCAATATTTGCATTACTTTAATATGCCTTAAATAGTAATAATAAAAAGGTTTTGTATTTCATTTCTAAGAAAATGGAGATGTTTTCTTTGAAGCAGGAAAATACAAGTTGTCCAAAAATACCAAATTTATAAAGAAATACACAAAGTTTTTCAGGATACTCTGAGAAATAAAACAAAAAACATGTTGCAATGAAACAGCCTGTTATTTATTAGTAGACATTTAGGTTCTCATCATTTATTCACACT
>NW_013952436.1:316470-321267 GCF_001266775.1 Austrofundulus limnaeus | reverse complement strand
AATCTATCTCAAACAATTGTTATGGATACACATTATACTATTTCATATTTTTTCAAGAAACCAAATTTTACCATTCTCTGGGCGGCTGTGGCAGAGTGGTTAGGGGAATCGTCCTGGAACCGGAAGGTCACCTGTCCGATCCTCCCTCCAGCTGTCTCAGTTGTTGTGTCCTTGGGCAAGACACTCAACCCCAATGCCTCTGATGTGTGTCCCATCAGTGTATGAATGTGATTGGCACTGATTAGTCTCCATGGATGATTGTACATGTTAGCTTTGTAGGAGATCTGGTAGAGTGCTGTGTGATTGGATAAATGAAGGCACAGATTGTAGTGTGAAACGCTTTTAGTATCCTGGTTGGACAGAAAGGCGCTATACAAGTACAGTCCATTTACCATTCTCCTAAATCTATAACATTTATCCTGCACTTTTGCCATCACTCTCCAGATTGTTCCACAATTACTGTATATTCCCTGTATCGAAGTACATCGTTCCTTTAACCTGGTCTGATGCAGATGGTGTGGTCCTGTTGGCATCATCGTGCCGTGATCTTCAGCTCTCACCGGAGCGGTTTACAGTTGAGTGCGAAGCGGCCGGGATGAGGATCGGCATCTCCAAATCGAAGGCCATGGTCCTCAGTCCGAAAAGGGTGGATTGCTCTCTCAAGGCTGCGGGGTGAGATTCTGCCTCAAGTAAAGGAGTTTGAATATCTTTGTTTATGAGTGAGGAAACAATGGAGCGTGAGATTGACAGATGAATCTGTGCAGCCTCTCTGTACCGGTCTGTTGTGGTGAAGCGGGAGCTGAGTACCCGAGAAAGACCCAGGGCATGCTGGAGAGACTATCTCTCTACACTGGTCTGGGAAAACTTTTAAATCCTCTCAGAAAAGCTGGAAGCAGTGTCTGGGGAAAGAGAGGTCTGAGCCTCCCYGCTCGAGCTGCTTCCCCTCGACCCAACTCTGGAACAAGCTGAAGACAATAGATGGRTGAAAAATTGCCATTGAGAATTAAATGATAAGTATTTTTAATGAGATCAGGTCAAATTAATTTTTAAGGACTTGTGAACAACATAAATATTATTAGACCTTTAAGCCAAGAACTTTGTAATAGAAAAAAACKGCCCCAATTATTCCATTCCAATATTTTGCCCTTGTTTCACAAGCTGTCCAAAAATGACAGCGMTGGGTCTCAAGAGTCTTGCCATCAAAATTTTACTTATGTGAATGTGCGATCCTCATCAGGCAGTGACTCATGCTGTGAAATGACAGCAGCAGTTCCATCCCAGTTTTGAATTTCTATCTTTGCTCCATATGCTCACACATGTACAGTATGACTCATACAGCACGATTAAATAACTCATACAGCACCTAAAGTAGCCAACAAGGTAAACTGTCTACGTTTAAACACCACCACATGTTTTTTAATCAGTTTACTAAAACAGGATGAATGTGTGCTTAAAGTCTGATCTTTTGTCTTAAAGAAAAAAAAATGCATCCAAATTGTAGGAAAAGTTTAAAAATCAAAAACATACCTTGCATTTGATYGCAGGCTGGCTCATTGCCAGCAGCAAAACGTTGAAGACAAAACACGTTTTTATGAWGATTTATGATTTTATTGTAATTCACATGATAAACCCCAATAGAGGGCAGCAGGACTTAATACAATGGTTCTGGTTTTCAGTTTTTCATATACTGATCACTCATAATATTAAACTGACATAGATGTGACATATTTTATGTTTCACTAAGACTTACTGATACTGAAAAAAATGGTGAAAATTTTATTRTTTTAACATATTTCACACAAAAWGTAAGGAAACTGGTGAATGTTTGTTGTAACAATGCTTCTTGGCAATAAATTTTATATCGCTGAAAGGCCTGTTAGTTCCCTTTATAAATGGTGCCGCATTTGTAAGGAACATGCCTTTGTGGGATGAACAGCAGAGCTGAGTAGTTTGCACACATGAAAAACTAGCAAGATCTTCTCTGCCAAACAGCTTATTCTGCTAATGCTATTGACACTTGTTTTGAGCTTCTGGTCCCCCAGAGTGCTGCCAATCAATAAGATTTAWTACCAAGAATCATTGTTACAACAAAGTGCTAATCTACCAAATATGAATTTCCTTTGTTTTTGTGCTAAGTTTAGAAATGTATGAGAACTTGTGTTGAAGGTTGTTGCACATCTTATTGTGTAGAGCAGTCAGGAACAGGGGAAGCTAGCAATCTAATCTGATAAATATATATTTTTTTCTTTTCAATCACGTTGATGACCAAGCCGATGATGCGTTACACTGAAGAAATGAACTTTGGAAACCAACTTTCCAATCCTAAANTATTATATCAACACTGTGACACACTATGGTGTTTATGAAAAAAAAACCTCTGCATAGAGCAAGTTTAAGCCAGAGGAGTAAGTGAGTTTAAGTGGGCCCAAAGAATCCAGTCCCCAGACCAGTGCAGCCAAAGTTCAGAATATTGATGAAAACTGTTCATTCTGTGCGGCTTAACAGCTTCTCTGGAAAAAAAGATTAGACGGGTGAGAGGGAGGGGGGAGTAGAGCCTTTGTCAACACATTCAACCAGGAAGAATTTGTCGACAGAGCCAAGGCCGTTGCCAGGAAGATCCAGATTGTGTAATCAGTTGTTTAAGAACAGAAGAAAAGCAGACAACAACAATTTTCCATCTGCTTTAGAGTTCCAGCTGGTACTCTTAAGGTCGTGATCCCAATCAGACAAATGGTGTGGGCAAAATTCAGCCGAGCCGAAACTATCAGATTCCTCCAAGATGAGTTCCGTCTGCCCAGCAAGTCAAGGGACCCCAGCCGGCCCGCGACCCTCAATAGAACTGCTTACAGACCRAGTCCAGCTCGCTCAAGGCTCAATGTCCGAGTTCTGATAGCATAWGGCCATCAGTCCAGTTGGTCAGTCAGCCAGGAGATGAACAGCCACCGACGCTGATTTGCAGAACAGGAGACCACCAAGCCAATCTGTAGAATCCAGTGATCGGAGTCCAGACACAAATCCAGAATAGAGAAGAACAGAGGTCCCACCTTGACAAGTCCTCCCATGGAAGAAAAAAAAACTTTGTTCCAAAAATTTTATTGAGAGACCAGCTAATCAAATCCATAAAAAATATCCACGATTTCTTATTTCGGATGAAAAATGTAGAGAAGACTCCAGCAGCAAAGCAGGGAAAATAAGGAAGGGCAGGAGAGCAGGGAGAAGTGCCTTACTCCACCGAGAGCGGAATTTTTTTTTATAAATTTAAATAAATTTAATAAAATTAAAGCATGCCCTTGTTATCAGAGTGTTAGTTTCTAATAAAAAAAATAAACCAAAGTCAATGTGTTTAAACTACTTTAGAAGCAGTGTTATTACAGTCAAAATACATAAAAAATGAACAAAATGTTAAATTCAGAAACTCACATTAGGTAAACTATTTTCAAAACATTTATTTTCGGATAATTTATTAACAGAACTGAAATATAGGTATAAAAATAACTCTAAGACAATATTGTTTTTATATAAATATAGACTGGACTTATTCTCAATAATCAACCACATGAAACAAMTTTTAACTTTAAGAACATTATTTTAAAGCAGCATCATGTTTTCACAGCACTTCCATCCTGAGTCATGACGTTTGCAGCACCTGAGATAACTTTACGTTAATTGACATTTCCGGTAGCTAATTAACACCAACTTCACGCTTTGTTTTCATTAAAACGGACTGACGCTCGAAGTTTAATAACACATAATTTACCAGAACGTGTGCTTCCTGTTCAGCCTGAAAGACCAGCACACGGCGAACTAGAAACAGAAAAGTTATTCGTTAAGTYAGGTTCCTCTCTCTTCTGTCTTCGCGGTTATCTACAGACATGTGCATACGTCAGTCAATGGACGCAATCCTCTGTATTGGGAAACCGGTGATAAGTTTCAGCTTGCATAACGTCAGACCTTTTAGAAAATGAGCTGCTTCCTGGAAGTTGCAGTTGTTATTAGACATTGAAAACCAAAAGGAGGCATGTCCTTGTGATTYTATTGTTTAAATAAATGWTATTTTTAGGCTGAACAAAATCCGWGTGTAACTAGATACAAGAAGTAACAGTCACAGAAAAAAAATCATCTCATTTCCAGAAGTTATTTTCACATTAGGATCTAAAACTTTTGCAGTACATGTAATGTTTGATTAGGTGCACTGTCCTCAGTGGTCAGACAAGATGCAGGATGTTAAGGGTGTGATGGTGGACGACAGCGAGGTGGGTAAAACGTTCCTCCTTGTCAACTACACAACCACCGTCTTCAAAGAAAAGCACATTTCTGCATTGTTTGACAATTAAACTGGTGAGATCAGCGTGCTTGACCGCACCGTCAACCTTGTGGGACACGGCAGGCCAGGAAGGCCTGCGCACCCTCTCCAATCCTCAGACCAACGTGTTCATAATCTGCTTCTCGATTGAAGTGTGYGCTGATGTAATTAACAGTTTCCAAATTTGGACTATGAACGGGGATCATAGAGCAACGCATATGTAAGAAAAACTGAACAAAAAACATCAAGTTGCTTTTAACCTACTTCCATCAGCTTCCAGCACTCCATCTCCTGAAGGATCTCACTGTGGACTAGATTTACCAAAGCAAGTGTTAGTAATATTTAAACTTTACATTTTGTGTTTAATTGCTGTTAATCTTTTTTGTCTCATAAAATGTAAATTATTGTCACAACATTCAAAATACATTTTTTTTATAAATGTTTTATAAACAGGGAAACATAACTGAGGGCCTGCCCTAGCCCATTTGCTGCCC
>NW_013952436.1:303464-310708 GCF_001266775.1 Austrofundulus limnaeus | reverse complement strand
CATTAGCACCTCTAGTAATATATTTACTGAGAAAAATGGTGACGTGTTCAATACTTATTTTACCCGCTGTATTTTCAACACATTTAAAGGAGGTTATTATGTATTTTCCAGGCACATAGTTCAATTCTACCACAATCAAGTAATATAGTCCTTTCAGTTGTTATGAAAATGCTGTATATCATCATCATAATGTCATAGCGTCATAGCTTATCTCAACAACTTGAAATTGACCTCTATCCCTTTAAGAACCTCCTGCCATTTCAGACACTCCCACTTTCAGCATGTCTTTGCAACAATGCTTTGGGGGAGGGGYACTCTGTGGGGTGGSAACTCCAAGGAGGAGCTTTATGTAAATAGGCGGTGCTTTGTACCAGCAAGTGTTTGGGCAGCTTTGAATGGCTACCAGAGGAGATTCAAGGATTTCTCAAACATGCATGAATGAGTCAAAGCAATGCTCTGGGTATGTGTTTGATGAGGGAATGACATAACATAATATGAAGCAAAAATAATAATAATAATTTTGTATAATATCCCCCTTTGAACATTTTGCACAACAAATTACTCTTGAGTCATCATCTGGAACCGTTTGGAACTCATCTCAATTTAGTTTCTGAGTCAGAAAGAGTGATGAATGGGAGAGAGCTTTGTGAGGATTTGATGACAAAATACGATCGATTAGAGTCAGCAATAAGAACTGGACATTGAAGGCGCCACGTGATCCAGTCAAAAGTGCCAATATTTGTCAATGAGACGTGCTGCAGTTTTCAACATGTCAGCCTGGTACTGATTCAGCAGCTTCTGCACTTCTTGCACTTCACTTGAAAACAAAATGATTGCTGCACCGAGGAGAGGCCCTGCRTTTAAATGGTCCAGATCCCCAGTTGTCACACACAAGTGTTGCACCACTGTTACACGACATTCTCACAACCATCAAGCGGCAGTTGGAAGGGTCGAACATTTACAATTTTGTCGCAACATTTTCATGCAACAGTGTGACATTCATGCCTACGGTTTGTGCAACATTCATGGAAAAATACTCAAAATGTAGGTGACTAACATGGGGACCACAAATTAAAAATTTGTGTACTCCCTTGCAAATGTTGTGTCACCATCAGCTGCATCGCAGCCGCGCTGCTCAAGAGAAATGTATGCAAGAAAGCAGACCTCAGTACCCAGCATTCAAATCATTCTTTTCAGTTTAAAACGTGTTGTAAGTGATGCAAGCATAGATACTTTTCACTTTGCACTCAATTTCTTTCTTTTGAATGTTGGAGCATGAAGTGCTCAGTCCTCTGCCTGTTTCATAAAAATGTGCACTTCAGGGTAGGCAAACAGATACTCTTCCTATATGAATCATCTGTGTGGAGCAGTGTGGGAGTGATGGCCTCCACTGGGACGTTGATCTTCGCTCCCCCCCACTTTCCTCTTCTCCGTCTTGCTGTTGGTTTGATGATGTTCTGGATAAAAGTCAGAAAAGGACAGGCAGCACTTGTTCCGTCAAGGAACTAGGATTCTTCTTCTTCTTATCTTGTGTAAAGACGAAAAACCTCCAGTCATTATAAATAAATAAATAACTAAATAAATAAATAAATAAATAAAATAAAGCCCGCAGCGAGGGTGAGACAGCAAAAGCTGAAGTTCTGCGTTTCAGTCAAACTGTTCCAGCTGAGAAAGTGTGAAAATGAGATTGCAAAAGAGGAGAGAAAGCGCTGATGGCTGCGTTCACAACTGAACAGGACTCGGAGCGAAGTGTAGAGCTGGGAGGGTGGTGCAAAGACAGGAAATTAAGTTTTGAAAAAGACTGAGAAGAAGGGGAATTTGAAAGAACTCTCATGAATGTAAAGTGAAGCAAAAAAGAAAGAAAGAGAGATTGGGTTGAAAGTGGAAAGAAATGGAGAAAGCAGAGGCAGCCTGAACTTTCTCTACCTCCTGAGGTGACATGCACATCACATTAAACACTTGACATTTCAATAAATAACACCCATTTGGCTTCCAGCAAAGAGAAGATCGACAGCAGTTTTAAATCTCTGCTACCATAAGGCTGCAATAGCTTAGCAAGTTAGCRTGGTAAAAAAGGAAAAAACAGAAGTTCCAGGCAGGGACAAGCTCATAAAGCCATATAAATCACACAATATTTTTTACCTGCTACCATATAAGGCAGGTGGTAATGTAACTGCATGTGACTACGTGTGTGTTTAACTATTGCAACAGAAATGACTACAGCTCAGTCGATTTGATAGATGTTTAGTTAAAATTTAATGTGGTAGTAGCTGAAAGCCATTCCCAACACATACTCCAAGCACAACCACATCACACAAGATCRTTGTTTAAAACTTTATCATAAACTATTAGGGGTCAACCCTGTCTGACTGTCAGCAAAACATCTCTTGAAACAGGAGAAAGAGTTCAGTGAAACACAAACAGTCCCTGGATGAGCATCTACAATTGATTAACTTTTGAAATCAATCTGATTCAAGATGACTGCCRCAGATAATGAACTTTACACAAACTTACAATGGTAAAACAAAAATAAATAAATATATAAACAAATAAATAAAAATGCAAACAAACTAACAAAAACAATCTTACAAATGAGCTAAAATTTGGTGTATGGTAGTAGTTGAAAGTCATCTCTAACATTCTTTGAAGACTAACAGATCAAGATCACTGGCATGCAAAGCAGCAAACGATATGTTAATGCATATTCATGATACTTATTTTCTAGTAAGGTTTTAAAAAAGATAGTTTGGATTTTTTAAACCTGTGAAGTCATGATCAACTACTATCTTACCTGTTGTAGATAGGTCTTTGAATAAGTTTAGTTTGGAGAAAAAGAGTTTAATTCTGACTAAAATGCTGTCTGATGAATAGAGAAAAATTCAAAATAAATGCAATTTGCATTTATTGTGGATATTTCTTTCTTTTTTTTAACCAATGTTTTTCACATCTCTGTAGATATGCTATGCTTTCGCCGAAACGAGAGCCTGTTTGAGCCATTACGTGAGTGCACAGCGAGACGAGCCGGGCAGAGAGAAGAAAAGAACAGTGACAAAGGTCTGCTGAAGTATTAATTATGTTGGTTTTGCAGCGTCGACGCTGAAAACCGGTGCCTGTGAATCACTAAATTCACATCTTGAACACTTCGGAGAAAACAAACTGAAGAGTGAAACCTGGCTAATTGGATGAGGCCATGCTTCAGCGCGGCTGTCCATTGTTGATGCACAATCCCTGCAAATCCACGAGAGGCTGTTCACACGCTGTCATTCACTAATGTCTGTGCAGCTTCACTGCGGAGGGGCCAGATGACTGGAGGGACCATAGCAAGTCAACTCAAGACACGTTTACAGAGGCACGGCTCACACCACTGGAGGGATGAGGTGAGAGAAAAAACAAGGGGTGGAGAAAAAAATGTTACAGGGCATGCTGTGGTTAGGCGATGTGAACTATTGTCGAGATTTGTGGTTAATAAATTATGTCTTTTCATGCACAACAGAACATTGAAACAAACCATTTTTGGGGGGCATTCTTTTTTCATTTGAAAACAGATATTAAAAAAGGATAGTTATTCTGTTTTCATACTATTGTGTTATATTATTATGTTATACTGTTTTATACTCCAAAAACAGGAAAACGGTCCATCTTTTTATTATTGTCAAACTGWCAGTGGCAGTGTTCGATTGCAAATGTGCACAAAACTTTGTAGAAAAAACACAGTTTCGCAAATGCGCAATTGTTTTCATTATGTTTTCAAACATGGCGGCAACGGATGTAAACACATAGCATATTGCTACCACGACACTAGCGCTCATCATCAGCCATCAGAGGAGTACGTCGGCATCTTATTGAGGATTTCAAGCGACAAGCTCCTTATACTGTACTTGGGAGAGGCTATGAATGAAGCATTTTTGGAAAATTGTAGTTGGTGATTTTACTACAACTTCTACTTCCTGTTGTCTTCTTCTTTGTTTCTTTTTTTCAGTAGAAACTTCCGGTTGTTGATCACGTGACTCCTGTGATGCGAGGAGTGTTTCCATTGCAGTTTTGCAAAACACACCAATTTCAATACGGCCGAAAAACCACCTTATCCTAGAGCAAAACCATTTTGTCGAAAAACGTAAWTTTTTTTCCAAAATKTATGTGTTTCCATTAAGCAAATCTATTTTTGAAATTCTAATTGGTGCATTTTCGTGGGCAATGAAAACGCACCTAGTTTAGCGCTGTTGTCAACTCAATAATGTCCTGTACAACCTGCTGCGGCCTCAAGTTTCTTAATGTGAAGCTGGAGAAACAGTTTGAATCATCAGTGATATATTACAAATTATCAGCTGACACCTGTCAAAGAAAAGTCTCAGCTTGGTGGAGTCGGTGTTGGCAGATGAAAGATAGGACTGGACCACAGGAAACTGTGGCCATATCGCCATCCGGCGACTGGCGAGAGCTGAAGCGAACTGGCCTGGCAGCTCATCCGGTGGGGGGGGGGGCAGCACCTAAGGAACCACCAGTCCTCTGGCATCCGCTGCCCGCTGAATGATGTCCGGGAGGGAGCTCACGAGGTCCCCAATGGATGGCAATGGCGTGGAAGAGGAGTGGGGAAGATCCAGCTCCCTGGGCTCGTACTCACCTCGGGAGCCTGAGTCCAGCCCAGCCTCCTGGGAGGGGTGGACCGGGCCGCCGTCGCCTTCGGCCTCTGAAGCGGAGTCCTCCAGCTCCAGTCCAAAGGTGATGAGTTCGTCGAGCGGGRCAGACATGAGGGTCTCAATGTCTTCATCCAACTCAGCGAAGAGCTCAGCCCACCACTGCCTTTCTTCCTGCGGCAATCTCCTATATGCTCGGCACGGGACGTCCATCCTTGGGGCCTGGTTGGCGTGCTCGGTGCCAAGGCACCCTTCACACACCACATGCAGGTCGGAGACCATCATGTATCCGGTGCCGCAGGCGGGGCAAATCTTCATCTGGCTGGGCATTGTCGAAGTTCAAAGGCGTAGTGTAGATCTCGGTAGCTGAAGAAAGTGAGGGAGGTGAGCACCGGGCCGGCCGGCTTATATGTGGCCCGGAGGTGGGGCCCACGGTACGTGGGCGTAGACTATTGGTTCTTCAGAATGCGCGCAAGCACCGGAGGGATACCCATCTGCGATARCTTTAGAGGGCGGAGCTTACACAAAATAGAACTACCCCTATGTACTGCAGAGACCCCTACTTGGTAGTTTGCTGGTTCGATCCATCCGTCTCAGTTGTTGTGTCCCTGTGCAAGATGTTTCACCCACCTTGCCTACTCGTGGTGTTCAAAGGGTCCTGTGGCTACAGTTTAGCTAACACCACAAATGTCTGTATGAATGGATGATGGTTGTAGTATGAGGTGCTTTGGAGGGACTTTATAAAGCACTAATGTTCAGGCCATTTACCATTTTTGTCTTCTTTTTTTTTTTTCAATTTATTTAACTAGCTCCACCTTAAATGGTCTGATAACATCAGTGTTAAGCTTCCGGTTTGAGAAACATAAAATGACGGCCCATCTTCCCGTTTTTAGAGTATAAAATGCAAATAGAATAACCATCTGTTTTTCATCTTTCAATGTCTGTTTTAAAAATGAAAATTGAATGACCAAAACGTACACGAACCCCGCACTGACACTTTTGTCTTCTTTACCCTCCGTCGCCTGCCTTTGTTATCTCTTCCTGTGCTGATCTGTGTCAGCTATCGTGGAGAATTGTTCACAAGTGATGGGGGAAGCTTTCCAAAGCTTATCAAGGCAAGCAGAGTGCAAAAGGTTACTTGAAAAAATTGGCTGCCAAACGTTGCAAATTCCAAATACTACAAAGCTCCGCTTGCATGACTTTGAGGAACACAGCAACAAGACACATCCCGAGAGTCCCGTTCTTTTTACAGCAGGCACCACAGCTGGCTGCGTCCTTTGTATGTKTTTTTTTCTTTCATTTTTTTGAGACAGAACATCTTGTGCTTCCCTGGTTACAACACTCCTGCAGCACCACCATACCTGCTTTGATCTYACCCCGCCTCATCTTTGAGAAGCAGATTTCACCGTTCTGCTCATACTGAGGTGGATTGTGCAGCTCAACCAGATGGAAAATACTCTCTAGAGGAGGGACTCCTCCCCCTCTTTCCTGTGTTCTGAAGCAACCTCCTTCCATTGCTCTTTTACAGTTTGAAATATTCATCTCTGCTTCTCGTCAGTTTCATTTGTCGCGATCTTCTCGTCAAAGCGTGTGACTCTGTTACAGCTCATGTTTGAAAGTTCGACGAGTATTAATCACGATCATCTTGCACTCTGAGATGACTGAGATCAGGACGTGCAGTTTGCATCTCTTCTGGACAGTAAAGACGTCATCGGTGCAGAGACTGTTGCACTTAGACCTCAATACACAAACAGTCTGACCTCAAGCTCAAGAGTGGAGTTCCAACAAAAAGACAAAATGAAGTAATTTTAGAAAATCATTAATGTTTGCCTTGGTGTTTGCAAGGTGTCCTGTGAGAACTAATTCAGGTGTTTAAGAGTCATCCCAGGGGAAGCAGGTTTTCAAGGATAAAGCAAGGAGAAGCTTTTTTCATCTCATTTCTCACTTGTTTTGTTCTCCTTCTTCACATCATTATTTCTTTGTTTCCATCTTTAGAGTCTCAGAGAAGTGACATTTACTCCTGGCTCGTTCACAGTCCTGTTGGATATTTTCCTGATCTTAATTAGAACCAGACTTTTGGTTTTAAATCTTTGTTTTGGAATATGAACCACTGAAAGGCTGAAACTTAGATTTCTGCTTTTAGAGTAACAACATACACTGGCCGTTAGTGCTGTCGGCAAATTATCTGCTGATCAACATTATGTGATGTGACAGGAAGCTCCTGAGCAGTTTTTATTTTTTATTTTTTGGCAAGTCTGTCTCCCCCGACTGCTGTTTTCCTGATCAAAACAAGAATGGACAAGGAGAGTCCCTGAAGAGCTAAGACAGAAATAGAAAGGGACATCTTTGGCTCCACAACTTTTGGAGGAAAAAAAACATCTGATGGTGAGAAACATTCAGTGTAATTAAAAGAGCCAGAAAAAAAAAACAATTCAATTGAACTTTAAAAAGATGTTTCACATGGTAAAATGAGAAATATCATTCTTTGTTTAAATATACAGTATTTGAAACTTAATACAACTGATCTTAGTCTCTTGGCATCATACAGGACAGTCATGTAACAATGATTTTATGTTAAAAATGCAAAATAAGGCAAAATTAATTTTTCTG
>NW_013952436.1:290200-303243 GCF_001266775.1 Austrofundulus limnaeus | reverse complement strand
TCCATCCATCCATCCATCCATCCATCCATCCATCCATCCATCCATCCATCCATCCATCCATCCATCCATCCATCCATCCATCCATCCTTCCAAGGAGATACAGTAGGAAAAAGGATTACAGCCACTGGGGAAAAAAAGGAAGAAGGAAAAATTCTGATTTAAACTCAGAATTCTGAGATTAAAGTCATTATTTTCCCTGTGTTCCTAATCCTCTTTCATAAAAAAGAGACCAAACAACAACAAATACACAAACAAAAGTAAAAACAGTTAAGAAACRTGTCACTGAGAAGCAAACAGAGGCAATGTGGAAAATTTGAAATTTGAAATCTTTTCAAAATTCTTGGTGGTTTTTGATAAAAGAAAAATGTAATGATCACGTTGCTTTGCGTAAAAATATCTGTATTTAGAAATGTATTCAGAATTATTAGTTTACTGTATTTTATTGTTTTGTATTTCAAGATATTTTATGACACACATCAGGCTTTGGAGTTCTAACTAGTGGTGTCTCGATACTAGCGTACAARTACTAGTACAAAAATGCTCCAATACCAGTATGTATTTTGTACAAATACTTGTAAAAATGCTGAGTGTGCTATGTTTACATGTCAGATGAAAAGTTTTTCAGCTTCATGTTTAAGAAATTTATTTTGAATTTATTTTTAAAATGTTTCAACAGTACATATCTTGTTTATCTGTAGGTCTATACGGAAGGATAGACACCTTGTTTCACATAAAACAAATGTGTTTTTAAAGTCATCGTGTAACGCTTAGGTTCTAACTCAGTAAGTAATCGGTATCGGCGAGTACTCAAGCTGAAGTAGTCGTACTTGGTTTGAGAAAAACTGCCATTGGGACATTTAGTCCTAACACGCTTAAACTGGAAATAAAAATAAATGTGCACAACTTTATAAAAATTACAAAATGTGAAACACAAATTTAACTGATTCTTTAAATCGTCTCCTCTGTTTTTCCTCTACAGTTAGCTAAAGAGAGCTGATGAAGTGCTGTTTTTCTGTGCGGGGTCTGTTTGCACACGCAGCAGTGTGTGCACACAGTGCATGTGGAGCTCAGATTGATGGGTTTGCTTCTGTCACATCACATGCACTGGGACGGACAGCTTCTCTGTGACCATGGAAACAGGAAATTAGCCCGATTACAGGCTACGGTATAATCTGACACATAGACACCCGCAGCCTGAAGAGTGTAACTAACAAGAGGAGATGAAAACAAATATATATATAAAAGTGAGTGGAGGGAAGCAGAGAGATGTGAAATACTTCACATGTTGATATTTAGATGTGTAGAAGTACGTGGTTATTGTTGTGTTTGATGTACAATTCACTCAGCTGAGCTCTTATCTGCTTTTTTGGTCTGTTGTTGACAGGAGGAGCTCTCATCCAGGTGTGCCTTTGTTAGTTTAGCCTAATAGCCCAGGAGGGAAGCAATGTGCAGTGATTAAMACTCCCTCCTGGAGACTCATGCATTAATCAGTAATAACGTATACCTTCCTCCCTGGAGTGTGTTTGACCCCTGCCTGCATCCCCTGTGGTCTCATAATGAAGGTCAACACGCTGTTCTGCACCAAGTCAAACGTGCAGTAATCATGACTCATAGGCACCCAATTTTGCAGCGGTACAGGCAGCCAAGAGGCCTCTTTAAAAGACACGCGTGTCTGGCATTGCACATTTATTCAACGGTTACTGTAATCACAGCAGAGGACGGTGCATTGGAACAGCCTCCTGCATGCATCACCACACACATGTTCATGTTGCTCTAAAGGTCAGCTGCATTTTTACTCGTTCAAAGTTCATGTGACGACTCCCCGGGCTTGTTTTCTTTTTCTTTTTTTTCCTTCCCCCCACAGTTTTAATTTCACAGCTGAGGACAGAAAACAACTTTATCTACTTGGCACAGAACACGTTGGTAAATGAACAAGATTTCTGCTGAATAAAACATGGAGCGAGAATCCCTGAAGCCAGCGGCGCGGAGCTGAATGTAAGCTGTGGGAGGAAAAGAAAAAAAAAGAAGAAGATGATGAAGATCAAGAGGAGAATCTGTTAAACCTGTTAATGTCAATTTTAACTCTGCTAGACACGGAACACTGTGACCTCTGCTTTGGTAGTACTGTCCTTTAAATACAGACCTTATGAACTTTCTTTGACCACGAAATCTTTTCAGTGGCAGAAATGATTTTAAATTGCTTATTTCAGATGTTTCAGGAGAAAAAATACCAAGAAGCAAGACGTTTAGGAAATAAAGAAGCACTAAAAGGGGAAAAGCAGACCCTGACCTGGTAATTCAATAATTAATACCTCTATATAGATGAGTGTTCTTTTTGTCAAAAATTTCAGAAGTCAAGGTTTAAAGTTTGTCATCTGAATAATTTTGGAAATGAAAGGATTAGTGTTTCTTGAAGGAATGCCAGAGATTTTGGCAGGATCTGTATTTATTTGTTTTAAGTGTGTTTTTTATTCTCTTTTGGTTCTGTTTTGTTCTCTGTTTTCCTGGTGTTTAGTTCTGGCCCCCACTGTTTTTATTGTGTTTAATTTATCACATCTCCTCAGTCAGCCTTGCCACACCCACTCACACCTGCACCCTGTTCCATCAGTCACAGCTGCAGCCACTTCTCTCATCAGCCCCTGCTTTTTAGTTGCTCAGGATCACTAAACTCACTTGTTGAGCCGCATGAATTATTCATGCCGCATTCGATCTTCCTTCATTTTGTTTGTTTCGCTGCCTCCACAGTTTTTTTTTCTTTTAGTCAAGTTTTATTTTCTAAAGATTTTCAAGTCAGTCTGCATTGTTGGGCCCAAACTGCCTAAAAGCCACGACAGATTTAAGCAGAAATTATGTTAACAAACAGGGTTATCACCACCGAACTTGTGCACTCAGGTGTGGGRTGATGTCCTGATGCATCTCAGTAATCCAGGTAGAAAAATCAAAAAGAAAAAAATTAAGTTGGTTCTCTGGATGGGTTTTTCTTTAATGAAACATTTTGTCTCTCCTCCAAGAGATTTCTTCAGTCCGAGGAGTTTCAGGTGAACTCAGCATTATAAGCACTGCAAACAGGTTGGTGACATTCAAAAGAGGACCATCAGCCAAACAATAGGTTGTTTGTGCCTTGATTAGCTCTAGTGTTGGGTCACGTGTCCCATCACCTGACTATCATTGGGGCTCTGATTCACACCTTTTGCTCACAGGGAGCTGAGTCATACTTGCAATAACAGCGTTGTAGGAAGAGGACAACTGGACACGAAGGCCTCCACCTCTGTTTAATGGTGGATGGTTTTTCTTCACAAAGATGGCTTCCTTTAATCCTCTCTAAAATCAACGTTCCTCTCTATCAAGGATAACAACATCTTCATCCCTGAAAGAGTGACCGCTGGCCTGTAGATGAGTGTAAACTGCAGAGTCCTGACCCGACGATGTAGCTCTTCTGTGCTGGCTCATTCTTTTGAACAGTGGCTGTTTTTGTTTCCCCAATGTATAACTGATCACAGTCCTCCTGACACTTAACAACATATACTATATTACTCTATTTTTGCTGGGGAACTGGATCTTTGGGTTGAACTAATCTTTGCCGTAACATGTTTTGGGGTTTGAAAGCCACTGGGATGTCATCTTTAGAGAATAAACGTCTCAGTTTCTCTGAAACTCCTGCAACATACAGAATGACCACTGGTCTGGGTCTGGGTTTGGGGGGTCTTCATGTTCACCTGGTGGTTGACTGGAGTCCTGTTTGGGTTTCTTGTCTGCATTCAGGAAAGCTCAGTTAGGACAACCACACTGCTCCAGGGCTTATCTTGTGTGTGAAGAGACTGAAGAAGTCTCTTGGAAGAGAGACGAAATGTTTCATTGTAGAAGAACCCTTCCAGAGGWCCTACTTAAATTTTTTGTTTTGTACCATGTTTCCAGATACCAAAAAATACATGTAATTACAGCTAAAAAAAACGGCTGGGTGCATTTTTTTTTTTTTTTTGTGTTTGGACTGCTTCTCTAAGCAGTAGAGACCCAAAAGTAAGTTTAAAAACATGATAAAAGAGAGTTTTGCATAATAGGTGCCCTTTAAAGAAGAACCCGTCCAGAGGACCTACTTAATTTTTTTTTGTTTTGTGTGAGATGATGCTCAGTCACCACCACACCCACTTTTAGCTCAGTATCTGAAACACTGGCTGAGTTAAAGCCATGTTTGTGTCAAATGGCTGTTGGCCATCTTTACTTGGGATGACATCAGAAGTTAACCAGTTGCAGACGTGCATCTGTTTGCTTTCTGAAAGTTTTRTTATAACCTGTACAGTGGATAATTAGATATTTTGCTAACAGCCAAACACTCACTGCCAAAAACATAACAGTTGTCTTCAGACGAGGGTGATAATAAGCCTAAACTGATAACATTAAATGATGTCTGGTTGTTTCAGGCTGGAATTAAAATAGAACGTTTGTTTTGTTTTCTTGCTGTATTCATTTTCTTTTCCAGAAACCCTCTGGAAATCATGCCCATTAGTTGTATAGGGACATTGTGTTTCCTTTAATGAATTTTAATATTACAAATAAATGCAAGGCTGTGTTCGTGCTTATTGTAATCCCCCCACCCCCATTAATACAATTCAATCAACATGCAGCGTCTATCATGTACTCGTCTCCATACGACTTCCCGTCACCGACAGAGATGTCTGTAATTATACGCTCAGCGCTGATTCTCTCCAATACCAAAATAGATTTGTGATTCACCAGCCCACGCGGTGTCCACACAAACACACGCCTCCCCGCCCCACACCAACACACACACAATCAGCGTGGAGGCGCGGCGACGTGCTCACCTCTCCAGTAATCAACCCTGATGGAGCACAATTAATATCCAATTCCGCCAGCCTTTCTTTTCAGYGGTGGGAAGAAAGGAGTGAGGCGCTCTGGAGGGAACTGACTCATCCAAACTGATATGCAACGAGGATGCTCAAGTCCAGAGACGAAATAAATAAAACAACAAACAAACCTAAAGCTCTGAATCGTCTGAGAGAGCGGCACAGACGCGCTGCAGGGGGAAATAAAAAGTGCTCAAAAGTGTGCAGAAATTACCCTTTCTGCTTATTTTTTATCAGCAAGTGAGTGATCCTTATAGRCACAAGGCCTCTAGAGTGAGATGGAGAAAAAGCTGATTTCAATCTGAAGCTTTGCCTCTGGTCCTTGAGGACATACCAGTGGAAAAACTACCTGATTCATTCCTCTTGTTAGTCTTCAATCAATATATGGGACGGGTATCTCGGCTCCTCTCCACCCACCCCCCACTTTAAATCAGGCTTACCATGCAGGGCAGGAAGACAACCCCTTCATCCTTTATCTTGCTGCAAAGACAAGCTCAAGGAAAGCCTGGAGGCAAAATGTGGGCTCTGCACTCTCCAGCCTGACAGCCTCGCAGAGAAACTGGTTGTTCGCAGCGAGCACTTGAGTTATGTGCACGCCACATTTGTGTCCACTGTAGTCAGATATCAAGATATGTTTTATGAGGATGAAGGACACCAACCTAAGAAAGTCGTCACACTTAGAGGTCCCCTAACTTCTACATGGTTGCATGAGATGGAGCTTCAGTTTAAAATGAGGATTGCTGGCATAAAAAAACTAATTTAATTTATAATGTTCAAAATACAGCTATGATTATGAATAGTGTGGCTAGATTGGCAAGAGATTATTTTGTACAGACTCTACATGATGCATCAATGATGAATCATGTGTTCTTCTGTGATTCAGGACTGTATGATGTATTAAGGTGTGTCTGTGGAGTTGGGGGTGGGGCGTGTTACAAGATGGGACCTGAGTCATTCTGATGACAGACGCTCAGTGACACAGAAACTTCAGTTAGGTAAGTGGAAAAGGTCACAAAATGTCAAAGAAATTGAGCTTTTTGGGGGAATCAGGGGTGTGTTGGGTTAAATGAGATTTTAAATAGTTGAGATTGCACTCACAGTATATGAAAAATAAATGATTGAACTCCACTGTTTATCAAAGTTTGTATGTTTCTGGATTTTAGACTTGGGTAAAAAGCAGGTTGAATATTTCTGCTGAAAGCTCTAAGGCACATCTTTTGTAGAAAATCCTCGTACAGTTCTCTGATCCCACTGTCTTCCTGCTTTATTCAGAGGTAAATCCACACAAGACACTGCTGGTTTCTGTGCTCTTTGGTTTGCTGACACCTCCTTTGACACAGCAGTGAGAGGCTTCAAATCCAGGGCAGGAGCTTACTGACTGTCTAACATGACTTGTACCATCTCCTGGCTGCTTGGTGGCTGTTGAGTTTTTAAAACAGATTTTCTTATTATGATAGTTTTCTGAAGTACTCTTTTTTATCCCTGTAGCCAGGCTAAAACACATTACCTGGGTAGAAATGTACTCAAGAAAATTTTCCACAGTTACAGAAACCCCTGGTGGGGTGAGAGTATAGTTTTGGTGAAAATGCAGAAGTTTTTATTGTGCCATTGTGTTCACACTGAAATGTTGTTTAAGCACGCCAAACTGTATTCATTGAAAATGGGTTCAAAAGTAACAAAGCACCCTTGCATTTTTGTGTACATGGACAAAGTAGGAGCTTTTGAAAATGATGACGTCATTGTACCACTTCTAATCTAACGTGTGGCATTTTTGCATTGAAAGGTCCAGTCAGGCCTTATTCTACTTTGGCCCTGGTTGTGTTTGTTTTGAGCTGAGGAATGCCTCATAGTGGGCAGGTTCATCATCTCAAAAACWTGCAAATCTGATGTCATTTTGTTTGTGACAACAAGACTGCATGAAATTGGCCTCAGCAGCCCAGCTTAATTAGAGCCCCAGGTCTTTGGGTTTCAAACATTGGTCTAAAAGTGGGCCATAATAGCAAATGCACATTTGCAGAACCCGGATTCGAACCCAGGTCGGATTGGTCCAAGTTGGGCATTACAATACAAATGCCATCACAACCCAAGGACTTCCCTTGATTCTTGTCTTTTTTACATTTATTCAAATACTTCATGCCTTGTTTTCTGTCTTCAGTGTATTTTTGTGATAGCGTTACTGACCCACATAAAGACCTGACATAGGCTACGTTCACACTGCAGGCAAATCCGACCCAAATCCGATTTTTTTGACCCATCTGACTCATATCCGATTTTTTTATGACAGTCTGAACGCGACAAATCCGATTTTTTCAAATCCGACCCAGGCCGTTTCAGTATGTGGTTTTAAATCGGATATATATCTGATGTTTTCAAAGTGACTGCAGTGTGAACGCTCATGTCACATTCATCTGACTTTTTCATCAGTGAGATGGGGCTGAAGGATCGATAAGACACTAACCTCAAGTCTCGCTGTTTAAATCTGTAGCTCCATGTGTTTACAGCTCCAAAACACAAGTCCAGTTGCTTCATCTTTTTACTTTTCATTTTCCACGTAGATAGTTTAATAACAACATGTCCAGCCTGGGTCGCGGAGAGTATCGATCYTAAAGTTCRATACTTGGCCGATACTTTTTCCAGCTCGTAGTTTCGTTCAAAAAAAAAGCTTCACTGGAGCATCCCGGTCAGAGGCAGCTTCAGATATAAACACTGACTAAACAAGATGTCAGATAATTATTTAATCGGCTCTGATTAAACAACAACTTCTGATTCGATGCTCAAAATGTAGCATCCATGCTAGCTCTGTAAAYAAACAAGCCGGCTGATGAGATGTCACGTCGTTTACTGCGCATGCGTGTCACATCAGTGCTGTGTAGCGTTCACACAGGGGTCTGATACAGGTCACATTTAAAATGTAATGTGAACGTTCACACAAAAAGATCGGATTTTTTCAAAAAATCGGAACTGAGCATTAAAACCTGCAGTGTGAACGTAGCCTTAGTTAATACAGCATTTTATTTCATTTTCTGTGTTTTTTGGGTGGCTGAAGACATGCTGTTCTTGTGAGGATATTTTGAGAAACAACAAATAAAAAGCTTGCTTTGGGGAAAAAATGTTTCCTTGTGGACAAGGCCTGAAATTACCTGGTGCTTTCAGGGTGTTGGAAGAGCTCTAAACATTTACGACTGGTTCAGTTCCCAGGATTCACGATGACATCCTTTTTTTAAAATTATTTTACAAAGGGCAATGTTCTGTTTGTTTATGTGGAGGAGGCAGAACTTTAAAGGCTTGTATTGGAACAAGCCTGCAGCAAAACTGGTCCAGTTCTGTCTAAARATTATTTAAGTATCTAGGTGTCTTGTTCATGAGTGATGGTAGGATGGACAATGAAATGAACTGACTGATTGGGGTCTCTTCCTCAGTAATGACGATGTTGCTTCAGTCAGTCATGGTGAAGAAAGAGCTGATTTGTCTACGTTTCAAGCGCAAAGGAACGAGATCTTGGATACAAGAGGCCAAAATGAGCTTCCTCCACAGCGTGGCCAGGCTCAGCCTTAGAGGTAGGTCGAGGACCTCCAGGGCGAGCTCGGAGTAGAGTTGCTGCTCCTCTTATGGAGTTAGTGAGGTGGTTCAGGCATTCAATTCAAATCAAATTTGAAAGTACTTTATTGATCTCAAAAGGAAATTACAGTTCTGAACAACCCAATCGAGAGCAGGTGACCCGGGTCCTGCAGCCATAAAGAGACACCACTCGTAAAGCCTTACCATCTGATTAGGATGCCTCTTGGACACCTCCCTTTACAGGTGTTTTGGGTATGTCCCACTGGTAAGAGGCCCAGGGAATACCCAGTACTCACTGGAGGGATTATGTACCCACTCCGGCCTGGAAACGCTTCAGGGTCCCCCGAGGACGAGCTGGAAAGTGTCTGGGGAGAGGGATATCTGGGTTTCTCTCCCGGACCTGCAGCCTCCACGACCCGACAATGGATAAGCAATAGAAAATAGAAATTTTGCAATTACCAAGATTCAGGATCAAGTACTTGAGACGTGCTCAAAAACCCACCATCTTCTTGAAGCAGGACAGGATGAAGTCAAGTAATCTAAAGCTAGATTTATACTCGATACGTCTCGCAGGGCGCCAGGGTGCGCGCACAAAAAAGTGACACAATATCGCCATCCCCGCCCCTGCGATTTGGCCCTGTGCGTCATTCTGGCGCGTGTCGTGCACCTCCGATTTTTTTTTGAAACTCCGCAAAGGCTAGTGCAAGCGCCGTGGACGACGCAAAGCTACTCACGTATTCGGCTGTACCAATATTTATATGATACCTCTATGAGAGTTCATAGAGATGTTCAAATGGCACAGAATGTTTGGAAGGAGATTGCTGAAGCGATGCAGAAAAATGAATATGTGTGTGTAGAAAGGCTTGGAAAAATGAATTGCATGTTCTAGTAATGTGTTAAATAAATTTACTTATCTGAAAAATAAACCAAAAGGATGTCTTAGAATTACTCTTTTGATTAGTACAAATAAAAACATGATTTTTAATAACAAAATTAAAATTTGGGGATTTTCCCTGTGAGGCAGCAAAGCTTTCTTTTGATTTATGATGGGAATTATATTTACAATACCATTTGAGGTTTCCAATTTATAATAACATCAAATATTCTTCTTACACTTGTAAAAAAGTTTGATTCGTACCTAATTTTATGGAGTGAAACTGTTGATGACTTTGAGAATAAGACCATATGCAAACAAAACTGAGAAGGAATGTTGCAGTGGATATTTCAATGTAGTTTCATTTTATTTGACATCATTTACACTCGAAAATAGACTTAAAAACTAAAGATACGAGGCCAAGACAGGAGGCAGCAAGGGCGAATGTGGCAGATAGCTCCACACTTAGTTAACAAAGAAAAAACAACTTCGAAATTAAARTAAGAACATGAATGAATAAAATAAAAACAAAATAAAGTTGTGTGACGTCATACATTTCTTCTTCCACGCCCGTTTTTCTTCTTCTACACCCGTTTCTTACAATCTATGCACGGGTTTTAGAGCGTACTGCCACCTGTTGGTCCGTAAAAGAGCAGCACTTTGCCGCGCGCCACTACGCGTCAACTATAAACACAGCGGCGATACTATAAACGCAGAAGCCGYGCACCAAAGCACGAGTATAACTCAGGCTTAATGTTGCACTACTTGCAACCATTATCCAATCCCTATTTTTTAGTGATTTTCTGGTTATTGTAACCATGTTTGGTAACTGCTGAAAAGGTTTTTGCTATAAAACTTTACCTAAGCTTTACAAGAGGATTTGTTTAAGGCTACTTTACGTACATCAGTTAGTTTTAACATGATGACATCAGCTTTAGTTGTAAGGGTCCTTTGTTCTCTTGGATTCAGACACCTTTCAACTATCTTATTTTACAGATGCTTTAATGGTGCGTAAGATAACGCTTACTGTGGTGTAAAACTGCAACAGAGTATGCGACTCACACTCTCTCTCTGCTGCCTGCAGTCATCGWATCTTCAGTGTGCTGAGATTCCAAGAAGAAATATTCAAGCCAACCCACATAAAAGCATAGATACAGTCTAATCCATCATCCACTCAACAAATTTATCCTAATAAGACCATGTCTGGTTTAAAAGCAAGCGCCTCGGATCCTCTGTAATACATCTGTCTGTTTTAAGGCGAGCACTTTACTGTCCTCTCCTTTCCACCTTGCTTTGCCAAAAAGAGATAGATGACCACAGATAAAGATGGAGGAGGCTGTCTAGGACAGCTTGATAGGGAGCGTGAGTGAGCTATCACTCTTGTGATAAGGTGTTGGAACAGAAACTCTGTAAGAGGGGAGATGTGTTGGGCGAGATGAGTAATAAGACGGGATCAGCCCATTATGGAGGTCAACCAAGGAGGGCAAGGAGGGATCGGGACGAGGAGCGGCATGAATGCTATCATGTTAGAGGGGAGCAGAAGTAGCTGGTAAAGAGAAGGGGTGGGGCGGGGGGGGCGCAGGGACACCTACCGGGGCGAGCAGTTAAGGGTGAAAGCGGTCGGTGGTGTTGTGTGAATATGTCAGGTTTTTCGGAACCTGCTGTGAGGAGGAAGGTAATGAGAGCAGCAACTTTGTGGAGATATTTGTTCAGGGCGGGGGAGGGACCAGGAAGTATCTAATTAATGCCACTCCAGAGGCCCTGGTGAGGTCTGACCTTTAGCTCAAAGCACCCACCACCACCACCTCACCCTGCCTCTGCTTCCATCAGCGAGGCTTGAATTATTGATAAGAGGGATGAGCAACAGAAAACGGGGATTGATTTTGGATTTCTCCTTTGCTTGTGTGCTTTGCGGTCTCTGTTTCTGTTTTGTGTGTGTGTGTGTGTGTGTGTATGTGTGTGTGTGTGTGCGTGTGAGCCCGGTGAAAGTCCAATGATCTAAAAAGAAAAAACAAACAAACACGGGGGTACGTTTAGATAAGACAGGCTCAAAAAGCATGTAGCCTGTCCGTCCAGTGGAAAGCGGAGCGTTGTGAATGATGGGCATTCCTGAGAGTTGTGGGGTTAAAGGTGATGGGAGAGAGCAGGCGGAGGAAGGCAACAAACATGCACAGTGATAAAACAAGTGACGCAGATGAAACCAGCGAATGATGGTAATCAAGAGAGACAGGCGTGATTTGTTCTGACGTTAAAGGAGACCAATTATGGTTCCTAGAAATGTTTATGGTATGTCTGTGTCAGACCATGTCAGACCCTGTTCATTCAATTTAATGCACAAAGTAATTCTCAGATAACAAAAATWCCCATTTTCTAGGTCTGCCTGCTCTGACTTCAGTTCAGAAGAGCTGTTTATGTTAATGAGCTCTGTTGGTAACGCCCTCCAAAAATCTGTTGACATTAACTCCGCCCTCCAAAGCCAGTGTTTACGTTAGCATGGCTAATAATAGCTGAAGCTACGTTGTACAACCATATGAGACCCAGAGGCAGAGTCGTGGTCGCAACTTCTTTTTTTTCTCCCCCTCCTCTGCTCTGCACTCACTCTGCATGCTGTTACCAGAGCAGGGAGCAGCAGTGGTCAAAATACCTCAGAAACTCAAACAAATAGGCTTTAACAAGACTTTAATAAGCCAAACAATAGAGGTACATGAGAAAACGTGTTCATAACGAATGAAAATAAATAATTAAATTGTGTCCATGCCAGTCTCAAACCCTGGTCTCCCACTCTCTGGTCCAACACTCTACCCATTGACCTATTGGAGGCTTGTTGTGAAATGAGCTGCACATTGCACAACAACAACCATGACAGCTTTGTATATTGAGGAGGTGGAGTCTCACCCGGAGGTTGCTAGATAAGGGGCTGAACGCAGGTTCCGGTGGGTTGTCGTACGGCTTGTGACATCACAAAATGACCGAAGTATAAAACGTGTCGTTAATATACATTAAAAATACATTTACTTACAGTAAATATGCCCCTGGGTGCATTTTTTGGTCCTAGGATAGTTATTTTTTTTAAGAAGTACATTCCCAAAGTTGAGTAAAAAAAAACTTTTAAAAAGTGAATTTTGCATAATAGGTCCCCTTTAAATAACGTGCGTATGCGAAATGTGACAGCTCGCGCTCAGATGTAACAGGGAGTGGAGAAAGGGGGAGAGCAGTGCTTCCAAATCAGCCTGACGCTTCTCCCAAATGCGCCGCTGTTATTTTGTCACAGCTGGGGCTTCTTGCTCACAGAAAACAGATGGGAGGTAGTACTGTCAGGAGCTGGATGGATGCTGCGACTATCCCACTGGGCTAATTGTGACTCTGCAAACTTTRCTCCAGCCCTGACACACATGTATATTTAACTTGCTGAGGATTCAGTGGAGCATTAACAAAGGGCTGGCGGGCACAATGACCAACAGGGTGGGGTGAAATAGGTGACGCTTCAGAGGATGATTAACAAGAAGAGGCCGGAGATGTTTTTTTTTTTCAGCAAGTTTTTTTTTCTTTTTGTTTAAATGGCAAAYAAAGACATGGTTAAAGGGAGGAAGGAATGAAATGGGATTGTGAAGAAGATGGATGCACAGTCTCATGGTCACAAAAGCCACGCAGTTCTTAAGTGAATTAGGCTGCTGGTGTGCAAAGGCCTAAAGCAATTAAAGCAATCATCAACAAAGACTTCTGGTTCCGGACAAGAAATAGGACAAGTG
>NW_013952436.1:282308-290135 GCF_001266775.1 Austrofundulus limnaeus | reverse complement strand
AATGAAGAGTCATCCTTTTCATGTTTGTTTGGAGTGGCATTTCTTTTTGCTTCTACCAAAAAAGGCAGATCCACCATCCCCCCCAAATTTATTTACTGAATTAATCCAAAGCCTGGAGCGCTGTTTTGCACACCATCACCTGCTCTCGAGGACTCAGATGCAGCAGTAATTTGACAGTAATGATTCACACTGTTATTGCCTGAGTTACCTTGAAATCACACGTATTGAATGCAGTCTCTTCAGACCAGAAACACGAACGCTTCGGCATAAATTTGAAAGATTAATTAGCCTTTGGTGATTAGCTCTCGCTCCTGCTTTTATTTCCCTCTCTTTGAATCCCCTCCTCCCCCCCAACCCTTCCTCACACCTACGCTCCATCTTTGCTAAATCATTAATGGCAATTCTCCCGCGGGAACTGGAGCTACCTGCGTCAAACAAAGCAAATACGCGTTTGTTTTGTTTCCTGCATCTCCTGTTAAAGCTCCTGAGCCTGGCAGAGGATGAAGTCAAGAGACAGCCTGTAACTGAGAATGTATTTCTGAACATTTGTGTTTTGCTCGCCTCATCCCTGCTCAGAAGAAGTTGTGTCATTAGAGTTAAGATTTGTTGTGGTAGCTGCCGACAGTTATACCGGTCACATAAACTTAACACTAACAGATCACACAGCAACTTTGTTTAAAGCTGAATTTCAAACTTAGATCTACTCTCAGAAAGTATAATTGGAGAGATATCTTCAACTGATTTGAAGTCAACCATTTCAAGATGGTCACCACGTCTAATCAGCCTAAGCAAACACAAAAGTATGACTATGAGCTAAAGTTTGGTGTGGTATAGCTGAGAAATATGCTCATCAGATACTCCAAACACTAACACATCACACAACTAGCCTGTGTGTGTGAGGGGAAGACAAGAGATCGACTCAGGGAACAGACAAAAATCCAGAGCTCAGGAAAAAGGGTGTTTGTTAACCCAAAAGGCTCAAAAATAAAAATAAAAAACCTCACAAAACTCTTCTCTGAGAAAACACAAGGAACACAAGTACACTGTCTGGGGGAAACAGCACAATGAACCGATAAACACTGAGGACAGGACACAGAATATAAAGACAAATTGAGACAAAAGGAAAGCGGTGAGTGTGGGCGGGGCTGGAGCAATGACAGACAGCAGGGCAGAGAGATACAGGGAAACACAGAAACATTAGAAAAACCAAGGCCTTAGAAGACAAGAGACATTCCTTCAAGGGATGCCAGGCTTTTATTTATTCATTTATTATTTTTTGGATTGAATAATGATTCAAAATTCAAATTTTTTTCTTGTTCTCCTAATTTTTTGTACATTTTATGCAATGTACTTCTGCACACTTTGTTTTCTTTTTATAGCCAAACTGTGTATAAAAACTTTAGGCTCAATTAGGAGATGGATGCTACATTCAAAAAACAGATGTATTAGATTTAATTTTTTTTAAATTATGTCAACTGGGTCCACTGATTTGAGTAAAGGTGACACATTTACCTAAATGTAAACATATTACCTTTACTCAATCCAGTTGAATGGAACCAGTTGACATATTTTTTATTAAATCAATTATATCTGTTTTTAAGTGTATGAGGTTTGATTTTTGTACCTTTTAAACCTTTCAAAATATTAAATATTATTTGCAAATATTTCCTTGTAAAAATAGATTGAAATCACCTCCATTTTTTTCAAAAAAAGCTTTTTTACTTGCTTTAGCTTTATATTCTGATGCTCCTGCTCCTTTAAGCTGGCATTTAGCTCCCTTTAGCTTTTAGTTAGCCTTTAGCTAGGTTTGTTCCAGCTAGTATTTTGATAATTCTTTTGATAGTTTAATTCTTCTTTTTTCTGCCTTTATTGTTTAGCTAGCATTTCTTTTCTAGCTTTTCGTTAGCCTTTTGATCATTTTTAGCTTTTGCTGTTTTTATCTTTCAGCTAGCATTTTTTCTTCTTTAGTTAGTGTTTTGCTCCTTTTAGTTTTAACAAGCCAGTTTTAGCTTCTTGAGTAAGTTTTAGAATTAGAAATGAAATCTTAGTCATCTTCATGATGYCAACGGTCACTTTAAGAGACTGTTTTTCAACAACAAAGGCTATTTTTTTCCCCATGTTCCATAAGTTGTCCTCAACATCTTCACCTTGTTTGAGCTCGTTTTCCCACGTTCAAATAAAAAAGTACTTTTAGATGTTTTTGTCAGACCATCATTTTTTTTAACTATAGTAAATGCTGAAGTGAAGAAGTCCAGGGAGACATGTTGAAGCTGCTGTGCTGTTCCTGAAAAGCAGAGCTCCATAAAAGGTATCCAGCAGGGTGTCGGGTCAGAGGATAAACAAGAAGAGAAGCGGAGAGTTGTCAGATGTTCATCCACATACTCTCCCTCCCCTGAATAAAAAAAAAAACATTTACTTGGCGTGGTGTAAAAAAGAAAACTCCTCTACCCCGGTGACATCATGGAGCCATCAGATCCCGTTAGTATTTCATGTCAGTAGCTTCCTGCGCACACAAGCAAATCACGATGCCTTTTTTTTCTTTTAACTCAGTAAACAGAGCTTCAAATACGTCAACAAAAAAGAATTTCAATTTCAGTCGACCTCCGGCCTTCCCTTTTTTTTTGTTTGCAGAGACAAAGCCAATTTCACTACAAATTGACCCACTTCGATGTGTAAACACTCACAAACACTCACCCTCTGTCTCCCCTGTGGAATTCACCGACTCTAATGTACTCCACTCTCCACGTCAAGGTTATGGCTTCAGCTCATCGTGGAGACAAAGAAACAGAGGAGGGAGAGAGACGGAGCGTATGAGCCAGATAAAGGAAATAATGTGATGACAGAGATAACGGGAGATGTCAAGAGTGATTTTTTACAGAAGCCGAAGCAGCCGAATGAGCCAGGATGTGACAGTCTGGATTTTGTCTCCGCTCACTTAGTGAAAGTGAAGGCTGCTTTGATCCAGCACAGGACCTGACATCCTCAGTGACGCACACAGAAAGCACGTTTAAAAAAAGGTGTGCGTGTTGTCACCGAATATAACAGCGTACGTWAACAGCTACAGAAAACTCCTATAAAAGCCACCTGCCACAGGGCTGGATGTGTGATTTGATTGTAAACTTTTCTATTAGCTTTCAGTTTTTCCTCCAGGATGGAAGACGTCTCTGCTCCAGGCGAAGCCACGTGTGGAAAAACACTTTCTGTCCATCTGCRAGGAAGCGAACATCAGCGGGCTTTACGAGCGTCCCACCTGGAGCTGAGATGTTGTCGCTGCAGGAAAGAAAAAAAAAAAAAAACAGATATACGGTAGAAATCCCCCTTTAGTTTCTGTTAACAGTGAAGAGAGGGGCGTCACACTGCTGCTAACATCTGCCTTCGTTTTTTTTTTTTTGTTGGTGTGCTGGTTGACAGGCGACGTAAACTCTTCCAGCCTGGAGCCTTAACAAGAATCTGACCTTTGCCTGCATCAGCCATTAATGTCGAGTTAAGAGAGATTGAACACGGATGTGAGAACTCGTAAACTCCTGCGAATGGAAAAAATGAAAGATTTACGTTACATATTAAACTTCTAAAAATTAAGCCAAATAAATCCAACAAYAAAGTGGGTTTACAATATATGTTCCAGCTTGGTCTGCTCAGCTCAGAGCCAGTTACTTTTAGAGAAGTGTTGTTAACCTTTTAACAGAATAAGGTCAGAGCCGGTTGAGATGAATAAGCTCTGACTAAATGTCACTCAGAGTAAGAACAGGTGAGCTGTTTGTGTTTGGATGAGACGTGATTTTCTTTGGAGACTAGAAGCTCTTCATCAACATCCACGTTTTAATAGAAAATGTCGTTCGGACGTTTTGTTTTTTTTCCAATACTGTCAGGCTGCATTTCAGAATTTTTGCCTGTTTCTTCAGCCACAGAAACATAAAAGAAAATCAACATTTTGGTGTAGAAAGCCAAGTAATATGAATGCATTGCTGCTGTCCAGAAAAAACAACAACAACCTGGTTTTATTCCAAAGAGAATTTCTTTATTATTATTCTATTTCTAAAAAATTAAATAAAATGATCCAAACACAAATACTTAAAAACTTTGTTCAAATGAAGAATCAAGTGCTTTGGTCACTTAGAAAAGTACAAACAAATAAAGCTAACACTGACCAGGACACTGGAACTAGAGTTGACAAGTTAATAATAAACATCTCACCTGTTTTAGACAGCACTTTACACTATCTTAATTTGAGGAAACAGAATTTAATGGAAATCTCCATATAGATTATTTTTAGAGCGCATAACTCAACCTTCCAGCCAATGTTTCAACTGAACCTTCCTGTATTTCCTGAAGTCGAATGTGTTGAAATTTGCTCTGGAAATGTCTTTTCTTGTTTTGATATTAACACTGACTCACCATAGAATCCATGCTTGTCGAAATATTTTACAGAGTGGCTGATAATGTATGTAAATTATATGTGTGACGTCATGAGTGAAGAATGTCATTCTGACCGCATCAACTAATCTGACAGTGAGAAAGTGGGTTGCCGCCATCTTTAAACAACTCTAATCACATGAATTTCATAGTAGATTTTTCAAGCACCATTTTATAACCCTTAACTTAATAGTTAATGTTGCCTTACATGATTATTACTGCAGAAATATGTTGGTAATTCTGCAGGAAGTTCCCTCAGGCTGCACCACTAAACTGAGGCCATTCAAGAATCTATCTGCAACAGGTAAGATATTATCTTTTCATAACCTTTTTCACAGACCCCCCACTTCTGAAAAGCTGAACTGTCCCTTTAAGTGGCATAAGTGAGACTTCTTCCTGCCATCGTGCAGAAGTTGTCAATATGTCCTTCTGGTGCTGCAGTGTCATAAATCTGATTTGTGTAATCTTGTTTCTTTGCTTCCAGGAAGTGGTAAAACATTTTAACCGTGCAGCTAGTTAATCATTGCAACATCATTTCCATGTTACCRGCAGCTGAGAAACCTGCTAATGTCTAAATATGAGTACTGGCACAAAAAAAAAAATAGTAAAATTAAGTAAATAAATAAATGATCTTTTAGTTAGAAACCAGCTCAGTTTCTTCATCTTGGACTGAGACGTTACGAGAYGTATATATCGTAAGAGAAACTTTTTAAACAGCAGCATCTGTCTCATAAAAAAACATCAAGCTGGACGTCACATGCAGGCCCAGCTGATCCCCCCCCCCCAGCCCCCACCCCTGGGGGCTGACACAAACAAAATGTTGGATAAACACTACTCAGGCTAAATAGAAAGCCATGGATTTAGAGGCAAAGTTCATCCACCAATCTGTTCATATTACCAAATTGCAGAGAGGATATAGTTTCTTGTTGTGCTCAGAGTCGGGTGCTCGGTACATGTCGGCCGTACAGAGGAGGAAAACAGAACCAGATAATCCTCCCACACTATATATTTAAAAAAATAAAAATAAAAAAACACACACAAGGAAATACATCAAACTGAATCTGCTGTTATCTGAGATTCAGTTTTATTAGACATGAGCCAAAAGTTGAACTGGGCGTCATTAATGCTAAAATGACAAGTAATAAGAGAACCACTTTGAAAACTTTTCCTTTGTAAATTTTATATAATTAAAAAAACTAAAACTTAATGTACACTGAGGTAATGGTAACACAACTCATTAAGCGTAATTAATAGATACTTTGAATATAATAAAGACACAGTAAAATAAAATAAGAGAGAACTTTTTTGTATCCCAGTTTTTGTGATTCATCTTTATAGATTCAAAGGCACAGAAATTTCATTCTTTCATTCTTTACTGTATATATTTTTCCAAATATCTGACTTTTAGCTACTACCACATACAATTTTACTCAAACATCTGTAAAACAGACTGAACTGTGGCCATTTCGGGGTTTTATTTAAGGTCAATTAACCGTGGCAGCTGTCTTGAAACAGGTTTTAATAAAATCTTTTTGAGTGTTGCATGAGGTACTCTACTAACAGACAAATGATTACAGGTTTCTCTTGTAAATGAGATTTTGGATCTCAATGAGATAAATAAATGTCAAATTTTAAAACATTGAGGACATATAATGCTGAATTTTGGCTTATTTATGTAACTTTTTTTACTTCAGTTTTTGTCTTGAAGAAGAAAAATCTCATTTAGGTTGAGATCAGGACAAATCCTGTCCCATTCTGTTCATCAGCCCATAAAAACTTGAATTATCTTTTCATTTTCTCTTTTGAACTTGTCAGTGTAGAGTTTAGATTCAGTTAAAATGAAAATTTTTCCAAAAAAATTGTCAGTTTTCCTGCATTATTTGATCAGTCATCAGGGTTTTATTCATCATGTCAATGATTTATGAAGCTCGAATGTGCACAAAGGGACAATAAATCTCAACCATCTCCCTGTGACTGCAGGGCAAGGGAACTTTATTTGTATAGCACCGTTCGGCCAGGGGCAATTCAAAGTGCTTATGCATAGAAATTAAAAACAACATACATTAAAATAAACAGATCAAAACAGATTAAACAACATAGAAAAAGATTAAAATAAGAAGAAAAATATTTTAACTTTGTTTTAAATGAGCTGCAGTGAACAGGAAGCTCTTTCCAAATGATTACTGCATAAAAACTGAAACTGCTTCAGCATGTTTTGTTCTGACTCTTGGAATGGTTAGTAGGTTTGATTCAGATGAATGAAAAAGATCAGAAATGTAGGGCTCTTACTGGTAAGTGCTTTGGAAACCATCAGCAAAGTTGTAAACTCTATTCTTTGAGCAACAGGTAGTCATTGTAAGGACCTCAGAACTGGATCTTTTTTTCCTAAGGACTCTAGCAGCAGCATGCGTTTAATGCATATTGTACGTAATTGCACCTGACCATAATCATCTGCTGAAAGGGTAATGTACAACTGTGTGTCATCACCATAAATGTGATACTCTGTCTTATACCTAAAATTTGAATGTGTGGAAGCATATGAATATTGAAGCGGAGGGGACCAAGGATGGAACCTTGTGGAACTCCACAGATAATTTTATTCAGTCTAGATTTGTAATTGCCTGTGGACACACAAAAGATCCTATTGTAAAGATAGAATTGAAGTTAGCTGAGAACTGTTCCAGAAATACCAACCCAGTTTTCTAATTGGGAAAATAAAATGTGGTGAACTGTGTCGAATACAGCACTCAGATCAAGTAAAACTAGTACTGAAATGTGGTTGCAATCAGTATTAAGTCAAAGGTCATTAAAGACTTTAACAAGAACTGTTTCAGTATGATGTTCACGAAAGCCTGATTGGAAAAAAACATCCAAGCAATTGTTCAAGACTAGAAATCAGTTTTTTTCAAGTATTTTAGCCAGATAAAGCAAATTAATATTGGTCTATATTACTGAAAATAGCTGAGTCCAGATACATTTTTTTAAGAAGTCGTTTAATAACCGCAGGCTTTAGAGGCTGGAGGCCTGTTTGTAGACAGCCCAATTTTTTTTTCACCAACTAAATGTGACGAGTCACACGAAGAGTTGAAAAAAGTGACAGTTTTGTGCTCAAAACTAATTCAACTTTGCAGCAGAAACAAACCCTGACAGGCACAGAGAGACAAAAAACTTTTAACTCAAAAGTCGACCCAAAGGGTGACGGCAGGACTCCTCAGTGCTACCAATTACACCAAACGCCCTATTTTGAATAATGCTCTAGAACTAGAGGAGGAAGTGTCCCGCAGCATGTCTGTGTATGTCTCCGGCCTGTCAGGTGTGGACGCTCACAGATCCTCCCTGTTTTCACTCTGTCTCTGCGGTCCTCGGTGTGTGTGTGTGTGTGTGTGTGTGTGTGTGTGTGTGTGTGTGTGTGTG
>NW_013952436.1:280014-282018 GCF_001266775.1 Austrofundulus limnaeus | reverse complement strand
GTGTGTGTGTGTGTGTGTGTGTGTGTGAAAGAGAGAGAGTGTGTTGAGAAGGTGAAAATGGAGAACTGCAGATGTGTTCACTGCGGCTAAACGGAGCAGAAGCTGTCACTTTGAAGTTCATTGGCCTTTAACTATGCAGAAGTTTTTTTATTCAAAAAATGACTACAACTCATTCAGTTTTACAGATACTGAAATAAAAGAATGTATTGTAGTAGCTGAAAGTGATGCACAACACCTACATTAAGCTTAGATTGTTGATTTAAGGATACATATGCTTTTATATCCTTTTTCACATTTTAATCATTCAGTTGGGGTCTACATAAAGTGGACCTGCAATGCTTTGGTCTGAATTCCTCCTCATTGTAGCTCCACAAGCCCCTCGTTCACCCATTTTCTGAGGCGTGTCTCAGATCAACTCCTTTTGATGTTGTCTCTTTAAATCCAAATGAAATGGTTCACACTTCCTACAGCTTCCAGAGTGGTTCCTTCTAGTTTGATAGAAGAGTTTACAACTATATAGAGTCACAGAAATATTTTATTTACCAACTGACTAAAAGATGCCAACAATGTTGTAACCAGAAACTGACCCAGAGCCAGAGGAGAATGAAGACGACCAAATTGCAGATGGTAAGTCCAGATGTTATTTGGCAGTTCCAACAATACTGTGATGTAACAGTTCAGAAAATAAAATAAAGAAAACTGAACGGGTTTAAAAAGAATGTCCCACACAGAATACAAAAATATCTTTGCAGCACCTGGAGAGACTTCATTGAAATTTTCTGTACTCTTAGACACTCCAAGTGCACAACAAAATGTGTTTAATGGCTAAAAAAGTGGATTTTGTATGATGTGTTTCCTTTAAAATTTTGTCACACAATGCATATATGCATATGCCATCATTAAAAAATTGCTAGTTTTAGAAGTGAATCCATGGCTCTGGGTGTATATGTACTGTATATATTCATTCATTTTTCAAGATAAAAAATATCCACTTCACCAAAGCAGATAAACTTTTCACGCTGCTCTGGGATCTGCTGATGTGAGAAAAGAAATTCACTCCTGCTTCAAATTTAAAATTCGATGAACCAGGACTCAGCATGGAGGTCTGTGAGACCTCTTGGACAAAAAAATATATAAAAAAATCAAAGAAATAGTTAAGTTGCGGCCAACGGAGCAAATGACTGCGATGTTTGTGTTTGTGTTGGTACGATTTGTTGGAATTGATTCAGCGGGGCCGTGTGTGGCGCTGTGATGAATCTCCGGGAGCTGTGCAGCCTGCAGAGGAGGCAACGCCACAGATTGCTGAAGACATCAACCCAGGCATTGATTACCATAGCAGGTAATTGCCTGGTGAAGATAAAAATCGGAGCTAATCCTGCAGCTGCTGCTCAGTTTTGGAACCAAAAAAAAAAAAAAGTAAAAGAAAGAAAGAAAAAAAACCTTTTCCTCGTTCCCTGCAGGCGAGTAAAAGCTCAGCCACGCCACGAGAGATAAGCTGAAGTGGATTAAATCAATTCCTGCAGTGGGTTAATTGCTTTTCTGTGCATGTGTAGCACTTTTTGAGAATGAGTGAGATTTTTCTTTTCTTTTTCGCTCTGTCCTTTTTATTTTTTCGTTATTGATTTACTGCACACGGAAGATTTTAATTCCCCCCACAACCCTGTGGGTGAGTGTAAAGACAGGCTTGAGGTTAGAAAATCCAATTATCTGGGTTTGTCCTTTGCCCCCCACCCCCCATAAAAAAAGTAAGAACCACAAGAGTGGTGTGATATTGAGATGACTGACATGACTCAAAGGGCCTTTTGAAAATCTGAATGGGCTGAGATACAGATCAACAGATCGTGCAAGGTCACGCTCAGTGAGATAAAGTGGTCTGGGAGGGGTTACGTCCTCTGTCCTCCTTTGAAGACTTTGTTCTGACAAATGCATGATGTGAAAAAGCCTAGGACATGCTGTGACTCACTGCAAGCAGAGATGTTGCAGTGGTATTGCATGTACCAGACC
>NW_013952436.1:278768-279874 GCF_001266775.1 Austrofundulus limnaeus | reverse complement strand
CATATATATATTTATCTATCTTTGTGTCTGACAGGGGATGAACAAATGGGAAAATGTCAAAACTGCAGACCTGCATAATGAAAAGGCTACAGGAAGTCACGTACCCACAATCAAAAAGGCAGAAATTCAGTAGAGGTAAAGTAGGACAAAAGCCTGTTTAAGTAAACTATAACATGAGAAACCCATTTTCAGCATTTAGTTCCTGTTTGGTTTTTTCTTTCTTTTCATCCTGATTTCATCAGCCAAGTCGAAACGATCGTATGAAAACCACAGAACACTCAGATTCAAGTTAAAGAGGCATCATTGTAGAGAATTTGTAATCGTAGACTTTTGAATCCACACGGAAGAATCCTGCTTTATTTGACAAAAACTGAACAACTCTTCTTTTAATTATTAATATGGTCAAATTAAGAACAAGATACAGATCTCACTGTTAGCACTCTGGATTTACTTACACACATAAATAGGGTCTCTTAAAGAAAAGCGCACCGAGGCAGATTTAGAGTTGCTTTTTGGTCAAACCTTGTATTCTGTCATGAGGGATATCATTTAATATTGCAAGATTTTGTGAAATGTGTCAGCTCTGAATTTATGTGTTGTTAATGACAATCAGCTACCAATTGGAGCTAAATAAAAAAAATCTAATTATCCCCATTTTTGTGTTTTTACAAGTCATTTAGATGTGATGGTCGTCTCAAATTCCTAAAGTTAATCGTACATACATCGAATAATTATTTTCTAAAGGTTTCATTAAAATATTTCCAGTCATGTGCGGTTCTAGGGGCAGGGTCACAGAGGCACTGGCCCCAGCTAAAGTCTGACTGGCCCCCTGAAGTGCCCCTGTCCTGTCACTCATCTGTTTTTTTTTTAACCTGGGAGTGATGATGGTGGGTGCAGTTCCATTTTAAAACACTAGTTGCGCCAATGGGTCAAACAGTAAAGTCTAGAATGAATCAAGATTACAGAACTCTTCTCTTTTAAAAAAACTTGAACAATCCTGCAAATATAAATATAAATATTCATAACTGTCAAAGGGAGACTTGTTGTAAAGTGTAATAGAATACTCTATTTATTAATGACAAATAAACATTTATAAAGGCCAAAAG
>NW_013952436.1:271550-276163 GCF_001266775.1 Austrofundulus limnaeus | reverse complement strand
CATGTCATTAACACCTCTAGTAATATATTTACTGAGAAAAATGGTGACGTGTCCAATACTTATTTTACCCGCTGTACGTTGGACTCTAAATTCCACATATTTCAGCCAATCTGCACCAAATTCACTATGATCAATCCTAATCCACCCCTCTACATGTAGTCCAATTTATGGGGGCATGGCCTGATTAGACATCACGCCATTGACGTCCATTTGGCTCCAAATTCCACATATTTCAGCCAATCAGAAGAATGCAATTCACTATGGTCGATCCTAATCTACCACACTACATGCAGTCCAATTTATTGGGGGGTGTGGCCTAATTAGACATCACTCTGTTGACATACATTTGGCTCTAAATCACACATGCATGATCCAATTTGAAGCAAATTCTGTGTGCATCGTAAGGGAGACCTGTTCACATTATGTGATTATTTAAATAAGGAAGGCCTATGATGATTCCAACAAAACTGCTAACAGTTAATGAAAGATGACGGGGACATCATCAAATAAACAACTTTTGTGTAATTGTCTAACTTGTTTGGTTCTTCTAATAGTTTTATGTGGAAAACATAACATTTTTTATTGTTTTATGTGATAAGTAAATAAATACATTCCAACTGCTGCCAATCTGAGTCCTATAGGCATTCTTGATGTTGTAATTACTGCTCTCTGACATATTGGCTACAAAAAAATGCTTTTAATTTAGAGGTTTTCAGTAGAACAAATGTGCTGCTCTTAAAATGTGTGAGTGTGTGCAGGAATTAACATTTCTCTGGTAATTCATTAATTCGGTCTCCAATTAATTGCTTGCATTCAGTGGGAGTTTTTCACTGTGATGGACTCTGATTAAAATCTCAGCAATTCGCACAACTTCTGTTAGTGATGTTTTATAATTGAATTTGCTTCCAWCGCTGGCTGCAGGCTCCCACCGCTCACCTCGATGTGCTGAGACAGAGATACGTCCCCGAGGCTGAGAGAAAGCCTTCACAAGAGTCTGGTGGAAGAATACAGCGGTATGATGATCACTTCAAAGCTGTCAAAGGGCCCATACATAATGGATAACACAAAAGGAGTCCGCTCTGAAGTCCATTGTTCTTCCCACCCATTTAATTTAGAGGTAATTGTTCCTTGGACACTTTAATAGGATGGGAGGCCACCTGAGAGAAGCTGCTCCTGCCGCTGAAATTAGAAAAACAAGCTCGGAAAGCAGAGCTTCAATCACTCGCCAGTCACTGCAATATGTTCAGTTATTATTATTTTTATATATTTAATCTTTATTTTGCCATTCTTTCTTTTTTTCAGGCAGTGCTGTGTAAATGTAYAAAACCACAACACAGTGCTGTATTACATTAAATGTGACAAGTGCTACTTCACAAATAAAACACTTACAGGTCAGCCTCGTTGTTTAATTCAATRTATTTTTGTTTGTTTGGCACCTTATTACTGCCGGAGCCAGTAATAATGCAAACATTCCTGGCTGGAATAGGTTCTGCACGGTGCACAGTCAACATTTTTTTTATTTCACTTTGGCAACCAAATTACTGGTAGTTTGTACTATAAAAATCACATAATGTCCATGAAACTGGAACTCCTTTCAGAAATGCATGTGGCCAAAGGTTTAAATAGCAAATCTAGTGTGATTTGCCAGCATTCAGAATATTATAGAGATCAGTCTCAGCTACTACCACACCAACAATGAGCTCAATATTTATAAAACTGGGTTGCAGCTATTTTTACCATTATAAACCTTGTGGCAGCCATTATGTGTAAGTCAGTTGTAGGTGTTCATCAAATTATTGTGTTTTCATTCAAATCCGTTTGTTGGTTTGTGAGATATTTTGCTAACAGACAGCCAAACATGCACATAGACAAGGGCAATTACATGACGATTCACCACCAGGTGTTGTGTGCTATAGTTGGATTCCTCACCTTAAACAAATTGTCCGGTTGTGATACATAAACATCAACAAAACTTAGAGAAAATAGAAGACAAGTGTCGATGTAAACACTTTATGTTTTATGAAACCCGTTGATTGATAAGCAGCTATGCAACATGTTATAAAGGTATATAAATAAAATACACTACATTGTAAAAATAATTTCTTAGGCTTTGTTTTGGTCTCCACCAAGTGTCTATGGTACTTCTAAATACTTGGTGATGCCCACAAACCTGAGGTCTGTGATTTTTTTTCATTATCGAGTTAATATTCCTTTTTAAATTCTACATCTCAAAAGCTCCAAAATGATACATAGTTTGTTGAAATTTGGCAGGATTATCACCTGACCTGACAACAAGCTTGCTTCATATTAGTGCCAGTTTGAAAACTTGATCCTTATTGGTCCAGGATGATGAAATCAGGAAGTCCAGCTCTAAGTTTCAAAAGGAAAATTCTGAAGCTTCAGAAAGAGGCAAAACATTTTACGAAGAAATTTCCACACAATATGGCAACCTGCAGCGAAAAATGATCAATTTTAAAAGAAATTAAATAATTAAAATAAAATCTATATATGTTTCTGAAGATTTGAAGGACGTTAGGATGTTAGTATGCTTTTTTTAGATACCAGGATTGCTAGGTGGTGTCTTTATGGAGTCAGCAGTTATATAGCATGAACCAATATTTTCACTTATTTTGCACTGCAGGTTGTCTTCTTTCCAATTGTATCATTGTACAGCAATAAAAAATGTGGTTAAATTTACTATAGAACTTCTAGTGTCTCTAATTTCTACTTCCAAGCAGCCAGACTTTCTTGTAATATTTTAAAGTCGTGTCAATACTTCTAATATTTTTTTCAGACTTGGTCTGCTTTTCCCTGTTTTTTTTACTTTCCAGCCCTTGTACTTGACCATGACAGCAGATTGTGCAGTTTGTGCTGACAGAAAATGTGAAAAATGAACAAGTGAAGGACTAAAAAAGTGTCAGGCTCTAAAAACACTATCTCAGTGAAGAAACTGGAAAGATTCAGCAAAAAGATGCATTTCTCTGCACCTGACAACGGTRTGCCAAGTTTTCGGTGAATAAATCTTTAAAGATCGCCTTGCTGGCGTAAAAATGTTTTGAATGTGTCAGCCTGTGTTATGTTTGGTATTTTTCAAACACTCAACAATAAATAAAAGGAACAAAAAAGGTGTTTTTGTGACAGGCTGCTGTTAACAAACATCCAAGTTTTAAACTGCTTATGTTACCTGGCACTGGTTAATTGAATTCAGGCAGGGTTTTTTTATTTTATAATTATTAGTATTATTTTGCCTGAACGATACATAGGTCAGAGTTAGGAGGCCTAAAGTGTGTGGTGGTGGTGGTGGGGCGGGGGGTATTCCTCTAAAAATGATCCGACACTGGAGTAAAAGATTTGCAACAACCTGTAAAAATCTTTAAAAACAAAACAAAAAAATACAAGGAGAATTGACCACTTTACAGTAACAGATCATAAGTAAGACTGGCTGCTTGGAAGGAAATTATGAAGCTGTGATGTATGGCGTCAGGGTTGGGGTGTATTAAATATTTTCCAGATACACATTTCAGTTCTTTACCACAATCAAGGCATTAAGTTACCTTCAGTTGTTCTGAAAATCTGTTTATATTAAAAATCAATTTGACTTCACATCATAATCTATCCAAACGCTTTGAAATTGGCCTCTGTCTCTTTAAGAACCTCCTACTGTTTCCAACACTCCCACTTCAGCGCGTCGTCACAACAATGCTTCATACCGTTTACAACCTTGTGTAGGAGAAAAGTTCAATCATTCTTTGAACCATGAATCGTAAAAAGGGGGTAGTCTTCTTTGCATCCAAAAATGCATTACCTCAATGATGGCACTCTTTAATCTGAAAAGGACTGGTCTGAGAAGTTTTACAAGCTCCACAGACGTGTTCCACCAGGTGTTTGCTAATTGTTGCTGCAGGGGCAGAGGAGGGTGCTCTGTGGGGCGGGGACTCGGCTGAGGACTGAGCTCCGGGGAGGAGCTTCGTACAAATAGGCGGTGCTTTGTATGAGCGAGCATTTAGGCAGCTCCACAGCAGATTCAAGGATTTCTCATACATTCTTGGATTAGTGAAAGCAACACTCTGGGTATGTTTTTTGATAAGGGGATGACATTATTATATGACATAAAGCTTTAAAATGTCGATTTTGCTGTTTAAGTGATAAAATAGTGGGAATCATCAGGACTGCTACAAATAATGTAGAATATGAAGATTTGACTTGAGATGTCACTCATTATCATAACAGGTTCAATGGTGGGATGTATTGTCATCTGACCTTCTGAATCATTTAATCTATTCCTAATAGAAAAAAAAGGATCCTTTATTAAGACATAAATAAATAAGGAATAAATGTATTTCTAAAACTCCTAATTAAAGTTTTTCACAATTTTTAGTTCTTAGAGGTTCAAACCTGCAGTGTAGTGTGTGTGGCAGTGTGCCACAAGCATCATTTGGATGCGAAAGGAGTGAAAAAACAACAATCCTCCTGGAATATTAGGGACCAGCAGGGAATGTGAGTTGGCTCTGTAGCTGCTGCAGTGTTTGTTTGCTGTTTGAGAGTTTGTGGGGCCTTGTGGGAGATTTGCAGATACCACACACACACACACACACACACACACACACACACAC
>NW_013952436.1:265881-271495 GCF_001266775.1 Austrofundulus limnaeus | reverse complement strand
ACACACACACACACACACACACACACACACACACACACACACACACACACATTCACACAAACTTTCCCACATGCGCAACATCCAGAGACTGATGACGATGATGATGATGTACGGCCTGGGCGTGTTGCGGAGCCTCCTCAGCAGTACTCGATGCCAGGGGAGCGCGGTGACTCAGGCTGACACAGCGGGGTTCGTGGGGGCCAAGAAGACTACGATCTGCTTCCTCTGCATGAAAGACTGCAGCTCTGCGTCTCTGCGGGGGCTCGGCTTCCACACACTCGCGGGACTATATTGTTGTTTAATGTAGTATATCTGCTGCTGGATGTTGAACATTTGCAAGTCTGAGTTTYTGTGGCATCTTCTTCCCACTCCTCTAAGCAAGCGCCTAATCATTCCTTCCTTTTTATGCACGCTGCGCTAAATAAGTCAAAAGGCACATTTGGATCCTCAGATGTTCCCGATTAAATATTCAGTTAGCATTAATAATAACAAGGGGGATTTGATGTTTGTGATCCTTATTTTGGGACAGGAAGGTTAAAAGATGATCAGAATGGAAGATAGCGCCAGCAGTCCCTGCAGTGAGAGGAATACTTTTACCATAGATTTAATCTTATTTTATTATTTTAGTTTATGAATAAAACTTTCATTGTGAGTTTTGGAGCATTTGCTTTTACGGCTGCTTAAGAAATTTYGGCTGCACTTTGCAAAGTTGCATGAAAAATGCATGACTCTTGCTTTTTGGGTATGCTTAATGTTCCCTGTTTAACAATAACAATGAATCTGTACAGTGTTTCCATAATTTACACTTATTTTGGTAAGACAGCAAACTGTCGTAGTGCGTGTCGTAAGTAAAGAAAAGCTGCCTATGTGGTTTTGAGTGGGGTGACTTCAACTCACTTGTTACATTTGAGTCTTGTACAAGTCTGAAGAAAAGACAACATCTGAAGTTGCTTTGATGTGCTTGAAAACTTCTGGTTATTACAACCTGACTCAAGAGGCTACAACAACAGATAAATGCACCGTGGGTAACAGGGAACAGAATCTTTTATTAAATTTAGATTAGAGCAGATCAAAAGTCACATCATGGGCTGGGGAAATCTGTCGGGCTGTGTAGAGCATATAAAACAGACTGTTGCTGAAGAGAGCAAAGAGTGAATGGTTTGTGTAAGAGAGACTGAGCATAAATAAGCTCCAGATCACAAAGAAAATAAAACAGATTCAGGGGGACAAAATGAATTAAGCAGGTTTTACTTATGAGATTTAAATATTTGAAATCCAACTGGAAACGAGTGTCGTCATGAAAAATAAACGATCATGTAAATGCCTGCATGTGTGTGTTGCATGTGGGTTCTGATCTGGCTTGTTGAGCTGCAACATAAAAGGAAGACTGTGCACAAGAGTGAGAGTTTATTGTTTTGCTTTTTTTATTTATTAAAAAAAAAGCCAACTAAAAGAAGAACCCCTCAGTAAACCATAACAACCAGGTAACTTTTAGCCCCTGGCACCTCAACAAACCAGTGAAGCAAACAGCCAGAAACCKCAATGGTGATCCACCTCAGGCCACACCTCACACACCTGAAACACACACCTTCACAGGTGCAATCTGTGAAGCYAATCAAACAGTGTTGAACTCAATGACCTGGTTCCAATACTCGCCCTTCCACCCTTGTGTCCTTCAAATGCACATCCTCGTTGAAGGGTTCAAGTGTGTCCCAATTCTCTGTAGTGGTCTTTTGGCCCCCTTTGCGCCCTTGATCCACACTTCAGCTAAGCCCACATCCAAGCAGACTTTGACAAAGTATTACCCACAATTCATCGCTGTTTGTYATTTTGAATTAAAAGGCAGAAATATGGCAATGTCCACCGAGCATCATCCAGACAAGTGGTGGAGATAATGCACTTTAATTAGTCTGCCGATCRACAATAAAATCAAAGAGGAAGAACTTGTAGAAGAAACTCTGAATACTCTGGTTTGTAAGCCTCCTTCGGTTCATGCGCCTCCTAAACACAACTTYTTGTTGTAGTTTTATTGTCATTTTTAGCAGTACAAATGCCAAAAGCGCGACCGGTCCTGCCATTTTGGATGCCCGTTACAAYGCAGAGGCACAAGTCAATRACATTTTGCTGACTGAATTCTCCAAATTTTGCACACCGCCTGYGCCYTTGACCYCTTATGTGCACTTCGACTGAGTACACACTTCATAGAGGGATGTAGGGTGTGGTGCGTACTGAGTACCAGTGCGTATTGGGGTACCAGGCCATTGAGGTGTATCGGGTAGTGACCTAGCTTCAGTGGATTGATTGCTGTGGTATGAGTGCAACGCCATGTTGGAAGGGACAGACTTTCATTGTAAACAATCAATCATGGCTTGATTTCTGTGTAGAATTGGTATAAATATTCGTTTTTCTTCGGTTAGCTTCTGCCTATTAGAAACATCATTCATTGCAGATGTGTGTAAAATGGCAACAYGTTTTTGCCAAGAATTTATATCAAATCAGTAGTTGTCAATTGCAAACTGAGTTTCATTGATGTGCTWACCCAAATCTAACATGTCATGGTTACRCGTTCARCTTTACCAGCTTGTCCTCGTCCGGAACCATATGGTCACTCTCTCTGACCAAGAAATGTTGTGTGATAGCTCCTCTAGCCAACACACCTGATTGGTTGAACTCCTGCAGGACCACGCCTTGTCCAGCTACATTAATGCTGATGTAACTTTTAAAATTTTGCCTCCAAATATTGGAGTAAACTGTTTGTTAGTAAAATATTTCATCAAGCACTGGACAGATTATGCATGTACGAAGCTAAAAATTACAGAGACTCCTCCCTATCACATATTCTGAGCACTAACAGGTTCTTTAGGATTGTTGTGTTTAATTATTTTTCAATATGCTGTCATAGAAACTGAATTGATTTTTGTTTTTGTTAGATGCAAGCTGAGAGTGCAACTAACAAGCACCCGTGAGTGCAGTATAACGAGCCTAAAAAAGACTTTAAATGTGAAGTCAAGTCAGATAGTATTAAAGGTTAATTGGTGTTAAATGTCAGTGTTGTTGGGAGCATTTTTCCCATTTGAGAGCAGCTGGAGGGTAAGGCTGCATTCAGTCTACCTCAGATCTTCAAATGATCTTACACCCAACGTAAACGTGGAAAACTTGTAGGATTCACTGATTGTTGTGCTCAGTGATCAGGCTAACTGCTTTTAGCAGTTCAAAACAATAACATTGGGGTTTTTTCTGCCTTTGTGCATTCAGAAATGCTCTTTAATAAGAGGTACACTACTGCRACTTATTTATTGAGACACAACCTGAAAATGAAAACAAATACTTTATTTTCATTACTGCAAATATCACTCATTTTCATGAACCAGGTGTATTGCATTTCAAATTCAAGGTTTGGTCTGACTTTCTGAGTTGGAGTTTCGACTTCAGGGTCATTCCAGAGGATTTCCAATTGGGATTTCCAAGTATGAGCAGAATGCAGCATTACAAAACATGTGGTTGATTACTTTTTAAACCACACAACATACAAAGGGCCAGTGGTTAAATAGTGAACATTTTGTGAGTGACCATTTTCTAGAAAATAATACTTTACTTTTGATGTTATTGTTTACAGCATCATAAATGAGACTTGCCTCCATCTACTAACATCTAAAGTACTACATACTTTAAATGCTACTTCATGTTTACTTCAAAAGCAAAACATCTTGCCTCTAGTCACACGCAACGTTCTAATAAAACTAAAGTTCCTATTTTTCCCACCATGGACTCCTGAATACTCTGTCAATAAACGGACTGAATTCAAGGGTACAACAAACCAAACAGCTCCACTTCTGTAGATTGACCTCAGATCAAGCTGTTCTCTTTGCCTCACTTGTCTTCGTGTTGGGAGCAGTTGACCTGTAAAGCAACACGGCAGCGCAGTCAACTGTTTGCAAGGTGGGGACAATATTATAGCACAGGTGGCCTATTGGTCTATGTTMGTTTGTTGGAGTTCACAGGACATTTTTTCAAAACTGTCACCAGAATACACACCCTGTAACCTTGTTTCTATGTCATAAGGAGCCATGATCTTGGTGGCCCTTTTCCACTATTGTTTCTACAGCACAGTGTGACTTGGCTGAACTCTGTTCAGCATGGTTCAGATGGTTTTCCATTACACTTAAGTAGCAGCTCCAATGGTCATCATAAAGTTGGGTGGTCCCAGAGTCTGAAAATTAATGTCACACACCTTCCCAGCTGGTGGCAGATATGCTCCATTAAACTATTTGCTAGCCTCCATTTAACATAGCAAAAGAAGAAGAAAAACCTAAAAGGATACGCAACACAACAATGGAGGACATGGTAACGTTGTTATTGCAAATGCCGGATCATGTTGTTGTGAGAGTAGCTCTTGTGACGCAACCAGTGACTCCACCCGCTAACCAACCAGTGACCGACAGTCTTCTGACATCGTGTTTTCAGGCCAGCATGGTACACATGAAACCACAGTGAAGTATTTCTGAAAAATGAGCTGATTCCAAGAATCCTTACTAGTGGAAAAGCCTTGGAATGGTGGAGAGCCAAGTCAAACCATGCTGTAGGGGCGCTAGTRAAAAAGGGGCAAAGGCCTTGTTGTAAAGTATGAAGGACCCAGTGGTGACCACCAATATCTATTTTAGGTGACGGAAAACATTATAGAAATGAGCTAATGTGGCCTAATCTTACTCAGTTCAAATTAGAGATGGGACGAATGCCTCTTTGAAGGGATCCGGATCTTGATGATCCATTTGTTTCATTGACACTCATAGAGCTGTTMGATTTTGAATGAGTGACATCATGGATKTGTAATCCCATGGACTGTACTATGTGTTTTGTCAAGCAGAAATCCTTTCCCCCTTTCTCTCTGTGCTACTGTACTCTACCACTCTGCATGTTTTCTGATAAAAGCAAAGGAAGAACAATTTTCTCTGAGGTTAAGGGGGAAGATTATAAGAGGAGTAAAAAAATAAAAATAAAACTAGGCACAACTCTTTACAATCCACAACTGGGTTCTGATCATTCACCGTAAAGAGCCGTTCAAAAGATTCAGAATGTTCCCAAGTGTCACATCTCTAGTTCAAATAATGTGTTTACATCTCTAATTGTACCAGCAGTAAAAGTGTCTCATAAATAAGTTCCACTCCTCCTGGGGGGTTAGCCTGTTTGATGTGTGTTTCTATATTTGGTATATTCTTATTATTCACCATGCAAAGCATAGGAGGCACTTCCAGTCACATGGCACTCAGTTGCTCTCAAACAGGAACAAGGCGGTGTGTCTTACATTTAAACAGGCCGTGTCATGTTTTTCCCTCGGAGAAGCGTCGCGGGCCAAGCTCTTGGCTCACAGATTGGACCGTCAGGCCATCTGTCGCTCCGTCCTGCACATTTACTCTTTTATATGATGCTTGGTAATCAAGTCATCTGATGTTTCCATTTACACCGTACTGATCTCCATGCTGCCCAAGAGGTTGGAGCATATCCTCTTTAGAGACCATTAGTCATGGCCAGAGGGGTTGACAGCAATCAAGGACACGACAAAACTCAACATCAAAAACACTCTATAAACACTTATCGCACGCTGGAATGTCAAGGA
>NW_013952436.1:264637-265700 GCF_001266775.1 Austrofundulus limnaeus | reverse complement strand
GAGAGAGAGAGAGAGAGAGAGAGAGAGAGAGAGAGAGAGAGAGAGAGAGAGAGAGAGAGAGAGAGAGAGAGAAGGGAACCGAATTAAGAGATTAAAGTAGCTACAGGATTAGGCTCCAGGTTTTAATGATGAAAATGGAAAAGCTCTGAGCAGAGTCTGACACATTCCCTCTGGCCCTCGTCTCTCCCTGCTCAGCATGTGTCTCTGGCTGCTTGCATGACCAGCCTCCACAGAGCTACCTCTGCCTTCCAATAAAYTACATCTGCTTGTTTAAATAACATCCATGTGCAGGCGCACGTTTTCCTACAGCAACACATTGGGTAAGAAATATGGACTGGATTTTCAGAGTTTTTCCTCTCACACAAACACACATTTTGAAGCAAAAACATATGCACACAAACACACAATAAACCATCACACAGGTTGTTTTTTCCCCTCATTTCACAGATTCAAGTCCTGCAAGATTTTTTATATTGAATAAAACATTATCCTCTGTGTTTTCCTCTGCATCCCACAGACTTTTATGGTTGGATTTTGGTAATAAAATATTTAGATTGAAGATTAGAAAAAAAAATCATGATTTATTGAAAGAAGAAAAGATTATTGATTGGGTTCAGGTTTTTTCTACTAACCTATGTTGAGTTATCAGACAGAACTTTGAAACTTCATATCCATCCCTCATTTCACAAGATAATTAGACGTAATCACAACATTATTTTTGAGGTACTACAGTGTGATGTAAAACAGGGATTCTTAACCTTTTTTTACCTCGAGGCCCAATTTGTTGAACATAAAGTGACACGAGGCCCAGTCACACATTACCAATGTATGGATCAAAATGATAATTATTCTGATTTAAATATTGGCTTGATTTTTATTGTATTTACATCATAACTAAAGCATCATAACTAAATTAAATACACTTACAGTTTAAACGTAAAGCTTCTGTCAAATAATCACAAGACATGATTATGACAAACATTTTTATATTGTAACCTGCCCATAAAAAATATTTCTACAAATACAAATGTCAGTCAACAGACCACTCAGCACAAATATATAT
>NW_013952436.1:261250-264459 GCF_001266775.1 Austrofundulus limnaeus | reverse complement strand
AAAATAGACAATTCAAAAAATAAAATTGTTGGCATAAAATAAATAAATTAAAAATGTGTAATGAAAATGTTTCAAATAAAAAAAAACCTGTAAAAATAAATTTCATAAAGTACAAATGAAAATATACATAGCCTTTTTAATTTTTGGCAACCAGAAGGTGCTCTTCATACAGTATTAGTGACAAACAATAACAGTAACAACAGCTTTTTGACTAGTTTAAAATGTCTTTAAAATGCATTCAAAATGTTTAAAAATACTACAAGGTGCAAATTAAAAWATATAGCTGTATCTGTAACTGTATTTGGTAATGTTTTGAACTTTTGAAATGTTGCATGGTAAAAACAGAAGCTGCACTTCATATTCTTGACAAACTGGTGTTTTTCTGATGAGTTACTTTCATTTTTGCTTCTACTTTTCATTTAAAATAGGTTTCCATTCTYGGCAGGTATCTAAGGTTCTACCACATGAATCAGCAGAATCATGTGTTTACATTCGAATTTAGAATGGTGGACGTCAGACGGTGTTGGAGAGCAACCAATTTTGAGTCAGTAAGATAATCCCCCATCACAAAGAAAGTCAGGGGAAGAACAATGGAATCAGACAGCAGGTCCAAAGCAAAAAGATTTTTCCCTTTTCTTCTGACAAGAAAAGACAACTAAAAACTTTAAGGACGTGAGTTGACAGAAGTATGGAGGAAACCAGTTGGTCAGGAACCTTAAAGCAAGTTATGGAAGAACAAATTCATTTGAGCTGTGTCGGGGTATTTTGAACTTTACCAAGAGAAATTCAGGATCATAACGATCACCAAATTTTATTTTGAACCCAGGTGAGATGTATTCACTGTTTTCTAACACTATTTCTTTCAAAACCCTGATGGATTTAATTTACATTACCCCCAGTCAATCATTTAATGACGTACCAATTGTGTTAGCATAAAGTTCTAACCAAATATGTAAAAGAAATTCCTGTACTTTACCAACTATTTTGGCTTCACGTCAAAGGATTTCAAGACAAATGATGGAACAGTGTCTCACTATCCCTCAAGACKTCAGATGAAAGACCAAGAAGCAGTAAAATATATGACCATTAAGAGTTAGTATTGTTTTTTATCAGTTAATAATTGACATTTTGACATTCATTCATGTATAAATAGCTCTTCTCTTGTTGAGACTTGCTCTCTTTTAAAAGAAGATTTTAATTCAAAATCTACATTATTACTCTTTGTCTAAGTCTTATATTAATTAGTTTGAAATGATTTCTTTTTTACACTCTTGCCTGAGCTGATGGGTTAACTCACTTATTAAAGACACACTAATGGTTTAGAGTAGGAGTTTTAATTTTAAAGTTACCAAACAATATGAGTCATGCTAATGTCAGTAAAGTTATTTTTTAGGTAAAGCTGTATGGAGAGCCTGTGAGTGGTGAGTATCTTACCTGTAATTCATAGCTGTCAGAACCATCTCAGTTTGAAGAAAAAAACAGTTATAGAGGAATAAAGGTAAATACTACTCAGACCTTTTAAGAGTGAATCTCTGCTATCTAAATCACCTCACGCATTAAAGTTTTTCATAGCAGTTAAAGTGACGGCTTTAAAATGACATTTTGTGCTGCAAAACATTCGCATCTGTTGGCTGTTTGCACTGAAAATGTCCTGTGTGTGAAGATGATTTACAGGCCGTTGYGCCACATTTTGTGTAACATTGTGTTAATACTGTATACATGCACAGTTTGTAAAAAGAAAAAAAAATGTGGTGTAAAAATCCATACTGTAGCTTTCACTTGGACAGCTATAAAGTTTTGGAAATTTTCATTGCTTTAACCAGGCTTTAGTCAGGCTAAACTTTGTTTTGACTTCTTTAAAAAAATCCTTTCCTGATTCTCCAAACCTAAATTGTAACTGCTGACTACTACAGATAAAAAAAACCTATTCTTCACACATCCCGCTTCAAAAATAATTCCTTAGAGCAAAGAAGTAAAAAAGAAACTGGACTACAAAAGACATTTTTTAGACAACCCAAGAGCAATGTCCTCAATGTGAGAAGCAAAACCTGCCTTTGAATTTGACTTTGGGCTTTCTAACTTTGCTGATTCACACAATAAGGCAGTCAAAACGCCAAAAGAAAAGCATGCAGTAATAATGATAATGATATAATTGCTTTAAAAACTCATCTTATATACATGAAAATATTGTTCTCATATCACAGAAGTTGCCCTTTACTATGAAGTGAAGTAGTTGGCTGAGGTATCACGTAATGAAATATATTACTAAATGTTTAAAACAAAAATGAGAAGCCCTATAATGTGTGAAACAGTTTGACTGTGGACTCTGCACACACATTTCAAGTGTGATAATTAGGCCTCATTTCTTTTATCATCCCCAAGGCCACATTTTGTTAATGCATACAGTCCTACTGCTTGCAAAAATAAAAAAATAAAAATGATATCTTTAAGAGTGAAACTCTTCCTGGCAGCTGGAATACTAAAATATCTCAGGGCCCTCACTGTAGTTCTGTATTTTACAAGGATCACTTTCAGCTCTGCTTTAATTGTCAGGAGAGCTGACTGTACTGAAGATGACTCATGCCCCGAAGAAATGAGATGCTAATGTCTCGCTGTCCGTTTTAGGGAAATCTGCAAGGTGTTCCTTTATGCAAATGCGAGGCGCCCGGTGTTCCAACACAAAGACGAAAAACTGTTTAAAAAGAAAATCCGATAAAAGTAGATTTGACGGGATACTTGAGATGTGCCCAGCAAGCCTATTATTCTTGTTAAGAACTAATCTGAAATTTTTTTTTAGTGGGGGTGGCACGGTGGTGCAGTGGTTGGTGTCACACGGTCTTCTTGTCAAGGGTTTMCATGTTCTTACTCTGTACCCCGCCTCTCATACAGTGACTGTTAGACTAGGCACCAGCTTCCTGCARCACAAAAATTAAAACATCAGTAAAGACAAAGTTTCCAGTTGAGTGCTGTGGAGACATTACAAATAATTAATATCCTACCTGTTGTAGATAGCTCTCTGAATAACCCCGGTTTAGATAAACAGAGTTTGATTCTGACCAAAATTGATGTCTGAGCAACTCCAGCTGTAATAACTAAACCTTAAAGAGTAACTTACCCCAAAATTAACTTTTTTTAGCTGATGAACTGTCTAGAATGTGTCTAAAATGTTATATAGTACTGTTTCTGTGCTAATTTTGATGTTTGTGTGC
>NW_013952436.1:227356-260780 GCF_001266775.1 Austrofundulus limnaeus | reverse complement strand
TGTGTGTGTGTGTGTGTGTGTGTGTGTGTGTGTGTGTGTGTGTGTACAAACACTTTTTAAAACAGCAGTTTTATTACATTCGGGTGCAGCGCTGTGAGACCCTCTAGTAATGTCATCAAAAAATGTGGCCCCTTCCATCTCTGATCTAAAATACTGACATGAAAGGTAGCGGCTGATATGCATCCCTTCAAGGAATAATAGGCCTGTCATTGTAAAAAGTATTGAAGAGCTGTAAACCAGGACATCCTAAATATACTCTGGTATCAGAATATTGGCCTATGAAACGGAGGGCTGCAAAAGACTAATCAGTCCCAGTAATGATCCAAAACCCACAGACAAACTGACACAGCTGTTTCTGATTAGGAGCATTTGTCACCTGATTTGAATCCATTAAGTGTTTTGAAATGGAAACTGAAGCCAAACACAAAGAAGTGCACAAAAATCTCTCTGAATTACTGCGTGTCAACATTTTGTGCCACACTGATCGGATCAAAAACATACAAACCAAACCAAAAATAAAATATATATACTAGCTTTTGTTGCACTGAGTTCTACAGGTTCTATATGTTTATCAAATCTAAGCTGTTCATTTCAAATTAATGTTAGACCTCAGTTTAAATTAAAGGAACCAAATTAACAGTATGAGGGTACAGGTTGGCATTGCACACTCCTGTTGTAAGATATGCATGTAGGACGTTGTGTAAATGAGTCTGTGTTGGCAAGGCAACACGTTACAGCACATTTCCAAATCCTGAAACTCAAAAAAAAAAGGGTAGAATATTTTCATCAGACACTTCCTGCTCCAACCAAAAACATTCTGTGCCCCAGTTTTTCAAAAATGCCCTCTTCTTTGACACATAYACAGACATTACTTTGCTGTTCCCCTCCTTTCTTTTCATTTATTTCTCCCAAAAAAAATTTAAATCAAAATTAAAAATGACCTAGCTGGCCATGAGATGAAAAGAAACACAACAAGAACAGAATCACTGCCTGGAAGTTTAAAAAAACACACACACAAAAGAAAAAAAAAGCATTTCTCTTTCTTTTTAATTCTTTGACCTTGAAAAACGAAGCCTAAAATAATTAATTATAAACGGGTCCAAGAGTTTTCTTTTAAAACAGAGAAAAACAAATTAAAAGAAGGTCACGGCGTAAGAGCTTTATTGCAACACTACTGTGAAACAGCTAACCTGCTTCTTATATGGCACACAAGCAGGATTGCTACACTTTTCAGCTACATGTTTCACATCAAAATAAAGAAAAACAAAGAAGAAAAAAGAGCAGTGAATAATCACAGTGTGCACCTCTGCACTCAGCACTTCTCTCATGTCTGCTGTTGAATGTTGAGCCTCGAGGCAGTTCTGATGGAYGTCGGTGTTGGGGCGTTTTTCTTTTATTGCGCGTGCGAGGAATGTCTTTCCATGTGTACGCTAACAAGGGACTTCGGCACCCTGGTGTTGCCATAGCACGTCGGAGGACGGTGCCAGAGGAATGCTGCCTGTGACTGTGTTTAGTTTGGGCCGTGGAGACGCTGCAGGCGCTGTATTGTCCTGTTTCTCTGAGGACAAGCTCAACAACAACAACCAAAAAGAAAAAAAAGAAAAGAAAAAAAGAAAAAGAAAGATCCACCATGTAGAAGGAGGCGAGTCACTTTGATGTTCGACAACTTTTCTTTGCAGGGATCTCTGGTCCACACTGGGATCAAAGGTATTATTTTAAAGAAGTGGGGTGTATGAAAGGACATTGTGTTTCAATTTGTGATGGTCTGTTCGCAGTTCAAATCCTAGCTTATAACAGCAAAAGGACAAAAAAAAATCTCTAATTCTGCGCAAATTGTTGCTCCGCAGGAAGGCTAGACTACAACAGAGGTCCACCAGTCCATTATTTTGAATGCAATCATCTTCACAATTTAGACCATAATTGGGTCAGTTATTGGCAACAGAAGAAGGATTTTGCAATCTGCTTTAACGGAGCTTGTTATCTATGCGTGTCCTCGTTTCTGTTTTGGCTCGGTTTTCTTGGTCAATTGCTCGAAACAAGCTGAGAGGGAAAAATAATAATAATAATGCTGGGGGGTGAAAAAGCAGATGGAGGGATGAGAAACAGTGCCCGAGGCGAGACGTGCTGAACATGTCATAGGAGTTTATTTCCTTTTTGTGTGTGTGTTTTTTTATATTGGAAATGCTGGAAATTCTCAGCTGCATGTGTCATTGAAAAATAAAATATATGAAATAAAATGAACTGTAAGTGTGAGGAATGGGTGTGTGATTGTACTTCAGAAATTGGGGAGTCTGGGGTGTTTCTGTTATGAAAACACGGAAAATACAAGAAAAATATAGAAATGGTACGTTTTTTTTCTTTTATTTTGCCAAGCTTTTTCAATTATGTATGTTGCCTATGCTCACGAAAAACACACTGCAAATAGTTTTGACACACTCAGATGTTAACGATTCGTCACAATGAAACACATAATTGTGATTTTGAAACAATTCAGGGAAAAAAAACATAAACTATAAACCACCTGACACTTTCGAGACCGAATGTGTTTCTTCAAAAAAAAAGTGATCGTCTGGTGATTTTTGAAGAACATCAACAGTCTAACGATATGAACTGTTTTCCTCCGCATTTTGCAAATTTTATGCCATCGGCAGGTTTTGTTGCATTTAAATGACTTTTGTTGCATTTCAGACTGAGGTATATGATGTCCTGTGGCTGAATCTGGTGTTCTTGTCCAAGTTGAGTCTGCCCTCATTGTTCCCCTGCTAAAACACTGAGGGGGGAAAAATGGCTTTGGCTACACAGTAATCCTACCCTGTCCTCACGGGTATTCACTTATTGTAAGTGAGTACTATCATCAAATATCATCAAAAATGCAGCAGCTTGAACTAATACTGGACTGAGTATTAAGAATAGCATTATACTTTTTACTCAAAATGTGGTAGACTATTGCTAATATAACTTTGTTGTTTTGCAAAGAACAGGAAATCATAGCTTATAGTCTAAACTGGGGGGAGAGGGGAGATCAAAAAAGCTTTTAATGAATTGAACAAAGATATTTTAAAGAACCACAATGAAACCAAACAAAAAYATAAGAAACACATTTTTTCTCCTTTGTYCTCCCTGTTTGAGTGATTAAATACCGATAATACTGCATTACACAATCAGTACAGCTTTTTAAAATTCCGTCTAAATCATCTCTGAGCTTTCGTAACATCAAATCCTTCTTGAACATTCCCCGTAAAACCAGCATCTTTCAGAAAATAAAAGTAACTCCACACAAGCTGCATTGTCCTTTCTCCCTCTTTCACGATATAAACAAACAAATAAAAAAAACAGTCCACCGAATCCTTTTTTTCAGTCCGCATTGCTGCAATAAAAGCCTTGTTCCTTTTAAAACAACTGAACAGATTAACTCTGTATGGCACATTCCCCCAAACCACATGGTAGTGGACACATTTAATAAAGAACAAAAACTGGAAGGAAATTAGACTACACTTCCACGTTGTGCTGCACTGGGCCACTCGCGTCCCTCAAGGCTGATAAGATGTCCAATTATTTGGTAATTTAGTTCAGAGGAACTGGAGAGGGTCCGGTCTGCTTGAGTAAGCAGGCAAAGTATAGCATGGCTGCAACTCTTTTCAGCCCTTATGCCCTTTCKGAGTTCTATATAGACACACTGGGGCGTTTGTTTAAGAAAACTGGCTCTTGGATACAGTGTTGTGCTTGACCAAGGCAAATGCAATATATGTATAGATGGGATACAAAAGGGGAAAATTACATAGAAGTCTCTGCGGGGGGAAGGTGATGGTTTGCTGTGGCTGGGGACTACAACTAGATGGACCAGCCACTTAAGAGAGCTGGACTTGAGGACCAAAGGAGGTTGGATTTTTGGGGTTGAATGGGGAGGGAGCTGCGGATCGGACAAGCAGTGGCTTCWGAGGCTGAAAAAGCTCTGCAAAGAAAGATGGAAGGGCACGACATCTACAGTACATCTACTGGACCAAAGCCATCAGAGAGACAGAGGGACAGGATGGCTGGAGGCCAGAGGAGGAAGAGGTGGGGATGAAGGGTAGGTCTCTTTGGAGGCAGGGTGAAGGAGGGGGATAAAGCCGACATAGTCTCACTCACGGTAGAACACATATTCAGTGTAGCTSGTCCAGATCTTGTCGTCCGTCTGCTCGTGGGCAAAGGCGCAGGTTCCCGTGGAGTTACAGGCCACCATGTGAAAGCCCGCATCGGCCAGCTTGTCGAAGGCCTGCTCCAGGAAGGTGAACTTCAGATAGTAGCGGGAAGTGTAGCGCTCGGGGGGCCGGTCGGGGTCGCGGCTCTCGTTCAGCGTCTCCCCGAACACCTCCTTGGCCAGGGAGGTCTTGCCGCACACCATGATCCGCGCCACCCGCCGGAACTTGGCATCGGTGTGGCTGTCGCGTCCCAGCGTGTAYGAGCCCCGGTAGCCGATGGTGATGAACCCGGAGCGCTTGCCGTCCGCGGCGCCGGGCACTAGGCTGGCGCAGGCGGCGGCGGCGGCCCCCAGCGAGCCCAGGCTCCGCGCCACGTCGATACCGGGCGAGGAGTCCTCCGGGTCGCTCTGACAGCCCTCGTCGCCCAGCGAGTTCTGCTTGCTGATTTTGGGCGCCAGCAGCTTGACGAGCTCTGGCAGGTTGAAGAACTCGGCCTCCCTCTGCAGACGGCCTCGCTCGGGGAAGTGGTCTGGGAGAACCAGCTGCTGGTCACGCATGTAGTCCAGGATGTAACGAAACAGGAAGCCATCGCGGTCCACAAAGAAACGCCCCTTGGTGTCCCTGGCCAGCCCTTTGGTGGACTTCCGACTGAACATCTCCCACAGCAGAGAGTCCGGCACACTTGTGAGGGTGGAGTAGCGGGTTATATACACCTGACCTCCAACATTCAGCTCGATGATCTCTGGGAACGAGACCTCCTCCCCTGAGATGCCACCATCTGGTAAAGCCATGATCCCACTYGTTTTTTCAGAGCAAAGTTTAAACTCAATCAAGTGGCTAAAATCTTCCACCAAGAAAAAAGAAGAAGAAAAGTCTCACTTAGAACACTTCCTCTACTCTAACTTAAGTATCTCCACTGAACTTGCTGTCAGTCAGCAGAGAGCAGATCCCTCAGATACCCTGAGGATGATCTCTTCTTCTTTCTTGCAGGTTCTCWGAGCAGGAAATGTCCCACTTACACAACCGATCATAACGAATTCTCTTCCCTTTAATTTTCAGCGGGGTGCCCAGGAGCGGACTGGATCAGGTGGTCCAACTTCAGTCAGGCAATCCATAGCTGTTGGCGGAGCCTGGGTTCGTCTCGCTGCGCACGAGATGGAGATGATCTTGAAGACGTGGTGGGAGACGATGAAGGCGTGTAAAACAGATCTCCGCGGTTTCCATCACCCCAGGGAGGACGGGAGGGAGGGAGGGTTTCGAACAGACCCGAGCTCATCCAGCCCCCTGTCTCTCTCTCTACTCCTGCCTGGTGAAGGCTGCACATCCAACTGCAGAGTAGCGGAGGAAGCGCGCGTTATTCCTCGCGGCTRGCTCCGCCCACCCGCGGTGACGCGCCTGGATCCGGGTCGACAAAAACCCGGTCCATCAGSATTATTTATTTATTTATTTTTATGTTACTGAAATGATAAATTATTTTATTTTGTGGCCAAGTCTCAAAACAAAACAAAATAATTAAATTAAAATAAACTTTGGTTTACTCCTATGTATTATTTTTAATATGGATATTTTTTAATTCAAATTCGTTGTCTAATTTAGAAGTGTGTTGTTTTAACGGGTTTAATTTGGGAGAAATACTTGCAATAATCAGTTAAGTACTAAGTGCTCCAGGAAAAGAGAAACAGCGACATCTAGTGGAATCTTAAAGAAAAACTCTTCTGTAAGTCATTTCGTTTCAGAAGAATAAATCATTTGACAAATAAAATGTGTTTAAATGATATGAAGAGAATTGTAGTCTGAAACACTTTTAAAAATAATTTTTGCGTTTTTGTTGGGTATTTGTAGTTGTATGTTTAACGTTTGCTGTGCAAAATTATTAGAATACAATATTAGAATTTCACCATTTTTGAGCTGCTACTGCTCAAAAAAGTGCTTGAAAACTTTTTTTTTAGGATTATATTTCAGACAGTTCGTTCAAATAATATATAGATGTCATTTGTTGATTATAGTTTGACAAAATGCAATTTTTGCAAACGTTTTAAGCAAAACACATCTTCCTATTTCTGCATATTCCACTTTTGGACTTGATCCTTGTTTCGATATATTGGGTCACATTTGTAACCTACACCCAGCCTAATGGGTCAATCACATGATTCAAGCTTTCRTGCGGTTTTTGATGGCTTTGTTTATATTGAGTGCGTACCCACATTTTAGAATTGCACATCAGTATCTTCTAACTTTCCTAACTGCTCCATCTGATTCAGTTTTTTATTTCGAACAGACATTAAAACAATCAAAAAGAAAAGAAAAATAAAATAGAATGAAACAAACTTAAGAAATAAAATGTAATACAAATTATTTTGCCCGTGTGACATGCAAAATTTTATATTTTCTGTTCGAAAAGGRGCAGGTAGAAGATACATCTTATAATGTCCTGCCCCTTTACTTGTCAATGTATTGTCAATTAACTATCAGAACATGAAAAAGAGACAACTTGTTTCCATTTTACATCATGTTTAACTATGTAGAATTATTTTAAGTACTATTTATATCATCAATTACATTATAGACTATTGAACATTAAACATCTTATATAGCATATTTTGAAATGAGCTCTGCTTTAATCAGTTTTTTAAATTGGTTTACATTTGTAATTTTTTTAACTCATCATTCAATCCATTCCAGACATTTACTCCACACACTGATAAACAAAAACTCTTCCTGGTTGTTCTAATATGTTGTTTTTTAAAATGTCCTTCACCTCTTAAATCATAGTCCCCCATCTCTGTCACCAAACATTTCCTGTATTTTGTGTGGAAGTTTTTGATTTCGGACCTTAAACATGAATTGTGTAGTTTTAAATATTACCAGGTCCCAGAATTTCAGTATATTTGATTTAATGAATAACTGGTTTGTGTGTAGTTCACAATAACCTGTTTTATGTTTGGTTTCTTATTTTGCTTTAAGACCTTGGTGTTACAAAAAAAAGAAATACAAGACAATTTTGCACTCCTCTTGTATTTCTGGTGTGCTCAGCCTTAGTTTCTCAGTTTTGTGTCAGAATACAACAAGAGCTGTCTTTTTCACTTCAGATCTGTCAGAGCAACCGTTAGAACTGAAGAAAAAAAAAAGTCAGACTTAGTCAACAGCTTTTTCTCCCTCTGCTTTCCATGCAGTCATGTTCTCGAAGCAATCTGGCGACCGATTTCCCAGAAGACCCTGCAGTCTCCAGCTGGCCCTCACCGCTGCAGCCTCGTCATGAACAATCTGCACCGTGGTTACGTTGGCCACCACAGGAGCTTCTTGCTRATGAGATGAGCTGATGACTGTCTCCATTCAGCTTTACAGAAGGAAATGATGAAATAAATGTGCCTGGGCCGACACCAAAACCCTACAGGGTGGGACAACTAAAGCTGCAGCAGTGAATGAAATGGATAAAGTTAGTAAACTCACTGTGATGTTTATGTTTTTCTGATTCACTATAGCATATAAATCTGGATTTTTACTGGCGGTTTCATCATTCTAATCACATCCACACCACGGCCCACTGATACCCAGAAATATGGACAAAATGAACACATCAAATGAATTGGTTTGACCTTCTGCAGCATGGATAATCTGTACACGTCTGTCAATTTTCATCACAGTGATGGCCTTTGGAGGCAGTCAGGTRCACTCAGTGCGTGTGGGCAGATAGGAGGCTTACAACTGATAGATGTTGTTTCAGCCCACCCAGAAARACAAATATGCTTTTATTTWAAAAAAAAGGGCATAATTAAAAAAATCAGACTAAACATGGTACTAATAGGTAACTGTTGTATAAAGCTGTCACAAAAGAGAAATTAGGGAGGATTTCAAGGATACATCTGCCTAYTGATTTGCATATCCTCAGTGGTTTCTGCTGACAACGGCACCAGTGGGTGATTTATGAGATATTTTGTGGGATCAACAAAATATAAAGAGGACTTTGAATCTATATTCGGCGGTGTTGGCGGTACCCGGGTGAACCGGTCCGCACCGCCTCATTGCCCTCGACACGAGAAGTCRTTTATCTCTCATGACAAAGTGACGTGAAAAAAAAACAAAAACAAAAAACAAACTCGGATCTTCTAATGTGCGCCTGCCTAACCTGATGCTTCTCCCACACCAGCACTGCTTCAGTGTGGACAAACGGGTTTCAGCATTTATCAGTTCAACAACAATCGTTACCTTCTCTGCCGTTTCCTGTTCTGATCAGAATTTGAAGTAATAGAAATAACTCAAAGCTAACCGCCACCTTTAAGACTAAGAGTTTCATCTTGGAGCGTCCTGGAATGAGAAGGAATTAACTGTGAGATCTCATAAGATGTGTTATCTGAGAATGAGCTGAGGAGGACTCTCAGGTACTACCACAACGGGGTGTAAGAAAATATAGATACATTGRAATATCGCAATATTTGAATTCCTGAAACTATCAATTCTCAAAAGCACTGTGTTGATTTTCAATTGAGGCTTAAATGTTCATGCCAGATTTTATGCATGTTGTGCTCTTTATATACTGAGTTTTTTTATTAGAATCTTATGGAGAGAAAAAAAGGCCACATCACCTTGCTTAGAATTTGCAATTTATCATGACATATCATATTGTGACTCCTGTGTTGTGATGTATCATATCACCAAATTCTTGCCTACCACATCTAATTTTAGCTCAGTGCCTGTGTTAAAGCCTGTTTTTGTGTTGGCTAGGGTCAACAAGCTGTGGTGACCACCTTGAATTGGGGTGGTTCCAAACGTTTATGAAACATAGACATACATCTAATGRTTACTTYGAGTTTCATTTAAAATCCAGCCAATGCTTCGTCAGATATTTTCCTTTGCTATCTGCTATAAACCTGACATTTTCTAACTTTGAATTGCTTTAAAGGAGTGGTCAAGGATACTTTAAGTCAGGGATGTTCAATCCTGGTCTTCCAGTATCGCTGTCCTCCACGATTTTCTAGTTTCTCTGCTCCAACACGATTGAATTACCTCTTCAAGTTCTGCAAAAGCCTATGTATCACTTACTCCTTCAAATCCAACGTTAGAGGAGAAACGACTCTAAAACATGCAGGATAGTGGTCTTAGGTGAATGAGCRTCAGCTTTCTATGAATTGGGAATCTTTCAAGAACGGTGTGAAAGGTTTTGACCATTTTTAACAACTCTAAACAAACAGCTGGAGTTTTCTGCGTTTCCTGTGCACTGAGTTTCGAAACTCTGATCATATTCTCATTAAATCTAGTCTAAATTACAAGCTTCATTTTAACTCCTGCAGTATTTTATATTTAAATACATTTGAACTTGTCAGCATGTGAGCTCCTTCCTTTCAAATCTGTGCTTTCTAATAAGTACATTTGGTGTGAAATGATCAGATACTTTGAGACACTTGTCACCTTTGCAGTGAGAAATAAAAACTTGTGCTTGAATTATAGTCCCTTTTAGTCATGTCAATGTTCACAATGACTTCCTCTAACACTAGTTTTTTTTTCTTATGACAACTGTTTTATGGTGTATAACATTTGTGGAGGGACTACAGATGTAAATTAGGCTTAGGCTAAATCTGGTGCAATGCATCAAATGTTTTTGTGTTTGTTTTAATTGCACACTCTCCTGATTAAATAAAAAAAAAAGAAATTTGTCATTTTACCTTCTATACGTTTGTGTAGTGCACCTGTCTTTGACCCTGGTCTCAGAAGACCTCCCTCAAAAGAGACATTTTATTTGTCCTTAATCAATATAATAAACAAAATAATAACATTCTTTATATTTTTGATTTATATTTTCTCTTAACTAAGAGTTACTGAGTTACACTTCCAGAGACGCTGGAAGTTTTTACTGGAAGGAACCTGACCAGAGTTTCTTGCTGTGACCTGGGTGAATACTTTCTAAACGCTTGACCCTGTGAAGACAGCTCCAGGCAGAGGCTGAATGTTTTGATAAGCGTACCGATGTCCGGCTGATGCTATCGAGAGACACAAGTGCTCGTTCTGGTTTCTCACATATTGATAAGATAAAAAGTTAAGGCTAACGTCCTCCTTTCCTTCTATTTCTTGACTTTTGCAGTGCCATCTCASTTTAATKTACCTGCAAACATCTGGTTTATTAAGACCTAAAACCTGAAGTGCTGCTGTTGCTGTTAAAGTTGTCATTTTGACAATTTAGTACGGACGCGTACTGATTGTTGTTAAAACGCTTAACAAAATTTGATTGTTCACAATAAGTTGTATATTAGTGATTTATTTTGGTCCTGTAAATAAATGATCTTGTTTATTTTAGATCAAACTAAATTCCTGAGTCAAGTTCATCTTATTGTGTGGCCTCAGTTTTACAGAGTTGACAGAAGAACCTATGAATTTCCTTATAACTTTCATTATAAGAAGGTGTATAATCACATTTGTAACTAGAGGACAAATGCGACAAACTATATCCTGTCAGCTCATTAGGTTATGCAGAACACAAAAGTGCAACCATGGCCAACATAAATTGGGGAACAGTAGCAGTAATTCAGRTTAACTGCAGCCTTCGTAAAGTCAGCATGAATTTGATCTCTATGCAACGTTCAAAACTCCTCAGCCTGTAGAGAAAAAAATAATCTAATAGTTAAATAATAAGGGTGCAACGATACAGAAAATTCACAATTCGGTTCGATACTTAAGTCTCACGATTCGATATTTTTTTTTATACAAAAAGAGAAATTCCCATGCCCCATTTAACTTGTAATTTATTTAAATTAATTATGAACATTTGTTTAACCTCAAAAGTCCAGTTTTAAAATTAAATGTTGCTGGAACAGATAGTTCCTCAAAAATGCAGCCTAGGGGAGTAGTCGAACACAGATAAACTGATCCTTCAACACAGAGCATCTTCAGAAGTTGATAAAATAAATGTAAAAAAATCTGTATTGTTCAACACAAGTGTGTATTGAACCTAAAGCACTGTACTGCAMGRTTCGATACRGGTACATGTATTGTTGCACCCCTATTAAATATGTTCAGTGCAGACTGCACCACCTTTACAAAAAATCTCAAAGACCAACTACTCCAAAAAGCAATCAAAATAAAAACTGATGTATAAGAGCTTCTATTTTCAGCTCCATAAGACTTATAAGAGGAMAACTCCTCAACCTTTAGAACGCCCTGTCAACATTGTTTGCATCAACTAAACAGATGTCCAAAAGAAACAACATGGTCAGACAGCACACACAGTAACAAGGACGCTTTAACCGCCTTAAAAAAGCCAATTATTTTTTATCCCATAACAAATAATTGGCCTGAATTATCAGCCGAAAACTAATCAGAAYGTTATTAGAAACAACAGACTGCTGCAAGAAAGGATGATTACAACAAGGACAATTATTGAACAAAGTTTCTGATGAAAATGAGAAAAGCAGAGCATTGCTTCAAATTAGTCTGTTTGTGCAGCGCTGTCATTTCATTAATTGTGTATTCTTTGCATCATGTTTGCCTGTGAAGCCCAATGACAACAAAAAAATAAATGTAAACAGCAGTTTAGCTTGATGCAAACCCATAAACCCTTTCTGAATCTCAAAATGTATACATTTATAAACGTTTTCTTTAGACATTTTTAATTCCTTCTAAATAGCAGAAAAAGGACAAACGAGGTAAAAAGATAATTGTTTATTTTGGTTTTTCCCCACAACTAGTTTATCCACAATCAGACTGAAAGTAAAATATAGACTAAAGTACACCAAATGCAGGGATTTTTTTTAATATATACCACCATTAACTTCATGAAGACAGCATATGTGCATATTTTAAAGACTAATGCCAATATAATGACCACTGACTTTGAGGAAATAATCCTATGCTTGAGACCGGGTTCAGTTATTTAAGACTAGTATCTGGGAAATTCGTTAGTGAGCACAAACAAAACACAAAGCCCAATCTCTTACTCATAGAACAAAACAATGGTTTCACTCACATCTTTTTCATGACAACTCCATTTTGATGCGATAATGGATTGTGCCCACGTCTACAAGTTAAACCTCAAAACAGTCTTCATCTTTTAATTTGTTTTCTGCCGATTTATCTTTATATTTATAGATACATCATTAGACAACTCTCACGCTTCAATAAAATACAAAAAGGAAAAAAAAATTAAAGTGCTTTCTAATAACTCAAATATAATCTCAGAGAACGMTGCAGAGTTACGAATCAATTCTTGTCTGATTAGCTGTGTTCGTCAGTGCTGAAGGGAGGACGACGTAAGGCGTGACTGCGATCAAACGGTGAGCAGAGACATCTGTGCCATAGGTAGCATCACACATATGCAGCTTGCAGTGCAACCACTTCAGGGGTCATTAAATGTCTTTCATGTTCATATAATAATTATATTAATGGTAATAACATTAATAATACAATGGTAAAACATCTGCATCATCGTAGCAGACAGAACACCCAATTTCTGTTAGAAATGTGTACAATAAAGAAACTTCTCTAAAATACCAGCTGCCCTCTGCTCCCTCTTACTAAACACTAACTGGACCAGAAAACTTCGGATTCAACTCTTTAAAACGTTTTAATAGAACATAGTTGGGTTGTTTTTATGATTACATGATTAATTTGAAGTGTTCAGGCTTTAGAGACAAAATTTCAAAATAAGGGAAATTAATTATTAATACCCACCCCCCCACCCCAAGATACAGTTTGCATGCCAGCGTCGCTAACATCGCTGTTTGAAAACATGAATGGCCTCGTTCATTTAGGATCAGGCAGCACTGAACAGAAGTTTTTAAGGGTTAAAAGCTGGTTGACAAGGAAAGGGAGGTAATATCATATGGAGGCAAATGGTTCCTGTACTACTTCGGCCTCATCTAAAGAAGTAGCACGACGTTCACGAAGCACTGACAAAAAATCATCTCGCAGCATTTCAGCTGAGTGGGTATAAAAATATAGACATTTGAAACCCTGAATATATGTTCATATGTGATTTTCTGCAACGAGAAGAAAAAAATTTACAACCATCCCACACGGTTTACACTGTTTTTTTTGTTGTTGTTGTTGTTTTTTTCAAACTTTACTCAATCTAAATGTTTTCTTGTGTTACCTCGGGATGGAGGAGGTTTAAACCAATACAACACAGAACAACAATTATAATATCTTCATCAACAGCCTGCATCAGTCAGTATTTTTGTTTATACACTAAAATTACCTCTRGGTGTGTGACACAGATTTACTTGAGAAAGGAGTGTTTGTGTGTGGGGTGACATTACATCAACATGTCTTTGTGGTGCCTGGCTATGTGCTGGCTCTTCTCTGAAGGCCTCCTAAAACCCTTGGTGCAGTAGTCGCAACGATGGGGGTAGTCCTTGGTATGAATTGAGATGACGTGGCGTTTGAAGCCAGAGGCGTCCGTACTATTATACTCGCAATACTGGCACTGATAAACCTTCCTACCGCTGTGTGTCTTCATGTGCTTCTTCAGCTCAGCCGGCTGCCGGAAGCTTCGTCGGCAGCGCTTGCACTTAAAGGGAAGGTCCTTTGTATGCAGGGACAGAATATGGCGACTTAGGGTAAAAGTATCGGGAGCGTTGAAGTTACAATGCCGACATTGGTGCACCTTGTTGCCTTTGTGCGTCTCTGCGTGTTTCTTCAATTCTGAGGGCCGGTGGAAGCCTTTCTCACACACGTCACACTGATGGGGGAAGTCCTTGGTGTGAACGGAGATAATGTGTCGTTTAAGGTCACTGGAGTTGGTGCTCTTGTGCTCACAGTGTGGACACTGGTGGGTCTTGTGGCCCTGCACCATCTCTATATGACGTTGGAGTTCGCGAGCATCAGCGTAAGCTTGGGGACAGTGGTGGCACTTGAAAGGCAGATCGGCGCCGTGCTTGCTTTTGATGTGAGTCTTTAGGTTCGACTGGTCCGCACAACGGAACTCGCAGTGCGGACAGTGGTAGGGCTTCTCACCCGTGTGGGTCCGCATGTGTTTCTTCAGCTCCGACGGATGACGGAACCCTTTGGCGCACTCAACGCACACGTGTGCAAAGTTCTTACTGTGCACTGCTAACAGGTGACGATTGAGCAGACCTTGTTCGGCCGTTTCGTAATCGCAGTATTTGCAGTGATGCAGCTTGGGCTCTCGGTCCTTGACGATTAGCTTGTCTGAGCCCAGGGGGCTGGACTCGTGGTAGCGTCGGGCATACTCCGTATATTCTGGAGATCGCTCGCTGTTATGGCTCAGGAGCTTGTGACTCTCCAAATGATTGTGGAAGCTGATCTTCTTGTTGGTGGTAAAGTCACAGTCTGTACACTGGTACTTCTTTTTGAGCAGATGGTCTGGGTGGTTTTTCATGTGGCATTTGAGAAAGCCACGTGAGCGAAACTTCTTTCCACAGATGTGGCAAGGGTAGACGGTTAAAGGCATTCCATCTGGTCCAATGATGACAGCTAGAAGGGGAGTTTGGAAAAACGGTTTGCAATTACAATGACATATTTTAGATTGATTAAAAAATACTTGACATTTGTTTTGGCATTTAGAACACAATGACAGAAACAATAAGTCTTATTAATATGCTTTGCATCATTATATTACTCATACCAGTATGACACTGTCGTGTGTCTCCTTTCTTCTTCTTCTTAGCCTTTGGTTTGAGTACACGATTTTGGCCCAATCCCTCACGAATTTGCAGAAAAGGTGTAGCAACTCCATTCTTCACTTGCTCAATGGTAGCACCTGCACAGACAGATTACACTGAATTAAACCAGGACAATCATTTTATTTGAGATATATATATANAAAGTGACACCACAGATAATGGAAAAACAAAAACACTATAAAACACCTTTATTCTTTGAGGAAAGAGCAGCTGGTTTGCTGAGCACTGGCTCCATCCATAGCCTATAAAAAGTATTACATGCAGCATCAACCTGCATACAGCAACACATACTGTATACCTGCTTCAGTCTGATGGATGGTTATAGCCCAGATGAGACAAAGGACTGTCCCTCGTATCAGGGACGAAATAGAAAGCAGCGGCAATTGAGTCTATTAAAATTGAAGCATGTTTGTTTAAAAGACAGGGATGCACTTTCGTAAACTGTAAATCAAAAATAATGAAAAACTTAGCAACATTTGACAGCTTTCTGTGACCATCACAGCGGCGTTTTTAAGTATTTCACAGGTAGACTTTATGTTTGAAACGGATCTTGTGTTGCCACAATTATTATTATTTCACAAATAAAATAACCTCGATTTTCCAAACACTACAATAGACATGCTCAGAGTTTATGGCCACCAATGATAGCACCGCAGTTATGCAATGCATAATACGGGGGCTAACCGCCCTCCACCCACCGGAGCTAACTAACTAGCAAGGAAGCTAAGATCGACTTCCCAATCGCCATTTTGTTTTAGCATAAAAGCTAATTTTAGAGATTCGATAACCCCGATTTAAAAAAAACACCTAACGCTTTAATACACTTAAAAATACAAAATAATGGCACAACGAGAACAAATTACAAATCAACATGCCACGAGGTATTGTTCGTTAAGATGTCCCTGTCATTTACTCGACGACGGCATTTTAATCGGCTAGCTAGCTTGCTAAGCTAAGTGGCGCGCCTAGTGCCGCATTATCTTCCATGTTGTTTTTCAAAGAGGCCCACTCCGTTCGAACGGGCCCGTGCGTCTTATTCCACATGCCTCTGTGATCGATTTGAGAATTTATTACCTGATAACGTCGTCCTCTGACTCTAACGGTGTGTCTCCCCCTTCTCAAATTTGTCTGTTTTTGTTTTGGTTTATTTTTGACGGTAAGCTAAGTGCGGCCTGCAATTTTGGATCCCCGGGCACTCTTTGCTAGGCCTCGGCCAATCAGCTTGCTTCCTGACAAGCAGAGGGGAGGGCGGAGGGGGGGGGAGCAGACAATGCGTGGCCTCGTTTACCGCTGATCCCTTACTATTTGCGTCATGCATAAGAGAGCAGTTACATTGAAACGGGCTTGTCTCGGTGGGAATACGCATTTACGCGTAAATATGGGATGCCCACTCCAAACTTTAACACTCACAGGTTTTAAAATTAAAAAGTACGTGCTTGCCACGGTGTGCTCAAACTACGTATGCACAGATGAGGCCTGTAGGCCATTTTGTCACAAGGGGTGGGGGGCGCGTTTGAGTGGTGGCAAGCCCGTTTATCATTTAATAATTACACAAGCTCCTCAAAGCAGATGTCCATTGAACAGAACAAAGCAGACAAAGAATGCAGTTCATAGCCACAACCAACTTCTCAGACGTCTTGAACATTATTTGCAGCACAAATCTGATATTATTTTCATTCATGTATTTGGATTTGAAGCTTAATAAGTTCACAGTATATTCTTCATATTTAGAAGGAATTTTGGAGGAATCTGGAATAGTTTTTTTAAGGAAAAAATTACATAAAAATATCTGCAAACAGCTTTAGTGAACAGAACAAATATCCAGGTATAAACTAAATTTTATTATTTAAAATTAGTCAGAATATCATTAGGGCGATTCAGTTTAAAATCAGTTTCAGCAACCAACAATGTATCTATCACATAGTTACAAATAAATGGAACATAGGCATAATGGTTTGATTATATGTTACAACAGCCTGCCATACCACTTGCAGCCAAGACACATCCGGGATGTGATGCGATGCTGGTGTGGCTTTTTTCTTGCTTGTAAATAGATTATAATGTGACTAAACTGTTAATGCAGAAAGGAAGCATGCACAAAGAAAAAGAAAAAAAAAAGGCCAGCAATACAACTTCAGAGTAGACTTTATTCATTTTTTATTACAGCTCCTACATTTCAGAGGCACTCCATGAGGGTGCATAGCTGACCAAGGCACAGAGCCTTTGTGCATAAACAATTCCTTTTATTACAGTGGTTTCCAAAGACAGATGTTCAGTCCACATCTACATATGCAGTCCAAATGCTTGGAAAACTCAGTGCTGTAACAGTACCTTCAATTGTTCAAAGTTAATCATGGAAGTATAAAACTTGCAGCTGTAATGCACCTTGGCACAAACCATATTTCTCTATCTTCTTCTTTTTTTTTTTTTTTAGAAAAAAAAACCTCTTTTGTAAGGGCAGTGTGGTTTACAAGGGTCGTTTAGTCGTGTAAGCAAAGAGCAAAACACAAACAGCACTGATTTAAAGGACTCATCACTCAAATATTTATCGTTTTTCCACAGATAATTGTTGGGACACACAAAGAAAAGGATTTGTCATATTGCAGTTAGAAATCGACAGAGCTGCGCAGCTAAAGGAAAACAACTAAACCCAGCATGCAACACTCGGTACCTTCATCTAGTAGTTCACACAGATAATGTACAAATCAGCAATAGCTTCATTTTAATTGTCTTCAAATCGATAACAGCAATAACAGTACAACACAACCCTTAAAATTCCAGCAGTTTCTCACGATTACCATACAAAAATAGGTCAAATTGACACAAACATATTTTAGGAAAGTTCAAGTTGGTCCATATAACAAATTGAGTGCCTATATCCTTGTCTGCCTACACATCGTTTTCGTTTTGTGTGTGTGTGTGTGTGTGTGTGTACAACCTACTGAAGTTAATCATTTGGGATGGTAAGCCTGCTACCTAACACTGTAAAAAATCTAGTTTGTGTACAATCTTACCCAGACAGACAGATAAAAAAATAGACAGAACATATCGTGAAAGTTATCTCAAAATCTAGCAATGTAAAAAAGACGATACAGCCTCTAATCTCTACATGCTGTTTCACCAAATGAACATACTGATGTCATCATCGCTGTCGTCATCATCATCATCATCATCACTTTCATCATCCTCATCTTCTTCCTTTGGAGGGTGCTTGACTGCCATGTAGACCATCTTGTCACGACCAACTCCCAGTCTGCCTGATGATGCAGCTTCCAGATCAGGATGGCCATTTTGGTAATCATCCTCTGTTATTACCTCTGTTCCACCTGAAAATGGAAAAACACAATCTTGTTAAAGCTGAGATTGATTTGAATCTGAACAACTGGAGACAGTTATTTCAATTTTCTGGAATATATGATGAAGATTTAAATGGTACCTAAATCATCATCTGCTTCAGCTTTAAAAATGTAGACTTTTATGACCTCTGAGTCATCTTCCTCTTTGATTTCCTTGTCCTCCATCACTTCAGTGCTGATTTCCAGTGGAGTGTCTCCTATGTCTAACTTCTCTCCCACTTCATCAACTACAATAAAAAACACTGGTTATGCTAGAAGATATACAAATATTATTTAAAGCYGTTACTATATGCAAAGTTTCCTTACGGGAGATCATGAGGTAATCCTCGGAGCTGCTTCTTCCATCATCATCCTCGTCTGTCTGCAGGGCAACAGCCTCAGCTGGCAGCTGTTGATGGATTATGGTCTCAGCATTGGCCTCTGTCACCATCAGACCTTCTGATACAAGCTGGTGGTCCAGTGTGCTGTCCTGGTGCTCAGACAGTAGTTCTGCCACAAACACCTGGTCTGCCATATCATCAGGGTGGTTTGAGTCCTGGATAAGGTCTGCTGTTAGGACATGGTGATGATGAGCGTCCAAGGCCTCTTCTATTGCAACCTCTGTTCCCAGAATATTCTCAGGCATGATCACACTGTGTCCTGAGGAGACCATGTCTTCACTGGTTATTTCATGGGCCTCCACCCCTTGAGACTGCAAACTTTCCACATCCACCTCCAGCCCTTCAACACACTCAGCTTCCAAATCCTCGACTTCCACTTCTTCTTCCAGGCCTTCAACAACATGAGCTTCCAGGCCCTCCACATCTACTTCAGTCTCCAGGCCCTCAACCACATGTGCTTCAAGACCCTCGACTTCAACCTCACCGTCCAGACCCTCAACCACCTGAGCTTCCAACTCCACCACATGTGTGTGCAGGCCTTCAACAACTTCTGCCTCCAAGCCTTCGACATCTGCATGCAAGTCTCCCACCACTTCGGTCTCCAGTCCTTCAACCACTTGAGTTTCAAGACCTTCCACCTCAAGTCCATGCTCTAGGAGGATTCCCTCATCTGTCATGACGTCAGACAGGAGCATACCCTCAGGAACAGAGACCACAATGTGTTCCCCGTCGATGTGAGCCAGACCTCCCATGCCTGCAACTTAAAGACAAAGACAAAATGTTTCAAAATGATGATAAGCTACACCTCAGGTCAAATGACTGTGTATGTACAACACCTAACTGTTAGATATCAACACGCAGGAAAGATGTTGAGTAGAAAGTAGGGCCGCATTACATATTGCAGATTTATCGTCATTGCGATAACGGCCTATGTAATAGGTATATCACAAAAATAATGTGTAAACTGCAATAAGTAGTTGGCTCAAAAGTTTTCTTTCATGCATTTTGTCAGCATCAGTCTGATAAACAAAATAGACCCAAAATACCACATCAAATCATAACCACTTGATCAGCGGAGAAAATGTTGGACAACTGCAATGAGAGAATTTGCACTTAGATTTAGGGTTGTTACCTTTTATTTAAAATCCTTTAAGCTATTTTCAGATGTTTTATTATTTCTTTTAAAAATTTATATTAAAGGGTGTTTTATAGTATTTAGAGTATCAGAAAATGTTTTATGGGTACAACGTTTTAAAGTCATTAAGAAACTGTATTACACACAGTTTGTTGTTTCACTGCCAATGCAGCTGTGTCTAGTTGCACTTTTTAAAAATAAAATGACACGTTATAGTGGAAATTATGTATTTGTTGTTTCATTGCTCTGAACCCAGCACAGAAAGAAATCAACATAGCATATTTCAGCATTTGTTCGTTTATCGCAAGTCATACTGTYATCGTAATATTAGGCACCGTTGTCACACATCGCAGGTTCTCCTGATATTGTGCAGCCCCTAGTAGAAAGATAAACCAAAACACTTTGTACTTTATTTTCAAAAAATTTTGCAAGATTATTGAAAATGCTCTTTATATTTGAAAAGACTGTGTTGTTATCGAGGTCTTAATTACAGTAAATATTAGGTAAATCAATCTGCTGATAATGTAGTGTCCTCTCACTGGAGACTCCATGTCTTGAGTTTGTAGACTGTATTTATAATCAAAGCTTACAGTGCTTGGCTAAAGCCGCTGTCTAACTTAGTGCAAGAACAACTGGCTCGACAGTAATATCAACACTTTAACCGGCTCATAAAATATTGTCATTTTTAGGAAACCACAAAATGTGGTATACATCAATTTAACAGAAAATAAAATATTGACAAAATACTGCCACAGATAAAACAGTTATTACAATTTTCTTGCCAAGTATGGTTTTGAATTGAGAGCGCTGCTGCATGATTTCAAAAAAAGTTGTAACCATTACTGGTGTTTTCAATATTACCTAATAAACAAGTGACAATAACCCAGCTCCATCAGACGGAACTTTACATTGAGGAGTTAAGCTAACAGCTACAGAGGCTGTGTCCAAAACGGCAGGCCTGGTCCTCMGAAGGCCGAATTCGTCGGCCGCATACGTCACAGCGCCGCGACAAAGGCAGTCCAAAACTGAAGACTCCTCTGATGCGGTCGACAAATATGTCCTTCCTTTTCCTCGATTTGAAGGACAGGTCTGATGGATCCTTCCCAGCCCAGCGTATCCCATAATGCTTTGCGGCCCGACCGGAGATTTTTTTTAAGCTAGTAATGGCGGACGAAGCGAGACATAAGAATACGTTTTAAATAAAAATGTGGCGATATAAAAAATTTAATTTTTTTGCGGTTGTAATTCTAATACTTTTAGCATTTGTATGGACATGTTTTTAAATATTATTTTTGTCATAAAAAAAACGAGAAATAAACATGCACCTACAGCGGGTCAATTAGTTCTTCAAATGTTACCTTTAAGTTAATTTTATAGTTTTGTGATATTAATAATGCTAATATATAGATATTATTCTAATTTTGATTTAAGTTTGCTTGTTTAGCGTCGTCACAGTTGCTAGGTGACATGACGTAAGGAGGGTAGGCTAGACCGTCCAAATTCACAGCCTCTTTTTTTCTGGTCTTCCCGGTCTACCAAGGACCCGGCCCGCCTCGATCGGGTAGTCTGGGTCCTCCGGAGGACCCGGCCTGTCGTTTTGGACACAGCCAGAGTCTGCAAGAGATCGCTCTGCCCAATTAACACGGTGAAAGAGCTATGTCTCGTCATCATTATGTGCTCTCATGCAATAACAAAATTAGTTCTCAGCATTTGACACATCACGTGAGACACATTCAAGTGGAGCAGTTGGGGAATACGTGCCTGACTCAAAGACACCACTGTAGGCAGGGAATAGAACCTGCAATTTTCCAAACTGGCTGCCTTACTACTGCTCCACAGCCGCCCCTGTAGTTGTTTAATCTGACTCATACAGATGTCCTCTTATCTCAGGAAAAGGCAAGTTGTCAAGTGGTTGTTGTTTTGGTTCCTGCCCAATTTTATTGACTCATATGTAGCTACTGTTCTATCAGCTAAAATGCAAGCTAATTTAACTGATTCAGAGAACAACGTTAAGTTTCAACTCACTAAGTATGACAGAAAAACTTTAAGATGTTGAGAATACATATACAGCCCAAAATGTTCAATGTATTCCCCTTCCCAAAAACTAGAACCCAAATGCAGTATCTTTTGTGCCTGATGGAAAAATGCAGAAATTTCCTGGTGTGATTTGTTTTGTTTCATTTTGTTAGCTAAAAGTGCAATTTCTAGGATACTAGTTTCCAGCTGGATCGACTTAACCACTTACCAAAATCTTGCATGATCATAGCATGGGGCATCTTCAGCTCCTGAGTGTGTAGCTCCAACACTCCTCCTCCTTGATCCATTTCTTTATTTCGTTAAAAAAAGAAATCCTGAAACTTACAACATAAATAACATTAACCCACCCATATTTTCTGCGTTACTACCATATAAGTGAAAGTAAAACTGCGGCCAGGATTCAGCACTTACCTTACATTTAGAGACTAGACCTTAAAAATAAAACCAACAGGTTGAATGAAACGCCCCCTTCCATCAAGACAGAAATCACACTGCCAAAAAAAGGAAAACAAATAAATAATCACAATCTTTTTCAAAAAGTTTATTTCTTACAATGTGTTATATTTAGACTCTTATAAATTTAAATTTGTGTTCGTAGAAAGTGTACGGAAGCGTGTTGCTATCAGGCAGGAAAAAAAAAATCCGAGCGCTATCACGTTATAACGTGATACGTATCTTGTTAAAACGTGATACGTATCACGTTTTAACGTGATAGTATTAACGCTATCACGTTATAACGTGATACGTATCTTGTTAAAACGTGATACGTATCACGTTTTAACGTGATAGTATCACGTTTTAACGAGATACGTATCTCGTTAAAACGTGATACGTATCTNAAAGTGACACCACAGATAATGGAAAAACAAAAACACTATAAAACACCTTTATTCTTTGAGGAAAGAGCAGCTGGTTTGCTGAGCACTGGCTCCATCCATAGCCTATAAAAAGTATTACATGCAGCATCAACCTGCATACAGCAACACATACTGTATACCTGCTTCAGTCTGATGGATGGTTATAGCCCAGATGAGACAAAGGACTGTCCCTCGTATCAGGGACGAAATAGAAAGCAGCGGCAATTGAGTCTATTAAAATTGAAGCATGTTTGTTTAAAAGACAGGGATGCACTTTCGTAAACTGTAAATCAAAAATAATGAAAAACTTAGCAACATTTGACAGCTTTCTGTGACCATCACARCGGCGTTTTTAAGTATTTCACAGGTAGACTTTATGTTTGAAACGGATCTTGTGTTGCCACAATTATTATTATTTCACAAATAAAATAACCTCGATTTTCCAAACACTACAATAGACATGCTCAGAGTTTATGGCCACCAATGATAGCACCGCAGTTATGCAATGCATAATACGGGGGCTAACCGCCCTCCACCCACCGGAGCTAACTAACTAGCAAGGAAGCTAAGATCGACTTCCCAATCGCCATTTTGTTTTAGCATAAAAGCTAATTTTAGAGATTCGATAACCCCGATTTAAAAAAAACACCTAACGCTTTAATACACTTAAAAATACAAAATAATGGCACAACGAGAACAAATTACAAATCAACATGCCACGAGGTATTGTTCGTTAAGATGTCCCTGTCATTTACTCGACGACGGCATTTTAATCGGCTAGCTAGCTTGCTAAGCTAAGTGGCGCGCCTAGTGCCGCATTATCTTCCATGTTGTTTTTCAAAGAGGCCCACTCCGTTCGAACGGGCCCGTGCGTCTTATTCCACATGCCTCTGTGATCGATTTGAGAATTTATTACCTGATAACGTCGTCCTCTGACTCTAACGGTGTGTCTCCCCCTTCTCAAATTTGTCTGTTTTTGTTTTGGTTTATTTTTGACGGTAAGCTAAGTGCGGCCTGCAATTTTGGATCCCCGGGCACTCTTTGCTAGGCCTCGGCCAATCAGCTTGCTTCCTGACAAGCAGAGGGGAGGGCGGAGGGGGGGGGAGCAGACAATGCGTGGCCTCGTTTACCGCTGATCCCTTACTATTTGCGTCATGCATAAGAGAGCAGTTACATTGAAACGGGCTTGTCTCGGTGGGAATACGCATTTACGCGTAAATATGGGATGCCCACTCCAAACTTTAACACTCACAGGTTTTAAAATTAAAAAGTACGTGCTTGCCACGGTGTGCTCAAACTACGTATGCACAGATGAGGCCTGTAGGCCATTTTGTCACAAGGGGTGGGGGGCGCGTTTGAGTGGTGGCAAGCCCGTTTATCATTTAATAATTACACAAGCTCCTCAAAGCAGATGTCCATTGAACAGAACAAAGCAGACAAAGAATGCAGTTCATAGCCACAACCAACTTCTCAGACGTCTTGAACATTATTTGCAGCACAAATCTGATATTATTTTCATTCATGTATTTGGATTTGAAGCTTAATAAGTTCACAGTATATTCTTCATATTTAGAAGGAATTTTGGAGGAATCTGGAATAGTTTTTTTAAGGAAAAAATTACATAAAAATATCTGCAAACAGCTTTAGTGAACAGAACAAATATCCAGGTATAAACTAAATTTTATTATTTAAAATTAGTCAGAATATCATTAGGGCGATTCAGTTTAAAATCAGTTTCAGCAACCAACAATGTATCTATCACATAGTTACAAATAAATGGAACATAGGCATAATGGTTTGATTATATGTTACAACAGCCTGCCATACCACTTGCAGCCAAGACACATCCGGGATGTGATGCGATGCTGGTGTGGCTTTTTTCTTGCTTGTAAATAGATTATAATGTGACTAAACTGTTAATGCAGAAAGGAAGCATGCACAAAGAAAAAGAAAAAAAAAAAGGCCAGCAATACAACTTCAGAGTAGACTTTATTCATTTTTTATTACAGCTCCTACATTTCAGAGGCACTCCATGAGGGTGCATAGCTGACCAAGGCACAGAGCCTTTGTGCATAAACAATTCCTTTTATTACAGTGGTTTCCAAAGACAGATGTTCAGTCCACATCTACATATGCAGTCCAAATGCTTGGAAAACTCAGTGCTGTAACAGTACCTTCAATTGTTCAAAGTTAATCATGGAAGTATAAAACTTGCAGCTGTAATGCACCTTGGCACAAACCATATTTCTCTATCTTCTTCTTTTTTTTTTTTTTTAGAAAAAAAAACCTCTTTTGTAAGGGCAGTGTGGTTTACAAGGGTCGTTTAGTCGTGTAAGCAAAGAGCAAAACACAAACAGCACTGATTTAAAGGACTCATCACTCAAATATTTATCGTTTTTCCACAGATAATTGTTGGGACACACAAAGAAAAGGATTTGTCATATTGCAGTTAGAAATCGACAGAGCTGCGCAGCTAAAGGAAAACAACTAAACCCAGCATGCAACACTCGGTACCTTCATCTAGTAGTTCACACAGATAATGTACAAATCAGCAATAGCTTCATTTTAATTGTCTTCAAATCGATAACAGCAATAACAGTACAACACAACCCTTAAAATTCCAGCAGTTTCTCACGATTACCATACAAAAATAGGTCAAATTGACACAAACATATTTTAGGAAAGTTCAAGTTGGTCCATATAACAAATTGAGTGCCTATATCCTTGTCTGCCTACACATCGTTTTCGTTTTGTGTGTGTGTGTGTGTGTGTGTGGGTTAACGACGGTTCATGCAGGGAACAAGATATTTAACTACAAATCCAGTGCAGCCCAGCGCTCCAGTCTGGAATGAGGAATCAGTTTGTGCAACACATTTGTGGACACAGTGGAAGTTTTTTTTTTCCTGAACTGAGGAGAAGTCAGGTGGACGTTGAAGGGCCCTTCATCAGTAACAGCCATCTTTCCAGGACTCGTCGGAGATTTTAGCCATGCCCAAAGACCTGTCATTAAAATAAGAGGTTAGWATTTGATGAGGTGAAGGCTACGATTGATCACATTAAGAACTTTTATTTTCTGTTTTGGAGCACACACCTTCTGGAAGGCTGCGAGAGTTTGCTTCTCGTGGAGAGTGACGTCGCGGCCTGGCCTCGACCCACTGCCTGCCTCCCTGCCCCAACTGAGCCTCTCCCGGGTCCGTAGGCCCCGCCGTTAGCAGATGCTATGGACTGGACCCTGCGGCCCCCTCCTGTAGGCAGTGCCTGGATAATGGGCAGACCTCTGGAGGACTGACGACCAGCTGACATGGAGCCCACCGGGGTGACGGCTTTGACTGGCGTCCGCAGAGAGAGGGGGGACTGCCCGTTGGGGCGCAGGCGACTGCAAACCGTACCTGGAGTTTCAGGAAAGAGGAGCACTTTACCTGGATCTCAGTCCACAACGTATTGAGTTTTTAAGTCAAGTTAAGAAAACCAATGCTAATAATGGGCCTGTCACAATAAGCAATAAATCAATGAATCGCACAATAAATTAAAATGGGGTCGATCATTTTAATTTGGCTGCTTGTTTGTTTGTTTGTTTTTTGCATCTCCCTCTTTTCTACTTTTCACCGTAGTTTGGGGTGAACTCTGGCATCAGATAATTTGCTAGGCTCATGGTGTCGTAACCTCTGTAGCATGAGAGCTTCATGAACAGGAGGAGTGTCTTGGATTGGCAGAGCTTTTTCCCCCCACTATGTAAATTTCGTAAACTTAAAGGGGCAATATTATGTGTTTCTCAGGCATACATTTAAATACTATACCATAATAAAGCATCTATGTCACCTTTAGCTGTTATTAAAATGCTGTTTTTAAGTTTAAATAGAAATTAAAATTATCTTCTCATTACTTACTCTTCTAAATGCCTTGAAATTGGCCTCTGTCTCTTTAAGAAACACCTTCTGCTTCTGTCTCACCCATTTCATTGGGGGGGGGGTGCTATGATGCAGTTTACTTGGCATCTGATCAAAGGTATTTTTTAATCTGAAAAGAGCTTCACTGAGTGAGAACTAATATTAGGAGCTCAGCAGACAGTTTCAGTTTCACTTTCAGTTTCACCCAAGAGCCTGCAGGACTCATGGGTGGGGTGTGTGGGGAGCGGGTTGGGGGGGGGGCGCTCTGCCATGAGGAAGTTCTGCTTAAAGACACGTCCCAGGGGCGTTTTTGGTCCCCACCTGTCGTTTTGTTCCTCAGCATGGCTTCCTAAAAACGCTGCAGGATTTCTCAGACATGCATGAATGAGTCAAAGCAAGGCTTTGGGCATGTTTTTTTATGAGAGTATAACATTAAAACATGATATAAAACTCAAAAAAGTTGATTTTACATGATATTGCCCCTTTAAACAGCGTGAGGATGACCGCAGTTATTTTATCATTTCAGCTTCAGAAGCTGTTGAGTGTTGTTTTTCAAATCTTCAGTCCAGGATAGTTTGTAACTTTTTCTATCTTCTGTAAKCTGTGTAGGCGGTGGGGTTTTATATTAGTTTAAAATGGTTTCCAAACAATATTATCGTTTATCRTGATAATTTCCGAGACAATTTATCGTCCTGTAAAATGTTACTGTGACAGGTCTAGCTAATAACAGAGAGCTTTTATGTTGTATAGGAGTTGTAGACAAGATTTGAAATGGTGATACTGGATTAGAAAGGGATAGCTTCAGGGTTAAGGTTTGTTTACATAAAAATGTATATTTAGGATAAATGGGTAGGGCAAAAAGGAGGATAGCATCTGAGATGCTTTGTACAACTGTGAACAGTTGTGAAATGGGTCATGCATAATTTGATGATGAAATGTTATGTGCACACAATTATTGCTGTATCTATTACTGCTAAAAAAATATTCTTTACTTATTTTCTAGTTGAATCAATATTTTTTAATTACACTAAAATACTCATGATGATTACATTGAATTCAAAATTACACAGTTTTGTTTTGGYAATATAGCCTTTGGCAAGTAAATGTTCTGGCACAGATGGTGTGCATTATCATGACAGCACTGCCCACACTCCCCTATAAAAATCACCCCTATCATTAACAAATTAATGATTTCTGCTGTATTTGTGCTGCAAATATACAAAACATCAGTTTAGAGATGCACACCTTTACGTGAAACTCTAAACTGCATTGCTAGAGATCAAAATTTCATGTTCTAATTAAAAAACAATGTTTCTAATTACTGATCAAACCTTGCTGTCATGCAGAAGCAAAGCGATAATTCAGATCTTCTGAAGTGGGGTCCTGTAGAAAAGCTCATTAGCACTTACTAGTTAATCGATTAGATTAAGATTACTAAGACATTTAGTATCGATCCAATACCAAGTAAATACAAAGCTAGYATCGCTGACACCAATGTCTTACTTGTCAAATTCACTGAATAATTTAGTGATTTTGCCTTTAATCAGTCGATTAGGATAAAACACTGGACAAAAATTTTAGCTAAATAAATTTGTTTTCTATTAACGAACTACAACAATATAAAACAACATAATATAAAAATAATAACATAATTCCTCAATTGCCTTCTACTACAAACAAGTGTTTACGAAAAAACTTTGGAGACGCTATTTTCTTTTATTTTGTGAAAATAGTCAWTAGTGTAAATAAGTGTAAACAAAGGTATAGATCTCGTCACACTAGAATCACTATAATACTGATGATCAGTTTGGTACCATATTATTGTATTTAGATTGTGACTCCCACCCCTATTAAAGATAGCTATTTGAATGATATCAAGTCTGAGACATATTGATTAGTTCTGATGGYTTGACGAGCTAATGGCTAGTYYAAATGTGGCCAAGACCAAGGTAGATTGCTCCCCTTCTGGCTCAGGCAAATACTATTTGATAAACTCTTACATAGCCATACATTTTGAATTACTCCGTTATWTATACATTTACATATATTGTTGTTTTTAATGAAAAACAAATAGTGGCAGCATATAAAACAAATGTTATACGGTTTGTTAAACAGTGTTAACATGAACTGCAATGAAATCTTTGGTTTCAGCAGTGATCAAACAAACCAAAACTCTATCCAGAGTTAAACTCCATTCCTCCAAACTGAGCTCATTCAAAGAGCTATCTACAGCAGGTAAAACATTAGTTGTTTGCCGCCTTTCTACAGAACCACTCTTGAAAATGTCTTAACTTTGCCTTGAGGAGCAGGTAAGTTGGAGGGATAATGTGTCGGCTCAGGTTAATGCAAAGAAGACTATGAGGACAGGTGTGCAGGTTAGGAGGGTAGGGTTACCTGTGGAGGGGGAGTGAGGCAGGTGAGACATGCGGTTGCCAGAGCTCTGGAGGTTAGCCTCCATGCTGCGGCTGTTTCTGACAGCCTCCAAGGAGCGCAGGCTGGTGCGCGGGGCCAGATTAGGCATGCTGTGCCTCAACTCCTCTGGAACCGCACACACCACACCATGAATTTAACACAAGAGAACATATTGTCTCAGCTTTGGAACAACAACCTTCCCTATAATCATTTTAACACTTTAGAATTTACTCTGTTAGGCCTACCTTCACTCTTGGCAAATTTGAGCAGCTCTGCACTGGGGCCCTGAAGAGACCGTCTGGGCGTCTTTGTGCACGGCGCCCCGAGTCGCCTGCTGGTTTCTTGGCCGTGGTTGGAGGTGGATGGAGAGAGGCACCGGGGCGAGCCTAAAGGCGAAGGCGTAAAGCGATGTCGACGCTGCGGCACGGAGCTGAGCTCGTCCTCTTCGTCCTCCAGACTGTAGGTGTCAAACTCCTGGTCGCTGTAGGTTCCACCGCGACGCAGGGAGTGCAGGGACGTGGTGGAGCTGCGGCGGGATGCAGACGCCGAGCTGGAGGCACAATCCTGCCTCAGACCTGTCCCACATAAATAAAGAAAACAACTAGAGAATCTGCATTTCCAGCAAAAATGCAGCGTGACGGCTTAATGCTGAAGGATTTTAGCTGAAGGCTGCTGAAGAAGCTGAAGTCAAGCTAAAAAAGGTTTAATAGTGAAACTGTTATTGCAGGATAAAACGGTTGACTTTTGTTGAAAAATGGGTAGGTCCAAAAAGTTGCARTATGTTCTAAAATAGAGCAGGTGAAATTAGTAGGAAAATAGCTATAAAGCTGAAATTAGAACAAAGAATCAGAGAGAGCATAAGAGAGCTGAAATTATCACTTAAAATCACTTAAAGTAAACTTAACGGGGGGAAAAAAGCTAAAATTAGCTGAAAATAGCTAAAATGGCAAAAACAGATACAATTAGTAGAAAGCAGCTGAAAGAAGCATGAAAGGCTTAATGTGGCAGAAAGAAGCAAAAAYGATTGCAATTAACAGAAAAGTAGCTAAAAGGAGCATAAAATAGCTGAAAAACCTGAAAGTACCAAAAATCATAGCTGGGACTTCCTGGAGGAGCTGAACGTTTATGAAAAATTGCAGAACGAGACACAGTACGTGCCAAAAAACTTACAGAAAACAAATGAATAATCTCAAAAGTGTGATGTTTGTAGGGTTGGGCAATATTGGTAAAAAATTATTCACGATTAATTGGGGCATTTAGCCAATAACGATTAATTTGGCGATTAATTCCCTGGAGTCCCTGGACACCCTTATTTCCTAGTCCTGGTCACATGACCAATTTAGTGGGAAAGATTTGCTCTTCATAAAAATCAGTTCCAAATTTTTAAAATTACAGACTTCAGGCTATATATCAAATTTTAAATTGTGTTGATAGATAAATAAATTATAGAACTTTTTTTWAATGTTCGTCATTTGAAGTGGAGAGGAGCACCGAGCGGCCTCTGCCTGGTGGTATTAATCATATTAATCGTCAAGTGCCAAAAAATAATCAATTTAAGTTTTTCTGACGATTAATTGCACATGATATGATTATGCCCAACTCTAGATGCTTGATAAGCCTCAAACAGAATAAATTGCATATTTGTCTTTACAAAGAACAATTTAAAAGCACTTCAGCCACACAAATAGCATGTTTTACAGCCGCTCATAAAAACTGTTTATAGACACCACCACGGAACAGGAACTCACTCTCTTCTTGCAGGCGAGCCATGATCTGGACATCAGTGAGATCCTGGAGCTTGTAGCCCATAGAGATGGAGTCATCTGAYGTGCTGAGCTCACTGTCTATAGACGACTGCGAGCTGAGGGCCGACTGTGCACTTGGGACACCTGAAAATAATGTGAAGCTACCTGTTAAAATCTCTTTAAGACTAAATCTCACATGATTTACCAAGTAAGTAGTAAGTAGTAAAACTCTCAAAAAAGCCAACACTGACATAAAAACTGAAAAAATTTCAGATTAAACTACATGGTTCTGTTAAAGGGATCCATGATTAATTGTATTATTAGACTTTGATAAACATTTATTTTAACTGTAAAATAAAGACTGTAAAAATACTGTAGGCTGTTTAGTTTTGTAAAATTTTAGAAATACATTTTAACACGGACAGAGCCATTTTATTTACACGCAAAGCATTCTGCRTAAACGATGATGTGGATAGGTCCTYGGTGCGAGGCTGATAATGAGCTATATCCACCCTGAAGGTTAATCTTGGACAATATCTGATGATCGACTCTTTTAAATGAAATCAGAGAGCGTTGACAGAGAGGAGAAGGTAGAAATGACTCAGCCTGTAGCTGAAAATATGGATGGAGGACAACAGAGCTGCTTCATGGAAGAAGAACCCCAGCTTAGCCTGTTAGCTTTAGCTTTAGCCACGATGCTATCACTATATATGTATTAGCTCAGTGCTACACATTCTCCTCTCGTCACAAAAATGACTCATTTGCAACTGAAAATATGGATGGAGGACCTCAATTTAGCTTGATAGTTTGTCACGCTAGCGCCGAGATAATCCATGTAAGGCAATTTAGCGTCGGTGCTAGCACAAAGGCTAACATGCTAAGCTGAGGTTCTTCTTCCATGAAGCAGCTCTGTTGTCCTCCATCCATATTTTCAGTTACAGGCTGAGTCATTTCTACCGTCTCCTCTCTGTCAACGCTCTCTGGTTTCATTTAAGAGTCAATCATCAGATATTGTCCAAGATTAACCTTCAGGGTGGATATAGCTCGCTAGCAGCCTCGCACCGAGGACCTATCCACATCATCGTTTACGCAGAATGCTTTGCGTGTAAATAAAATGGCTCTGTCCGTGTTAAAATGTATTTCTAAAATTTTACAAAACTAAACAGCCTACAGTATTTTTACAGTCTTTATTTTACAGTTAAAATAAATGTTTATCAAAGTCTAATATTACAACTAATCAGGGATCCCTTAAATATTTAAAGATTAATCAAGTCCTCATAAACAAACCCTGGCAAGTTTCACCTACAGTATTTGTGCATAACCAGGGTAGCAGAATCAAACATGCACAGAACCACAGGATAAACAGGCCAACAAATAAACAGAAACTRGATGTGAAAATGATTAGTCTTGATTAACTGGCTTCTTTAACACCAGTGACTGGGAGGAGTGTCAAATCATGCTAAACCAGCAGATGAGCATTTATGTAAAACATCAAACACGCATTAAACTTAAAGGTTGTAAGGTCCAACTTTGATTTAATTAAAAGCATTTCTTTGCCTTTTTTAGTACCACTTTGTTCCTCTGCATTATTTTGAAAAAGATTATTGTGCTGGCACACAAGTTACACAAACAGAAAATCTGGGATTAAGTAAGATCACATCAAACTGCCAAGCATTCATTTAGGTTTATGAATTAGCTTTCTTACAAAAATACATATAGTATAACTGGTTTTTGAAAAATCCAAAATTGAGACCATWTGAGTAATTAAAAACCAAATGATACAGCTACAATACTGCTAACATGACGCAGTCAGCTGTTCCTAACCTTTGGTTACCAATTACACATGAACCTCATTTGACTAGTTATCTGTGGTGTCAGATAATAAAACAAATAGCTTCTTGGTAAAATGAGGAAGATTATCTAGAACTTTATAGAAAGGTTTAGAAAAACACTTGGCAGTAATAAGTACAGCAGTGTCCTGGATGAAAACAGTAAAGCAGAAAAACATGCAAAAACACAAGCAAGCTCTTAAGAAATGTACCACCCTTGAAATGTTTAGTGTACACTCGTGAACTGAGCATCTTCCCGCCAACATCAGTTATTCCCACAGTGTGTTAATGTCATGCCGTACCTGAGCTGCCCAAAGTTAGTAGGGATTTGTTAGTTGATTTGTGGTACCCAGGAGAGATCAGGCCAGAGCTCGCTGACCCCGCCTCCGATGCGCTGCTGTACATGTTCCTCCATCGAGACGCTGCAAGGAAACAGGACGGCAAGAGATCAGAGATCCGGGAACTCGAAGATGGTTGGTGCTAAGGCTGGCCGATATTGGCAAAAAAAATTACTCCAGATCAATTGTGATATTTAGCCAATAACGAGTAAATGACGAATAATAGATGACAATTACACTTGCATGCCTTTGACTCTAAATCAATTACCCTGTGTTCTAAAATTAGACAAATCATATCAAACTAACATCTTCATTTTAAAAGGTTAAAACAGTCAGCTGTTAATTGTGTTTAGTGGCAACAGGTCTTTAGTAACGCAATATGCCACAGGTTCACACGCGAGTTTGATAGTGAGAGTACATCACACGCAAAAATACGTCAATACGTAATTGCAAAGTGGCAAATATTAATTGACGATTAACTGCACACAATACAATTTTGCCCAAACCTACATAATCACACAAGAGTTTGTAACACAAGCTGTGTACATACAGTGGTTTGCAAAAGTATTCATACCCCTTGAACTTTTCCATATTTTGTCACATTACAACCACAAACATAAATATATTTCACTGGAA
>NW_013952436.1:222093-225396 GCF_001266775.1 Austrofundulus limnaeus | reverse complement strand
CAGTTGCATGTGTTAGACGCCTACATTGATCCAAACGGTTGATCAACGTCCGACAAGCCATTTCTGTCTCTGGGCTGCGATGATCCAGAACCTGCCGACACCACGTCAACGGAGAGTCTGGACCTGAATCCACTACTTGTTTTTTAGGAGAAACGTACAACCTAAAGAAAAAGCACACAGGAGGGAAAAGTTCAACATGTGAGAAAAGAAAAATAATGCAGAACTGTGGCAGCCTAGTCTGCTTATTCTTCCTGTTAGAGGTTTTAATAAGTGCAAAGTAGAAAAGTGACAAAACAAGGTTCAGATTAGAGTTGATCTGGTGTTTAAGAACTTACATAACATTAAGCATGACTGAACAGAAAATGTACAACTCACTGAAMGGTTTTCTGCTAAGACAAGACGTCGCAGAAACAGCCAGGTTGATATGATAGTTGATTCAATCAGACCAGAACAGTCACAGTTACGCCTCATTCATTCCCATTAAACAAACAAGTCTTGAATGAGCCACACCCACAGGAAGGCATACAAATCAATAGAACACATGTAAGATAAAAGAATTGGCTTTGTTTCTCTTTTTACATCAACAGCCACATTTGTTAAGAACAGGATTTCTGCCATGGTAGATTTTTAGCCACCTTGTTGTAGTGATTGCTCTGCAGAGTCAGATGTTGCCCCCCGGTGCCTGCAAACACCCGTGAAGTCAGCTCTGAGCTGCCAATCACATGGACCGGTCCTTTGGGAGCTGTACCCACAGCAGACCTGGACCGGACTGACCGGTTCTGGACCAATCAACTTCGAATCATCTTCCTATTTGGGCAAACACAAAAGCTCCCGTTTCCACGCGGAACGAGCAACAATACAGAGAGCAGCATTCAGGTCACACACCCATGCCAGAGAGCCCAGGGTGGTGGTGGTGGTGGGGTAGGAGCCACTTGTTTTACACACAAACTCTGTGTTTGCTGTAAGACAAGGATGGTCTRCTTCAAACCAACTGCACTCAAAAGCTTTGGTCTCCAGGTGACAGTCAAACGAGACACACCTATGTTGAGTAAGCAGAGTTTCTGCTTGGTTGGAAACACAACAAAGTGAACCGATGATGGGAACGCACACTGCCTGGCCAAAAAAAAAAAAGGTCACCACTTGGATTTAACTAAGCAAATAGTAAGAGCCTCTCATCGGATAATTACTGCCGGAGTGATTATGTTTCAGCTGGCAGCAAGTTATTTAACCCTAACTGATGCAGCGAGTAGCTTCTTGAATTAAAAWTGGTAATCTGTTTCAGACGGGTTAAATTGTTGGCATGCATCAGTCAGAGAAAACATCTAAGGAGATTGCTGAAACTACTAAAATTGCGTTAACAACTGTGCAATGGAAGAAGGTCATGTGGTCTGATGAGTCCAGGTTTACTCTGTTCTAGAGTGATGGGTGCATCGGGTAAAAGAGAGGGCTGAAGTGACGCATTTATCATGCCTAGTGCCTACTGTACTACTGTATGTGCTGTAAGCTGAAGGAAATCCAAGAAAATATTAGTGAGTAGGGATGTCCCGATCCAGATTTTTTGGCTCCCGATACAATCCGATTTTTTTTAATGATTAGTCTTTCCAATACCGATCCAATAGCTTTATTTTTATTTCTTTCCAAGTGACAAGGTTGGTAGTATTGAAGCGAGCCCTGCTGTTCCCACCACCAGAAACATCCAGTTTGCAGATTTTGCAAGATGCAGTTTCAGCATCGTTTCCATTGAAAAGTGTTCCCACACTGTGGGCATGGTTGCATACTTGTGTGTGAGTTGACTTCTTAACAGCAGTTGTAAAGCATGATGATGCTGAAAACTGTCACGAAAACTGGATCGGCCCGATCATGACTAAATCCGATTCTACACGATTCTCAGAAAATGGCCATATCTGCCACCGATACGATACTGAGGATCTGATCGGGACATCCCTATTAGTGAGTGACCTTTGTTTTTGACCAGGCAGTGTAATTTATTGTAATAAAACAAGAGGTAGGTAAAATTTGTAATAGCTGCAAAATATATTAAAATAAAGGGCTAGTGGACTTTARAGGAATTTATATCAGTAATGTCTCCTTTTATGGCAGGATTTTAAACTAAGAGTTGTRGACGTTTTTGTCAAATCTTAAAAATAACATTATCTGCTACTTGATACTGCAAGACGTAAAGTATGCTGACTCTCAGCTACTACTAGTGTTGGGCAAKATTGGCAAAAAAAAATTCACCACAATTAATTGTGGCATTTGGCACTTAAAATGACGATTAATAGATGCCAACTGCACTTGCATGTAGCAGACGTTGTGGCCTTGGTCCACATTTTCTGGCTTGCCTCGTTATCTGGTTTAATCAGTGTTTCAGGTGATTTAACAAGTCCATAGGTTAGGGTTAGTTGCTCCGTGACACCTTCCACSACTGGGCTCACATGCGTGCCTGACGGTGACAGTGTGCCACACACAAAAATATGTCATCACGTGGCACTAACTGCAGTAATAGCAACAAGTCAAATCTTAATTGTTGCCCGTTTTTCTGCCGATTATTTGCACACGATACGATTTTGCGCAACCCGAACTAGTGTGTCATTTTTGTGTTTTATCAATTTAATATCAAACAAGACTCTGGTCTTAAAATAAAATTGATTCCAAAAGTTAATCAAAGGTCGATGCGCACTCGATGATTGCTTTCTGATTCACATTAATAACTGTCCATTGATTCATAATATGTACTTTATATTGTTATCAATGCATGTTCCATACAAGGGTTAGGTGCCTTGCTCAAGGAAACTACAACATATGGGCATGTTCTTGTTGACAGCACCGGTCTAAAACTTGTGTGAAATTTAAATGGCTTAGGCCAAAGTGCAAAAGATTGAAATAAGATTTAGTGATGTGTCTTTCAGAACTGACAGTGAACAGTAGTGCCTGACCACACTGTGTCAGGCTTGTGTGGCCAATGTTTCTGATGAGCACTGTGACTGYTTAACATGATCTGAAAGCAGAAACAACTAAACTTTTACTGAGGCGAAGAGTCATCTTTAACTCCTGGGGAACTTCCTGCTCAGCATTAATTTCATTTAGAAAAGCTGAGTTTTTCCTGCCTCACTTGTTTCTTTGCCAGGTCATATTAGCCGGATCATCTTCGGCACAGGGCATATATGGGTGGAGCTTGCTTGCTCTCCACATGCATGCATATTTTTTATTTTTTTTCTGGGGTTTCCTCTAGTGCTGGGTGGTATACCGTTTTGTACCGAATACCGGTTTTTATTTTTGTTATGATATGAATTTTTTGAATAC